>NW_005371595.1:16197-41283 GCF_000412655.1 Myotis brandtii
ACGCCCCCGGCTCTGGCCAGAGGAGCACACGCATTTCAGAGACGGGCTGCCCTGCTCGTGAGTCAGACAGCCGGGGCCTCGACGTGCGCGGCTCTGGAACTGGGGTGTGACAGTGACACCCCCCGACAGGCTCAGTCTGCGCCAGTGCAGGAGCTGTTCCCGAGCTGACACCTGAGCCGGCCACGTGACCCGGATCTGGAGCCACGCGCGCCGAAGGAAAACCTTTCGCCCCCTGCGTTCTCCTTCCCGCACAGCCTTCCAGGTGGCCTTTCGTGGGCGGACAGGGAGGAACAGGACTCTCCTCTGTGACCTCAGATGTGCACCGAGTCCTCAGATGTCCCCAGCCGGCCCCACGTCCTGTCCCTGAATCATCCCGAAGCCCAGCTCACGGGCGCCCCACGGGAGGCATGAGGCTGGGCTTGTAAGGAGGTTCCCTGAAGACCCAGCAGGGGAGCTGCCTTGAGCCCCCAGACTTCTGGCCGCCTTTGGGCTGTGGCTCCCTGGAGATCGAGTGTAAGGGAGACGTCGGTGTCCCGGGGTTTGGGGTGAAGCAGATCTGAGCCTTGTATTGTCTCCTGGTCACTGGCGGGTCCCCAGAAGTCTGGGGCGGGCAGAGGAGTGGTGGACTGAATTCCCACGGGTTTGCTCTGAGGATAAGAGGACACCCAGGCAGCCCCTCCTACGGTAGCTACTAAGTGCCACACACTGGTATGTGCCAGGAGCTGTTTTAACTGCTAGGGAAACGGCATTGAATAAAACAGTAAAAAACGTATACTGTTAAAAAGTGATTAAAGAAGGCAATTTAGGTTGCCTTCCACTTCATGATGTGTTACATAAGACAAACTTTGGACCTCGTGAAGTGGACAGTCTGCATTCGGATAAGTAAATGGGTGGAAGGCAGGAAGCTAATACAGGTAAAGTGGAAAGTGCTTGATTGCTGGGGCCACACTGCCAGCCTTGTTTGGGGTGAGAAGGCCGGGCTGGCTTGGCATTTGGGGATAGACTGGTTGTTTTTTTTGGTCAAGCAGAGCAACAGGGACACGAAAGTGATCTGAGTTTCGGTGTGCTGTCTTGGCACTAGAAGTATCACCCTGGAGCTGAACATGCTAGCGGAGGGACAGGCAACTACCAAAATAAACAAAGACACACTAGTGATTAGTGATGATCATTCACCAGGAGAGTGATCATTCTGGGAAGGGAAGGGGAAGTGTTGGGAGAGTGACCAGAGGTGTGATGTGATTTATAATAAATATATATTTGATCTTCATCCGCTGGTCCTGGCACAAGTCTCCTAAAGCCCTTGGGATTTCACATGCGATGAGAGCAACAGAAGTTGGTCTTTTGTTGTTATTGAGGTGACTTTTGGACCTCACTGAGGAGGGGGGCTGGTCTCCAGAACCAGCCTTGTGACTAGAGGTTGGAATTTCAGTCTCACCTCCTGGCATCAGGGAGGGGAGAGGGGCTGGAAGTGGTGTAATCAGCCCCACCTAAGGAATGAAGCCGCCATAGAAACCCCAAATGGTTTGTGGAGCTTCTGGGTTGGTGAACACGTGATGCGGGGAGAGTGGCACACTCAGAGCGTGGCAGCTCCAAGCTGTCCCCAGACCTTGCCCTTTTTATTTCTTCCCAAGTCATATACTTTTACATTTTTTTGTTTGTTTTTTGTTGTTAATTCTCTCCTGAGGATATTTTTTTTCTTAGCTTTTCAGAGTGGAAGGAAGGAATGGAGTAGAGAGAGAGAGATGTTGATGCCAGAGAGAACATCTACTGGTTGCCTCCCACATGTACTCCGGCTGGTACTTGGGCCGACAGTCAAACCACTGAGCGCACTGCTCAGGGCCTTTTACGTTTTTTAATTGATTCTAGAGAAACGTTAATTTGTCATTCTACTTATTTATGCATTCATTGGTTGCTTCTTTTTTTTAAAGTCTTTTTTTTTTAATTATTTATTTTAGAGAGAGAAAGGGGGAGAGAGAAACATCAATTTGTTGTTCCACTTGTTTATACATTCATTGGTTGATTCTTTTATGTGCCCTGACTGGGGATAGAATCTGAAACCTTGGCATATCGGGACAATGCTCTAACCAACTGAGCTACGCAGCAGGGCCCTAAGTTATATTCTTTCATAGTAAACTGGTGATCTAGTGTGTAAAATGTTTCTGAGTTTTGTGAGCCATTCTAGCAAATTAGTCGAACCCAAGGAGGTGTTCAATCTATAGCTAGTTGGTCAGAAGCACAGCTGACAATTAGGCCTGATGGCTGCCCCCATCCCACCTAAGAAAGCTTAAGAATGCTACAGAAACACTGAAATAAGCCCTGGAGGTTGAAGAAAAACGCCACGAGGTAGAAGTCCAGTATATAAATGTCATCAGACATGGTAAATGTGATGTTAAGTAATTCTATATAATAAAAGGGTAATATGCAAATTGACCCTAACAACAGAATGACTGGGAATGACTGGTCACTATGATACACACTGACCATCAGGGGGCAGACGCTCAATGCAGGAGCTGCCCCCTGGTGGTCAGTGCACTCCCACATGGGGGAGCTCTGCTCAGCCACAAGCCAGGCTGACAGCTGCCAGTACAGTGGTGGTGGCGGGAGCCTCTCCCGCCTCCTCAGCAGCACTAAGGATGTCCGACTGCAGCTAGGCCTGCTCCCCGCTGGCAAGTGGACATCCCATAAGGGCTCCCGTGCTGCCAGAGGGATGTCTGCCAGCCAGCTTAGGCCCAATCCCCCAGGAAGCGGGCCTAAGCCAGCAGGTGGACATCCCCCGAGGGGTCCCAGATTGTGAGAGGGCACAGGCCGGGCTGAGGGGACCCCCCCCCCCAGTGCACAAATTTTTGTGCACTGGGCCTCTATTTTATCAATCTCTTGAAAAGGTAACTGCTTAGAGCATAGGTAATAATGTATTATGGGGTTCATCACATATGTATAGATAAAATGTGTGACAAAAATGGCACATGCCCAGCCGGTGTGGCTCAGTGGTTGAGCGTCGACCTATGAGCCAGAAGGTCACAATTCATTCTAGGTCAGGGCACATGCCTAGGTTGTGGGCTCGATCCCCAGTAGGGGGCCTCCAGGAGACAGCTGATCAATGATTCTCATCATTGATGTCTATCTCTCCCTCTCCCTATCTGAAATCTACAAAAATATATTTTAAAAAAATGAGCAAAAGACACATTTCACTGAGTAGATATAAATGCAGAAAAGCCCATGAAAAGATGATGTTAAACATTGTCAACCATTAGAGATATGCGAATTAAAACCCCAGTGAGACATCATTTACACACCTGTCAGAACAGCCTAAATAAAACAGGAGCACTATCAAGTGCCTGTCAGGATGTGGAAGAAACGATTGATCTCATTCATTGCTGATGGGAATGTAAAATGGTCCAGCCACTTTGGAACAGTTTGGCAGTTTCTTCTAAGACAACATACCACCACCACATGGCAATTTAATTCTTAGACATTTGTCCCAGATAAATGAAATGTATGTTCACACAAAAACTGTACATGAGTTTTCAGAGCAGCTTTATTTGTAAACACCAAAAACTGGCAACAACCAAAATGTGCTCCTACAGGTAACTGGTTGAACACACTGGCATAGCCATACAGCAGCAAAAAGGAATGAACAACTGATATATGCAACAGCTTCAATGCATCTCAAGCAATTGAGTGGAAAAAGCCAATCTCAGAAGGTCACAAACTATGCTTCTATTTGTATAATACTAGAGGCATGATGCACGAAATTAGTGCATGGGTAGGGTCCCTAGGCCTGGCTGGCAATCAGGGCCGATCCGTGGGGCGACTGGCAGGGCGATCGGGGGTGGGGACCCCCCACTGGCACCTGCCTTGGCAGGCCTAGTGCCACCTGTTTGCGGGCCCCGCCCCCGCCTGTTGCCCCCCCTCTGCAGGGCGACCAGTGGGGCAATGGGACCCTGCTGGCATGGGGCCTGCGGGCAGCTTCTGTGTTGAGCGTCTGCCCCCTGGTGGTCAGGGTGCTCCCACAGCCAACCTCCTATGGCCAGCCAACTGCCATGGTCCCTGCGGCCAGCCCCAATCAACCCCTGGTGCTAAACCATTTGTAGATGACCTGCTTCTGAGTCGGGGTTTCGTACTAGCAGAGCAGCTCGCTCGCTCTGATCTATTAAAGGCCCGCCCTCAACACAAGGGTTTGTCTCACTCCTGTCCTCTCCCTTCCTTGGGGGCCGCCCGCCCACCTGCCACAGTGCCAGCGCAGCGGAGAGGGAAGGAGGATCTCACTCCCATCCTCTCCCTTCCCCAGGGGCTGCCTGCCCGCCCACTGTGGTGGTGGTGCGGTGGCAAGGGAAGGAGTGGAGGCGGGGAACCGAGAGGTGGCGGGACGCCTGCCCCGGTGACCATTGCCTCCTCTCCTGACCCCACCAATGCACGAATGTCGTGCACTGGGCCTCTAGTAATAAATAAAAAACCAAAACAACCCAAAGGGGCACAGGAAGCTTTCAGAGGTGATGTTTATTACCCCGGATGGTGAACTATATACAATAAAGATGTGCAGTGTTTGTTTTTTTAAGTATGTTTTTGATTTAAGAGAGAGAGAGAAAAACATCAATCAGTTGCCTCCTGCACAAACCCCAACTGAGGTTAAAACCTACAATCTGGGTTTAGTATATTTCTCTCTTTTTTTTAAAAAATATATTTTATTGATTTTTTACAGAGAGGAAGGGAGAGAGATAGAGAGTTAGAAACATCGACGAGAGAGAAACATCGATCAGCTGCCTCCTGCATACCCCCTACTGGGGATGTGCCCACAACCAAGGTACATGCCTTTGACCAGAATCGAACCTGGGACCCTTCAGTCCGCAGGCTGACGCTCTATCCACTGAGCCAAACCAGTTAGGGCTGGGTTTAGTATATTTCAATGAAATTGTTAAAAAATATTTCTACCCTTTTTCACTTTAACATGGACATTAGAAAATACAAAATCACACACATGGCCTGCATCATGTTGGGACTCTAGATGGACAATGCTCTAGAGCAGCAGTTGCCAACCTTTCGGACCTCACGGACTGGACCACCGGATGGTGGCCTAGAGCAGGGGTGGGGAACATTGAGCCCTCAGGCCGTATAAGGTCCTCGAAATCATTTGGTCTGGCCCTCCCAAGGCATTAGGGGTGAGTTAATTGTTTGACCAAATATAGCAGGCTAATTTTTAAGTTGGTAATTTTGTATGGCCTGCAAATGATGTTATAAATATCCAAATAGCCCTTGGCAGAAAAAAGGTTCCCCACCCCTGTTCTAGAGGGACAATCAGTGATAGTCACCATCTACTGAGAGCAGCATACTAAGACCCTGGGGTTGGGAACTTCCCTGTATATTTTATTCAGCAATGTAACGTTTTCTCGAACAAATACAGTGAAAATCAATTTCAATGGTTATTATACCAGAAAGACTCAGAACCTTGAATTCTTATTTGCCAGGTCTTGGTTGAGGGCTGTCACAACCTTGAAAAAAATTTCAGGGTAACATCTTTACTGAAGTTACATTTTGTTTTAATCTGACAGATCACCTAACCCAAAAGGCCACATCAATTAAATGACATCCAGTTTTACTTTGATGTTCATAGCTGCCAGTTCAGCTACAAAATACCGAAAAACGTAAGGCACAGAGACAGTGTCGATAGTGTCACTGCGATTGCACACAGTACAGTTGTATTTTCTGTTGCGCATGGCTGACCACGAAGGGGGTGGCTTCTCTAACAGCGGAGAGAGCAGACTGCCACACTTCACACACACATGGGCTACCGACCGGTCAGAACAGTTAAAGAGGCGGTCGTGAAGGAGAAAAGAAGTTCCATGAGCTAACAGAGCATCCCTCTCCATTTCCCCAAAACGGATCCCACCCTGGACGTTTCTCCCCCCGATGGGCTGGTTAGTGACTCTGTCTCTGGCTCCGGTGGTTCTGACCTGGAATTTGTCTGAGACCAT
This sequence comes from Myotis brandtii, assembly GCF_000412655.1. Taxonomy (NCBI): domain Eukaryota; kingdom Metazoa; phylum Chordata; class Mammalia; order Chiroptera; family Vespertilionidae; genus Myotis; species Myotis brandtii. Next base: position 22,167 of record NW_005371595.1, read on the forward strand.
GTGGCGTAACCGCTGGTAATAAACCACGCCAATGAAAATATCTGCTTCCAGTTCCACCCCACTGATGCCACTGTACAGCCTCTCAGTGCCATAGAAGTTGTAGCCAGCAGCCTTCAACATCTCACCAAAGTACTCCAAGGCCGAGTTCTCCTCTGAAAAGGTGAAGGGTGTGGCATCATGGCAGAGACCATGCAGAGCTGCAGACTTGCCCGCCATGCTCTCGATTAACATACCAATAGTCATTCGGGACGGGAACCCATGAGGGTTGAACAGAATGTCTGGGACCATCCCACTTTCGGTAAAGGGCATGTCCTCGGTTGGCCACAGTCTGCTCAGGATGCCCTTCTGCCCATGCCGGCTGGCAAACTTATCTCCAATGGTTGGGTTCCGAGGGATTCTCATCGTGATGCAAACACATTTAAATTTTCCACTTCCAGTGTCATTACTACACACTTTGATGTTGTCCACAATACAATTTTCTTTACTCCTAGAAAAAATTAAACCATATAAAAGGTCAAACTATTTCTTTAAGCTTATAGAGGCATATAAGTTTTATATATAACTAGTGCTTTATAAAAAATTCAAAAAACAGTCTTATCTTTCTTTTCCCTGGAAGTATCTATGAATAGGGCTGCTGGTTATATTAACTACAGAACTCTGTTCCTCTAAACAACTATTATGAAAGTACTAAAGGACTGGTACACGAATTCATGCACAGGTGGGGTCCCTCAGGGTGGCCTGCAGGGATCAGGCCCAAACCAGCAGTCCAACACTGCTTGGTGCTCCCACTCATTCCGACCCCGCTGTGCCTGCTGCAGTCAGTCCCAATCGGGAGAGGCTCGCATTGCAGCAGCAGTGCTTGCCAGCTGTGAGCCCTGCATCTGGCGCCCATCCCGAGGGGGGTGGGCGGGGGGCCGAGATGCGATCGGCCCTCTGGGCGGGTGGTGGGAAGCCCTTGCTGGCCCAGGATCTGGATCTGTCCCACTGACATTCACGCCAGTTTTCATGCCAGTTGTTGGGAGTCACCTAGTGGCCACTTTTATATCAAGGCTGACTTCCAGGAGGCCTGCAGCACTGTCGGGATCCTGCCAGCAGGGCCAGTCCATTGGTGCCTGGCCCGTTCTCCGGAGATCGGACCTGCAGGACTACTGAGGGAGTGAGTGGCTGCTACTGGGCTGGTGGGCCGCCGGGAAGGGTCGGTCAGCTGAGCGGCGCTCTCGCTGTGGGAGTGCACTGACCACCAAGGGGCAGCTCCTGCGTTGAACATCTGCTCCCTGGTAGTCAGTGCGCATCATAGCAACTGGTTGTTTGTCGCTTAGGCTTTTATATATACTATAGACGAGAGGCCCGGTGCACAAAATTCGTGCAAGAGTAGGCCCTCGCAGCCCCAGCAGCTGCCTCAGCCCTTGCAGCCGCGGCTTCATCCAGAAGGGTGTCCGGACCGTCATTCCACTATTTGGCTATTCGGTCGATTTGAATATTACGCTTTTATTATAGATGATGAAGACCTACTGTTGAATCCACTCTTACAGATGTAAAGTAAGCTAAAAATTTATTTTTAACAGGAGGCATAATAAAATTTTAGCTGGGAAGTATTCCTAACATGCATGAGAGAGATGATCAAGTCTCAATAATATACTTTTAAATTAAGCCGGGAGAACCCTCACCAATTATAAGAGACTGACAAGTAGAAAAGCAAAGGGAGTAAGACAGCAAACTTTGTCTCATTTTGTAAATGCCAACTCAGTTACGATTGAGTCAATAACAACTATCACTTCTATTTTCTCCAAAAATTTCCTGTTAAAAGATTACTTTCAACAGCCCCCAGCAGTTCACTAAGAATAGCCTTTAAAATGAGCACCTGGCACTGCAACTTACTTGTAGAACATCACAGAGCTCTCGCCAGTGTTGAGGTTTACATAGCTGTAATAGGGATCTCCATACTGCAGCTGTGCTCCAATAAATGGCAATCCATCCTCATCTAACTTCTGCACAGTCCGCGGGTCACCAGGTTTGACTCCAAACACCAGACTATCATCTCCTTGTTTAATTTTTTCAGCGAGATCTATGAACTCAGATTTGTAGACACTTCCATGGGCAAAACCTCGTTCCCAAGAAGCCTTATTCACAATCTATGAAGTCAAAGAATCAAGGGAGTGCAGAAAAATGAGGATTTTTCAAAATAAAACTGGTCATAATTATACTTGATTTAGGTTACCTCGAATTCGATTTAAAATCTATCCACATTTGCTCAGTCACCTACACTACTAAAACCCAAGCACTTAATTTATAATTAAATAGTCCAAAACCCAATCATGCACAAACACAAAAGGTAAAAATATCCAACACTACTTTATATTCACTCGACATTAATTCAACTACACAGGCAATATGCATGAAATATGCATATATGAATATTTAGTTCATAACCCTCAAGGCTACCACTTTTCATTCAGAGCAGGGACTGACCATTTAACAGGACACTCACTCACCAAATACTAGGCACTCGAGGACACAGTGACCTCACAGTAAAGTTAAATTTTAAAATTAAATATTAAAAGAATGGAACTACTCTTGGTAAAACTTACCATGGCATCTTCCATATCGTAGCCAGTGTAAGAAATAACAGCAACGATGGCATTGGTCCCAATTGGATAGTTGTCCATGTCATAGTGATCATACATGCACGGCCTCACCAAAGGGCTTTGTGGGGTCTGAAGACGATACAGCTTATTATCGGATCGGTCTTGATAAGTGAGAAGTGGGAAGCCCATAGTTTGTTTACCTACAAAGGGAAAAACACCTTAGCCTTTTGTTTTTCCCTTGATTATAAAGGTGATATTTAAAATTGGGAGCAACTAAATATTCACCATAGAGGAATGAACAGATCAGTCATGGTGGTTATGCTTTATAGTGTGAAGATGAACGAACCTGCATGTATCACAACCAGACCATGAAAACAGTGCTGAGAGGGAAAAAGGACAGAAACTCATTTAATATGATACCATTTATGTATATCTATATAACACACCCCAAACAATTCTATACCTGGTTTATGGACACATATATAATAAAAGGGGGATGTTACTGGGGAAGAGTAAGGGTATAAGGGGAGAGTAGCTATTATCTAATAACTTAAAAAAATTTTTTTTTATTGATTTGAGAGTAAAGGAGAGGGAAAGAGATAGAAACATCAATGATGAGAGAAACACCATTGATTGGCTGCCTCCTGCACGCTCCACAATGGGGATCGAGCCCGCAACCCAGGCATGTGCCCTTGACCGGAATGCAACCCGGGACCCTTCAGTCTACAGGCCAACGCTCTATACACTGAGCCAAACTGGCTAGAGCTCTAATTACTTTCTTACACACAAAGCAAAATGTCACTATTTGTTAATTCTGGGTACTGGCATACAGGGGGTAGGTAAGAGTCTTCTTTATTCTACTTCTCAGTACAGAGAATCAATTCAACACAAATGACTTTTTAAAAAAGATTTTAAAATTGATCTTTAGAGAGAGAGGAAGACACAGGGAGGGAGAGAGAGAAATATCGACATGAGAGCAAAACATCTATTGGCTGCCGCTTGTAAACCACCTACTGCGGACTGAGCCCAAAACCTGGGCATGTGACCTGACCGGAATTGAACTGGCAATCTTTGGGTTCATGAGAGGACACTCAACCAACTAAGCCACACTGGCCAAGGCTCAACCAAAATGATTTTAAAAACTAAAATAAATATACATGCCTAGTGGAATTCTTTATAATATAGAAACGGAGACTTCCAGCTTCCAGTTGTAGAGGGTTCCTTCTTCACAACCACCCTCAGCACATAAGACCCAGGAAAAAAAAAAGTGACCACAAACAAATATACACACCACCTGAAAGTATTGTAAAGTAACCAAAATCAGTCAGAAACTAGAGAGGAATTTACATTCGGGCAAAAGAAACTGCAATGGGTGAATTTCCAGGTCAGGTTTTGTTCTGTGGTTTGTTTGGTTTTTTGCCTAATGGCCCAGTGTAGTGGCTAAAACTTGGACAGAAACCCATAGTCTGACTGGCTTTAAGAACCAAGAAACGTAAGAGTTCACAGCACTACAGCAACTAAAAACTGAAGGGGGGGAGGGAGGAGGGGAGGGATTTCAGGAAGGAGAGAACCACACAGGGAAAGCCTTAAATTCTGCATATGAACCAATCCCAGATCTTTGGTGGAGTCCTGAATTATACATGCATGGAACATTTCCAAGCAGCCCTCAAAAGTGACTTCAGCTGCTTTGTTTAGCTAAGTTATCTATCAGTTAAATCTAAAAACCAATCCTCTTCAAAGGAACATAACAGAATCCATGGTCTTCAAAACATATCACCTGTTCACAATGTCCATGATATGATCCAATATTACTAGATATAAACGACACAGAGAATCAATACCCATACTCAAAAAAAAAATGCAGTGAATGGAGACATCCTGAGATGACCCAGACATTGGAATTAATAGACAATTATTATTTTAAAACACTGGTTGTATAACTGCTGAAAGATATAAAAGAAAATATGTTCACAATGAAGATGAAATTCTAGAGAAAATTAAAACTATAAAAAAGAAACAAATGGAAATTTTAGGCTAGAAAATGAAATATCTGAAATAATGTGGTGGTTCCATGGTGTAATGGTTAGCACTCTGGACTTTGAAATAGAATAAAAAGTCTGAATATGATGACAGATGAATAAAAATGATTCAATGTGAAGAGAAAAAGATAAAAAAAGAGAAAAGAAACCAATGGTTGATGGGACAGCAATGATTAACATACATGTTGCATAACTGAAATCTCAGGAGACAGAATGGACAGCAGCAATTTTTTAGAAACAATGGCAGAAAACTACAAATTTAAAACAAACAGATTTAAGAAGGCCAGCAAATGCAAAATAAGACAAACACAAGGAACATCATATGTAGGCATACCATAGTCATTCTGTTACAAACCTAAAAATAAAGAGAAAATCTTAAGGACAGAGAAAAAATAAAACTTAAAAAAGGGGAAACAACCTAAAACTGATGACTTTTAATTAGAAATGAGAGACCAAGAGTAGACAGCTAGCCTGGCCAGATATCTCAGTTGACTGGAGCGTTGTCCCATACACCAAAGGTTGCAAGTTTGATTTCCTGCCAGAGCACATACCTAGGTTGCGAGTTAGATCTCTGGTCAGGGTGAATATGGGAGACTGCCTATCGATGTTTCTCTCTATATAAAAATATCCTTCTGTGAGGATTAAAAAAAGAGTACACAGCTCAAACAGTATTTCATGTGCCAGAAAAAATCTTGTCAAATCAGAATTGTATACCTAGTTCCTTCAAGGGAAGAGGAAATAAAGATATTTCAAAGCAATAAAAACTAAGAAAATTTTAGCCAGCAACTGGCAACAGTGACAAATGCTAAAGAAAGTTTTCAGGCCTAAGGGAAATTACACTCCAGGAAAATGAAACCATGTATTTGATACAATTAGTCAAGTCTGAATAAGCACTACACAATAGTGTGGTACTATCAGGCAGGAATGAACAGCACTGGAGAGAGAATGACGTGGACGGCCTGTAGTTGTCAAAAATGGAATTTCAAGATCTCAGACCAACCCAAGTCATTGAACATTTACAAAATTACCCTTTTCTTCAAAAGTGTCAATAACAAGAAAGACAAAGAAAGACTAAAGTTATGTTCTAACTTAAAGAAGACTAAAGAGACAACGGAATACAATGTGCGATTTTGGACTAGGTGCTACACAGAAAAAATTGCCAGAAACCCTGTTTATGGCCAACCAGTATGGTTCAGTGGTTGAGCATTGCCCTATAAACCAGGAGGTCACAGTTTGATTCTCAGTCAGGGCACATGCCCAGGTTGCAGGCTTGATCCCCAGTAGGGGGCGTGCAGGAGACAGCTGATAAATGATGCTCTCATCATTGATATTTCTATCTCTCTGTCCCTCTCCCTTCCTCTCTGAAATCTATAAAAATATATTAAAAACAAAACAAACAAAAACCCCCTATTTTTGGTACAACTGGTCAAAGTCTGAATCAGACCCATAAAGTAGTATGATAAGCCCTAGCTGGTTTGGCTCAGTGGATAGAGTGTTGGCCTGCAGACTGAAGGATCCTGGGTTCGATTCCAGTCAAAGGCACATACCCAGGTTGCAGACTCGATCCCCAGGGTGTGCAGGAGGCAGCCAATCAATGATTCTCTCTTATCATTGATGTTTCTCTTTCTCCCTTCCTCTCTGAAATAAAAAAATATATATTTTTTAGAAAGTATAATACCAATATTAAATTTCCTGATTTTAATTGTCCTTGTTTATACAAGTGAACATCCTTATTTAGATATAGACACTGAAATATTTAGGGTAAAGGGGCATCAAGCCTGCAACTTACCTTCAAATGGAAATAGTACAAACAGACCAAAATATTAACAATATGTTGGTAAAGGGTTTATGGGTGTTCTCTGTACCAGTCTCACAACTTTTCTAAATTTGAAATTATTTCCAAGTAAAATAAGTAACAAACATGTCTCTTTTGTAAGTGTGGTTGCTACCATCCCCATGCCACTTACCCATCTGGCACTGGTACATGTTCCTTGGACTCTGGTTGTGATCAGAGAAAGGGATAAAGTTGGCGATCACACTCAGCAGGCTGTGAGGGAAGAGTTCCTGGTGGGTGGTCACTCCAGCAAAAACCTCATCCTCGAAGATGGCAATATTCATGAAGAGCTGGAGAGAAGGATGAATGCCAACACATTAACTCTTTCTCTGAGTTCAGTACTCAAAGACTTGAAAGGAACCTTCCCACCTGGTATAGTGAACACTGAAGGGACCCACAGGAAGCCTCAGTCAGAATGACCACTTGCCTTTCATACCTCATTATAAATCTACCCTAGACCAATTATGAAGAGGCATTTGAAGAAAGACATTTTTTAATTTTTATTTTTAAAATATATATTCTTTTATTGATTTCAGAGAGGAAGGGAGAGAGAGAGAAACATCAATGATGAGCGAGAATCACTGATCTGCTGCCTCCTGCACGCCCCCTACTGGGGATTGAGCCTGCAACCCAGGCATGTGCCCTTGACCAGAATCAAACCTGGGACCTTTCAGTCCATAGGCTGGTGCTCCATCCACGGAGCCAAACCAGCGAAGTAAAGAAAGACATTTTTAAAGTAGTACAAAGCGCAGAGCTTTGCAACTGCAAAGATGCAGGGAGAGACTGTGCATGAGGGAATGGTCCAGCCTCAGCATCCGAAGGAGCTTGGGATGCAGGTGACGAGACACCAGCCTTCTCAGGCTCAATGGTGGGCGGAGTGAGGGGGCACATGAAAACTGCTTCCCGCTGGGCACAGAGGAAGCAGAAGTAGTTCTGGCTTTCTTTCAAGTGCCAAATTGTTATTAAACAGTAACACTTAAAGAAAGCAACAGTTGTCCTAGCCAGTTTTGCTCAGTGGTTAGAGTGTTGAGCACAGGCCTGTGGACTGAAGGGTCACAGGTTTGATTCTGGTCAAGGGCATGTACCTGGGTTGCAGGTTCAATCCCCGGCCCCAGTCAGGGTGCATGTGTGAGGCAACCAATCGATGTCTCTCTCTCACATCAATGTTTCTCTCTCTGTCTCTCCCCTTCCCTTCAACTTTCTCTAAAAACGAATGGAAAAAATATCCTCGGGTGAGGATTAACAAAAAAAATAATAATAATTAACAGCTGAAGTCTGTGGAAGTTGTATAAGACACAATCACATATACCCACTACACACAGTCCACATACCTGCTCCATAGTTCCAATCAACTCTTCTTTGCCCAATTCCAAGTTTCGCACAGGCCGCACCAGCCTACAAGGAGTGGTGAAAAGGTACAGTCCTGGGTACAGACTTGGTTTTCCTGTCATGGGGACAAGGGCCACCTCCATCCAGGGAGGGATTCTTTTTTCTCTCAACACCTGTTTTCAACAAAAAAGAAAGTTCAAACCAGAATGACTAATATGTTTTACATCTACCCTGACACCTGGGGTCCCAGACCAGGAAGAAAAAATAGCTATAAAGGCCATTACTAAGGCAACTGGTGTAATCTGAGTGTCAGCTGTGGATTCTAGCAAACTGACCCTCCCTGAATTTGGTAAGTGTACTGTGGCTATTAAAGAGAAAAAGTTAGAAAAAATACACTGAAATTTTTATGGAAATGGAGACATGTCTGCACACTACCCTCAAATGGTTCAGAAGAAAACATATATACATCTACACTAATAAAAGGGTAATATGCTAATTAGACCGGATCGACCGGCCATCCTACGGACGTCTGACTTCCTTCCAGACAAAGCCATGGTGGTGGGGGCCGAGGCAGAAGCAGTTAGGGGCAAGATCAGGCCGGCAGTGGAGGGCAGTTGGGGGCAAGATCAGGCCGGCAGGGGAGGGCAGTTAGGGGTGATCAGGCAGGCAGGCAGGTGAGCAGTTAGGAGACAGTGGTCCCAGATTGCGAGAGGGATAGCCCCAATTGGAGAGGGTGCAGGCTGGGCTGAGGGAACCCCCCTCTCCCCTCATGCACGAATTTCATGCACCGGGCCACTAGTATATTTATAAAGAGCACACAAATAATTGGTGGATCTGGGTAATGGGCATATGGGAGTTCTCTGTGCCAAGACTCTTGTTAGGAGGAAATTCCAAAGAATGTCCTTCTCCTTGATTTTTTAAAAATATATTTTCAAGACCCAGATAGCAACAGGATATGTATGACTTACATATCTCGCATATCTTTAACATTACTTGAAATATAAAGTTCCTATTTTGATGTCCCCTACATGCCACTAGAATTTACAAAAAGTTAAAATCTGTTAGGTTAGCAGACTAGGGCCTCAGTGAAACTACTTAAAAAAAAAGGTGTATGGGTGAAATATCTACCACTGACCCCAACCTCTGAGGCTATGAGGTCAGTACCAGGGGATGTCAGGTACTCTCGGAATGAGCTTCTGATCCCCAGGCCTACGAGCACTCTAGACTGCCTGGGACCACCTCATCAACTAGAAAAGGACTGAAACCCAAGATCCAGGGATAGAGCAATTCACAAAGACTCATGGTCACCTTAAAATGCCGGAGAGAAGCTGCAACACCAGCAGCAAGCTCCTTATCTACCCAGCCAACCATGACACCGTCCAGCAGGACAGGGTAGCACTCGGCGTAAGGTCGGTGAGGCGTTCCATCAACTGGAGTAACCCCTGTGGAAGGAACAGACAGGGTCATCACATCAGGATGCCTTTTCCAACTTAGAAATTCCCTCCAGATAGGTCTGCAGCTGTATCATCATTTAGATATCTAGTTATCTTGTCTCTAAACCAGAATGTTTTTCATTTCTTAAGTTTCCAAATCATTTCAGCAAGGACACACAAGAACTAGTGACCTGGCCTGTGGGGAGAGCAGCAGGGACAGGAGTGCAAGGAGGCTTTCACTGTGCACCTTTTCTATGTTCATTTCTGAGGGTTGTAAACATAACTTTTCCCAAAAATCTAATTACACTTGATTGCCATTATTCAGAGATTCCCTATCTGCAAATTTGCCTACTTGCTAAGATTGTCTGTAACTCCAGTATCAACACCTCAAGGCGCTCTTGGGGCCACTCGGTGAAAAACCTGCATCACCTGCGCACAGGCTCCCAGCTATGGTCACACGTCTTCCTGTCTCAGCTCAGACTGTCAAGCGTCCTCTGGGCAGTCTGCTCAGTGCCACGTGGACAGCATGCTTGTGCCTTCTGTTGGTGGTTTCACTGTTTAATCGGCCCCTGAACTCTGCGCTGGCCAGTGTGGCTGAGCACAGGCTGTGTAAGCCGCAGGAAGAGTGCGTGTTAGAGAAGCTTAGTGCTGCTGGCTGAGACCCCGATGTTAGTGAATCACAACGTTAAATGAGGCGCCCCTGTGAGCAATGGCTCTTCCCTAAATTCGGGGTTAGTTGTGACTTTGTAAAACAGAATACCACAAACATCAAGATCCAACTGTAATTAAGTACAAAAGAATACTCTTCCACAATCCATAATCCACCTGCTGAAGACAGGAAGTGTTTTACCAAGTTCACAGGTCACCCGCTTGGTGTTAGGCATTTTCCATTCTGTCTCCCCCCGGACCAGAGCCCTTCCCATCTCTTCTGCTTGGGATACACTCTCCACCTCTCCACAGTTTTTCCTCCTTTCTACCCTTTCCTGCACTCTGACATTTTAATCACTGGTGGCGAACAACATGATTTTTCCCTCATGGACAGAGGACCTGCAGCACTTTACACTGGTTATGACCTCTGAATCTCGAGTAATTCTGAATTAGTTGGATTTCCTTCTGAAAGGCCACGATCTAACTGGCAGAATACTTTTAAGCAGAAATTTCCTGGCTCTTAACTCAATGCCTTTCTGGTTGTTTGGAATGCCTACCACCTGAATCCGATGAACTGGAAGTTTTAGAGTGTAAATACGAATTCCAGTGGAGACCCCACTCAGATCAGCAAAGACACAGAGAACTCTGTCTCCAGATCCCAAGAGTGAAGAATGCCCAAAGAAAGGGCATCATATGTGTGAAGGTGAACCCGAACCCAGCACCACACCCAAAGAATAGCATGCAAGACAGCCTTCCAGCAAAAGCAGAGACAGCCTCCAGGCTCCCAGGAACAGGGCTGTGGGTCTGAGGACCTCCAGGTACAGAGTGGACAAGCTCCTTTTTAACTGTCTTCCTGCAAAGTGACACTGCTTCCAGCTTAGAGCAGTGGCCGACCCAACAGGTGCAGGGAGAATGACCCAAAGGTTACTTCCCATATTAAATGCTGTTTGAAACCAGCCCAGTTCCTGCACAGATGAGTAAAATCAATTCCTGCAGGAATTCTCTGCTCGGCCCCCAAGGCAGCTTAACTGTGAAAAAACACACACAACGAGAATGTTACCCTGTCACATACCCAGGTTGCAGAGCAAAGCTGGAATAGATGCTGTGTACACAAACTGCGTGACCACCTCACATATGGCAGTTAAGTGGTTCATCAGGCCGCAGGGCTCCCCATCAGGAGTGTGCACGGGACAAAGGAAACCCCAAGACTCCGGCAGCAGCCTGCGCACTGTGGTGGTCCTCATCTTGGCAAAGTCAGCCCCTCTGTGCACACAGCGGAAATGGGAGAGATAGCGGATGAAGTTCAGCTTATCAGCCACGACACAAAGTCCAGAATTTTGCAGGAAGCCAAGACCTTAATAAAACAAAAGTCATTCAAAAATGGGCTCAACTTGAAAAAAAAAAAGGTATATTTTTATTTGAGGCTCTGATGAAAAGCCTCAGAGCACACTGTAAGTCATGGAGTGGGTGATTACAAAGTTCACTAGCTCAGATGAGCAGGGATACTGTACAAAAAGTAGTAAAAATCCCCAGATTTCACAAACTGTATCAGCCTTGCCTGGTTCCCTATTTCCTCCACATCCTCCACTGTGGGGAAACCATAAATAAAAAACAAAATAGCAAGTAATTAAATGGGATTCATCAGACAGGCTGATTAACACACAAGCAGTTGTTAGTTCTAAAAAAATCTCTATCAGTAGTAGCATCTATTTCAAAACTGCAGATTTCTGGGCCCTCAATTGCCACAGTTGAGTTTTCTAAGTCATTCTGATGCAAGTGGTTTAGGGCTGAGCCCACACAAGAACCCTCAGACCACCTGTCCATGTGACCTTCCTCAGACATCTTTAGTTTAGACAGAACTCTGAGCTGTCTTTAGTTTTCTAGGAGGCACAGGAAAATGTGATCATCAGAATTGGATTTAAACCATTCAGCACCTTGTCAAAAGCCCTTCCGACTGATATATACTTGTCAAAACTTATAATGTGAAATGTCTTTAGTGAAAAGGAAAAGTTCGCTTTTAAATAGAACCTCTCTTACTGATATAAACCTCCATTAAGCAAATAATTTGAAAAACACAACTAAAATGAAGACTATCTATTTTTTTGAAGCCTATCTATTTAATTTCACCTGTTTTGGAACGCAGATTCCCAGTAGCAAGAAGATACTCAAATGGTTTTGTAAGGTCTATTCCCAGACTTAAAATCTTCATCAAATTTTCACTGTTTATAGACATATTGGTCTTCTGAGCCTTCTTGTCCATACCTATTTTAACAGATACTAACCACGCTTCCATTTTTTCCTGAAATGAATAAATTACATGTTTACTTGAAAGGCTATATTGAAATTACCAATAACAGAAAACTTCTGCCTGATATTCATTTTTATCAGGGCAATTCTAGGCTGCTGAAAATTTTCAATCTAATTTCATGGTTAGATCAGACAGAAACAAAAGTTTTTATCTTTCAGTAAGAATTTAAATAAGCATTACTGACTAAATAAGGAATTAGGAGATTTTTACTTTAGTCTTCTCCATCTTTTATCCCACTATGTTATCTATTAGATTAAATCATTTTAGGGATAATATTCAAAATATGAAATACCACCAAATGAACTTACTTATGAACTGATCTGTGCTATGCCAACACTCTCTACACACACACACACACACACACACACACACACACACACACACACACACGGCTCTCGTGACTGACAGTTAACTATGCTCTGTAATGTTGCTGTGAACACTGAATTAGCAGGTACTAAACCTTTGCTCCTAGGTACAGACAGGATTAGGTTCCTCCAAGTCTCAAGTCACAACATTCTCGTCAACTGAGAAATACGTAAGCTGGTTTTGTGTGTGTTTCTGTTGAAAGATACCTTGTTTTATGTTGCTGATGTACTACCATCGGCCTCACAGCCAGCAGCACTTTAACTCGTGACTGACAAAGCTCATCTAACGCTCGTATGTTCTCGTAAGGCACATCCAAGCCTTCTTGTGCTCAGCACCTCACACAGCACTTCAGCACTATGCTTGTGGGCCATTTTTTAACAACAAAAATCACCAAGAAAAACACAAAAATGTGAAAAACATGGTACTAAATAAATAGACTCTCGTTCACAGCATGAGCTGAAGCAAGGCAGAGCATCACCTCCTAGACCTCAGCTGGGAGTGTGGGCATCAGGACACCCCAATTATTACCCCTCCAAGCACATCTGCAAAGGACCAGGAAAGCTGTGAATACTGATACTGGGCTTACAAGTAAACTTCAGTGAGGAGGGGAATTTGTAACAGGGACTCTGCAAAGGAGGGCTGACCGTCACTATATGCATACAGGCCACTTACACTTTATCATCAATGTCTGACCAAGATTTGATGTTGTCTTTACTTAGCTTACATGAAAATATCAGACATTTTTTAACCTGGTACAAGCTAGGACATTTGATTCTGTACCTTTCTGCTAGGCAAACAAACAACAAATAGAAAAAAGAGATGTACACTGCCAAAACAAGAACTTATGAACATGCACAAAACTACATCATGGGGTGTTATCACCTCAATCCAGAGGTACAATGGGGCCTGGGGGAAAGCAGTGTGCACCCACCTTCAGAAACATGAGGAAGAGCTGCCCGGGTGTGAGCACTTCCTGATTCACTAAACTATCAGGATTCTCCTCCATGCACTCTCCTTTGGCCAAAGCAAACAGCTTCCGGGTCATGAGACAAAGTACATAAAACTTCTCAGTATTGGATTTCAAGTGGATACAGATACACTGGCTGTCAAAATAGAAAGAAAAAGCTTAAAATGATTCAACTGCTTACCACTACTTGCCATTCTACTAACCAAGGCCCCCAATTCATGTTTACTTAAAAGTCCTTACTCATATTCAGAAAAATCCCTTTTCATCTTACAGCAACATCAGCAAAAGAGCAGAATACAGTCTCAAACAAGGTCTACAGCGGTGTTGGCCAACATGGTAGTGACAAGCCACAAGGACTATTTTAAATATTAATTAAAATGGAATAAAATTCAGAACTCAGTTTCTCAGTTGCACTGGACATTCAAGCACTCAGCATGGCCCACAGCTGTGCACTGGACCACGCTGACTTACAGCAGGTCACAAAGACAGAGCCCTTGTCTTGGGAAAATAAAGGGACATGATGCCTGCAACTTTCAAATGGTCAGAAGGAACAACATTTACTCATGTGCAGACAAGTAAAGCAAATATAGTAAACCTGTTAACAGTCAACATGAGTGTCCAATGTACTATCTTTGCAGCAATCCTGGAAGTTTGAAGTTATTTCAAACTAAAAGTTAGAAAGTACATTAGAATAAAACGATACTACCTAAAACCAGAGAAAGGTGAAGATGGCCACAGAAACAAAGCTAGCCCGCTTCGCCAGGCCAAAATTCAACCCGCATGACTCACCAGTCCCAACTACATCAACACAAAGAACCAGTGACACCCCCCAACCCCCAGTAAACAGTGTAGGCAAAAGCACGCATACTTAAACAGAAACTCTGCCGCTTGTTCATTTGAATACCAGTCAGGGAGACTAAGCTTTACTCTGAAGCGTTCACCTAGATAGTTAAGGACCTGCTTCTGTGTGGAACAACCTTCATCCATCACCATCCTTAACATCTGAGTAACAGAGTTCCTAAAGAAAGAGTTGTCCTCTTTTCCTTTGATGAGCTCCTGAAAAATCTGGTAATCGGAAAAGCTGACAAGTGCCTAGAATAGAAAAGAGATTTTTCTTTGTCATTGCTAATAATAACGAAACCATCCAATTCATTCGGAACAAGTCTCTCCTTTTCTATTTAATAACCGAGAAACACTAGCATTCCACCATTGTTAAACTGAAGTGAATTCTCCAAAGTAAGGGCACTTGGAAGACAGGCACCAAGATGGCCCCAATGATCCTCACCTCCTGGGATTCACAAGCCTGCATAACCTCCTCCCACATCAAATCAGAGCCCTTGTGACAAGAGAATATGGTGGAAAAGGTGACACCCAGCTCTCAAGGTTAGGCTACCAGGGGCACTGCAGCTTCCCTCCCTTCACTGGGGAAGACGGCCGCCCCAAGCAGCCTATGGAGAGGCCACTGGAGAGGAACTGAGACCTCCTGCCAACAGCCTGCACTGACTTGCCAGCCCGGAGGAACCACCTTGGAAGGGATCCTCCAGCCCTGGTCAAGCTTTCTACACAGCTCAGCCCCTGCGACATCGCTCTGCAACCTCTGAGACCCCAGCCAGAGCTGCCCACATTCCTGCCCACAGAACCTGTGAAGGAAAAACGTTCACTGAAGTGTTTTAAGCCACTGAATTCAGAGGTAATGTGTTATGGAGCAGTAGGTAACCAGTACAGCATGAACTCTGATAAGGAGAACCTATTCATTCTGCATAGGACACGCTTCCAATGACTCCCTTCATAACAAAAGAAATATACTCAGCAAGTCACACCTTAAGTGCGAATCCCAAAGGAAGAAAAAACAGTTCTTTCTGGTAAATAAAGTTCAACATAACTGTGCCATTTTCCAAGTAGTGAAGGTTCATATTGACAGCAGAGTGTTCTTCCCTCACACAGTGCATTGACACTCCTGTTGAAACAGAACAAAAAGCTGAAAACTCAGTAACACTGTAACTGCTTCAATCATTTCATTCTGAATTATTTTCACCTTCTTAGAAATAATTAAGAGCCATAACACTAAGTTTAGCCAAAATTGGCAACAAAATATGTCTTCAGACCTTGTCAAATTTCCCCCGAGGTGCAAAATCTCCCCCAAACAAAGGCCAGGTGGCTGCCAGCCCGCGACCCTGAGGGGAGTGCCATGGTACCTGAACCAGAAGACTTCTGGGGCCCACACCCACCTCTGGCAAAGTCAGGCTGGCCTCCAGCCTCAGACTAACATATACACACACGTTCTTTCAGTTTGAAAGATATCAGAAAGTAGATCTGCTACTATGAAATCTTAACACAGAAATGCTTAACAGAAAAATAAAATTTTATATACATACGAGAGAAAAATGTCAAAGACTCTATTTAGATGCATCTCATTTTTTAAAAAATGGCTTAAAACTTTTCTAAGACAACATTCTAAAAATCACTAGAGCTTACCATATTGAGTGTAGCCAGGCCCTCTAGCTTTCCATTTTGGTCTTATCATTGCAATAGGGAAATTTCTCCGAGGCATAATCAACATTCGGATGACCTTTTCAATGCCATTGATTATGAAATAGCCTCCCATTTCCTACCAAAGAGATGAATTATAATTTGTTAAAGATAAGTAACTGTGAATATGAAACTGACAAACTGCAAAAATTAACCTCCTAGCAGACCCTGTTCAAAGTGCAAAAGAGAGGAAAGTGCAGGTGAAGGGGGCCATGGATCCCCGGGAAGCTGTCAGTGTGTAAGTTAAGTCTTCTCAAGTACATGAAAAAGGTTTAGGGACCCGGAAGTATGGAAGGAAGTCGGTACTTTCTCTATCAGACAGCTTTGATCTAATTTGTCTTTCTGACCCCCAAAATGACCTTAGTCTTCAAATGACATTAAACAAACAAACACCTTATTTCAAAGAAAAGTCTGCAAATGAAAATAGCAACCATTTTGCCTCCAGACAAGTATGATTTCCCAAATACGTTAAAAAAACAACTGATGACCATATGAAATCTCCTGAAATCAGATATTAAAATTAATAGGAAAATTATTTTAATTGCTCATCAATATCACATTTCTGTAATAAAGAGCTACTATTAAGTAGGCATATCATACCAGGTGCTCTATGTTATCCTAACATTTAGTCCTCATAATAATGAGTAAGATAGCTATTGTGCCCATTTTTAGCAGAGGAAACAGGTCCAGGGAGATTAAACTTCCCAAAGCCATACAACCGGTAATACAGCAGCTGAATGTCAAACCCAGATCTGACACCAAACCCTCGTCCCACCAGGTAACAGTCTTTATTACAGACCGTCTGTAAGCTTGATTACTTCAACTCAATGCTGCAAAGTCACCTGACACAGCTAAAAAGAAATGCCAAAGGGAAAGCATATAAGGCACTTCATATCCTCACAGAATCTTACTGTTCGGTAAAGCAGACATCTTAGAAAATAGTTTTGTCGTTTAAGATGGCTTTAAAAACAGAAATATCTCTAAATATACACCATTCAGAAAATTAGGGAAAAACCTACCAATTATTTCCCCATCATAATAATAATATCCTAATTGCAGCCAGTTTTTCATACATTGCTTCATTTGAGACTCATTATGAGCTGTGCACAGTACGCAGACAAGAGATCAATGCTCCACGTTATCTATCCAAAATTAGAGGCGCAGAAAAAAACACTGACTCCCTCTGGCAAGCTTCATATCCTCTCATTCCCAACTCGGGCCCTTCCTATTGTCGCCTGCCCATTCAGTGCCCTGCACCCCTGAAATTACCTCTGGTTCCTCATGGTGCTCAATGAGGGCTTTTGGAGGAAGGTTGTATAAGTTGCAAAGCTTGGACTTCACCATGATGGGAACATAGCCAAGAAACTGCTTAATGGTTCCTTTTGAGATTCCGTTTACAGCCCAGCTGATATCAGCCTAAATGAAAAAAATTAGTTAGGAAAAAACAAAGTATTTGGATCTACAAGAACAAATGAGTATTTTAAAAGAGGAAAAAGACCATATACTAGATGATTTTATGCTTCAGATTTAAAAGAAGAGATCTCTTGGGTGACAGCACAAAGCAGAATTCTGGTTACATTTTATTGGACACCAATATTCGCAGACATGTCCAGCGTTTGAGTCGTGTACTGTCACTTGTACTCACTGTCAACTTTCCCCGGTAGGTGCTCCTCCTGCCCCGGCATTCTGCAGGATAAACATTGAGCTCCTTGCAGATGCTCCCTTTGGGAACAGTGGGGGCGCTGATGACGGCATCCACAATAGTGAGAGAGATCCGCTCATCTTTGAAAGCAAATTCAAAGGGAGGAATAGCCTGAAATACAATTCACATTATTAACTGCTTGCATGTCCCAGGTACCTCTTCACTGAGACTCTTCCAAAGCCCATGAATTTCCTACACACATTGTTGCCTCTCATGTTAATGTGGCATTAAAACGACAGCTAAAGCTACATCCAGTCTACTCACACCATCACTATGTACCAAAAAGCATACGGCGTTAACTTGGACATCTGAACATCTACCGTGTGTCAGCTTCTGCAGCAGGCTCTAGGGCAGCGGTTCTCAACCTGTGGGTCGCGACCCCTTTGGGGGTCGAACGACCCTTTCACAGGGGTCGCCTAAGACCATCGGAAAACACATATATAATTACATATTGTTTTTGTGATTAATCACTATGCATTAATTATGTTCAATTTGTAACAATGAAATTGGGGGTCACCACAACATGAGGAACTGTATTAAAGGGTCGCAGTACAGAGCTGTCCTCTGAACCAAGAGCCTGCCCTCTCTCTCCTTACCTTGTAGCTTCTCCACCCGTAGTAAACCACTGCTCTAGGGTGACCACTGTGTGCAGAACAGAGCTGTCCTCTGAACCAAGAGCCTGCACTCTCTCTCCTTACCTTGTAGCTTCTCCACCCGTAGTAAGACTGACAGGACTGCTGACAGAGCAAAGTTATGGAAGCACCTCCTGACTCAGGACCGGACACTCTAATGCCATTCTTTAGGCTGATAGTTGTGCATTTCATTCCACGTGGTCTCATACATGCCAAGGGAAAGGTGGTACCACCAGGTTCCCTGCCCCACCCCCCACCCCCTTCACAGCATCTGCTTTTCGGTATCCGCCCTCCTCCCCGGGAAAAGCTCTTCTGTTCCACTGAGCTCTCCTCGTGTTAACTAAGAACAATAAAGGTGGTACCACCAGGTTCCCTGCCCCCCCCTCCCCCTTTCACCGCATCTGCTTTTCGGTACCCGCCCTCCTCCCCGGGAAAAGCTCTGCTGTTCCACTGAGCTCTCCTCGTGTTAACTAAGAACAATGTGTTACGGTTGGAAGCTCAGCCCACGCGGGCCACTACCTCACCCTCCAGCACCTACTGTCCTACAAAGCACTGCGGCTCCCAATCCCATAAAAACCCAGGAACCACAGACACATCTTCCCCCGGTCGGCTTGAGCTCAAGCCCCGTGCTGCGGCTGCCACGATCAAGAAGCACAACTATTTGGGGTTCTACTGTGACCTCCAGCCATCCCCTCTGTCTGGGACCCTGTCCCCGGCCAGTGCCCCGCTCATCCCGCCTCCTGGG
>NW_005371595.1:41689-43781 GCF_000412655.1 Myotis brandtii
CTACAAGCACGCCTCTGCAGCGCCGAAAAGAGGCGCAGCGCCCACGGTCCGCTGGGAAATGCAGCTCCTCTACTTCCACCGGGTCTCGGTCCGTCGTTTTATAGGGTCGACTTGGAAACGAAACCCTGGCGTGAACGGGCCGGCCTGAAACTGTACCGAGCCGGAATGCCCCCTGCCCAACTCAGCTTTGTCCTCGGGCTCTCCTTCGCTCCAGGGCCGGAGGAGAGCAATCCTCAAAAGTTCCCTTACTCCCCGTGACCGCTTTCGGATCGTTGCTGTTGCTGAGGCTTCGAGGGAGTAAATAGCTGACTGCTCTCTGACCGATTTGAGTTGTAAAGGCTCCACTCTATTTCAAGAAGTGGTCTGCCTCGCTGCCTGCTCCCCTCCTCCTGTGGGCTGGGTCCTGGAGGTGGGGGATGGCAGCGTCCAAGGGCCCCCCAGTCTTAAGATCCTTTAGTCTGAGTCCTAGGAAGCACTTTCTCTGAATGGGGGCTCAGCAGGACCTTCAGGTGCCTCAACTTCGTGTGTTTTTAACAGCTGCATTTGGTACTTGGGTAAAATCAACAGGCAATAAATCACACACTCTTAAATTCTACCCGTTGGTAAGCTTTGACATGTATATATACTCACTAGAGGCCTGTGTCAGTGTCACCAGTTTGTGTCTGTCTAGGAATGTGCCCATTTCATATAAATTATCTAATTTGTTGGCATAGGATTCCTCTATAATCCTCTTTATTTGTGTTGTAGTAAATTTAGTAATTTGAGTTCTCTATTTTTTTTTCTTGGTCAGTCTAGGTAAAGTTTTGTCTATTTTGAAGATCGTTTCAAAGCATCAACTTTTGGTCATGTTGATTTGCTCTATTGTTTTTCTATTTTCAATTTCGTTCATTTCCATTCTAATCTTTTCTTCTTCTACTTTTTGGGGATTTACACTTCCTTTTCTAAGGTGGAAAGTTTCTTAAGGTGGAAAAAACCTAATGGCTGTTGATTTGAGATTTTTAATGTAGCCATTCAAAGATATAAATTTCCCTTTAGACAGAGCTTAACTGCATTCCATGAATTTTGGTATGTTTTCATTTTCATTTATCTCAAAGTACTTTCTAATTTCCCTAGTGATTTATTTATTTGATCCATTGATTTTTTTTAGGGCTGTATTTTTATTTTCCAAATATTTATGATTTTCCCAAACTTCTGTTAATGATTTCTAACTTATTCCATTGTGGTCAGATAACAGATGTAGTATGATTTTGATCATTTTAAATTTACTGAGGCGTGTTTGTGGTTTGGCATATGGTTCATTCCAGGGAATGTTCCATGTGCACTTGAGAAAAATGTATATTGTTAGGTGGAGAGTTCTATAGATATCTGTCAGATCTAGTTGTTTATAGTGTTTGCTATTTTCTTGTTGATATTCTGACTAGGTGTTTTATCTATTTTTGAAAATGGAGGATTGAAAGTTCCAACTAATATTGTTGAATTGTCTATGTCTCTCTTCAGTTCTGCCAGCTTTTGCTTTCTGTGTCTTTGGGCTCTGTTGCTAGGTGCATTATGTTATAACTAGTGGCCCGGTGCATGGATTCATTGAAAGGAAATTAATTAGAAGAGATATTTTAATATCACTATTCGTCCTTTCTCTGTAATGGAAGTGTCAACCAAATTCACGATCAACAACGACAGATTGAAACACACACGTTTATTTTTAAATTGCCAGTGCGCATCATATGTACTGCCGGTCGGTCGTTTGGATGGTAGGACATACATACAGTTGGTCACTTAGCTTTTTATATATATAGATAATATTGCATTTTATGGCTATACCACATTTTGTTTATCCATTTGTCAATTAATAGACATTTTGATTATTTCTACTTTTTGGCTATCTTACCTAATAATAGACAAACATGCAAATTGACCATACCTTCGCTATGCCCACCAGCCAATTGGCTGAGTATGCAAATTAACCAAACAAAGATGGTGGTTAATTTGCATACATTGGCGCCCAGCGGCAATTGGAGCCTGCAATCAGAGCTGAGGGGTCCCCTGCCCAGGCCTAATGCCTTGAGGAGTTAGGCCTGGGCAGGGGTGGAGCCGG
>NW_005371595.1:44116-46112 GCF_000412655.1 Myotis brandtii
GTTTCTAAACTTTCTAAATCTCCATTTTCCAGCTAATGAAAAGAAAATAGGATTTTACTGAGTCTCCTGTTTCCTACTCCAGGACTTCTGTGAGGATCAAATGAGATGAGGCAGGGGAAAATGCTTCACAGACATTTAGTTAAAGTGTATAATATTTGCACCTGGCTATAAAACAAGTCATGTTCCTGGGCTGAAGAAACTCCAAGGAGGCTAGTCACTAGGGAGAAGAAGACAGGCATTGCTACATGACATCATTACCCTGTGCCCACAGCGACCGTTTCTGGGCTGGGCTGGGTTGTGGGCTGCATTTTGCGCCATGGGGTTTTGGCAGCATTGGCTGTAATTTGGTGGGGTGTTGCTCTGGGGTGGTGGTGGGGCTTGTGTCTGGGGTGGGGGAAGCCGAGTGTTGGTTTGTTGGTGCCAGGTCCATGGTGCCATTTTTTGTAAATGGCTAGTGTGTATCACGGCAACTTCTGCATTGAGCGTCTGCCCCCTGGTGGCCAGTGCATGTCATAGCAACTGGTCGGATGGTTGGAGGGACACTTAGCATATTAGCATTTTATAGATATAGATTGTATCTTCCTGATGAATCACTCCCTTTATCATTAAAAAATGTCCTTTGCCTATAGTGACAACTTTGTTTCTTAAAGCGTATTTTGTCTAGTATTGTATGGCCACTCAAACTCTCTTTGAATTACTATTTACAGAGTATATCTTTTTTTATCCTTTTACTCTCACCTATTTGTGTCTTTAGTAGATTGCAGAGGAGGATCATGGTAGTTTTGGTTTCTTTTTTAATCCATTTTGCCATCTGTGCCTTTTGTTTGAAGTGTTTAATCCATTTACATTTAATGAAACTTCTGATAAGGTAGGGTTATGTCTGCCATTTTGCTATTTGTTTTCTGTTTGCCTTATACCTCCCCGCATTCCTTCATTTCTGCCTTCACTTTTGTTAGTTATTTTCTAGTGTAACATTTTAGTTCCTCTCTTTTTTTACTATAATTAAAGTTATTTTCTTAGTGATTAATGTGTATTGATGTGGATCTCTTTGAGTCTATCCTACTTGAAGCTTGTTGAATTTCTCACATGCATTTTAATGTTTTTCACCAAAGTGAAAAGTTTTCGGCCACTGCTTTTTCCACTGTTCTCTTCCCCTTTCTTTTCTAGGACCCATGATATGTATATGTTGGTATATATGCATGTCTCTGACAGATCTCTGGAGGGCTGTTCATTTTCCTTCTTTTTTTTGTTCTGCAGCCTGAATAATCTCAACTGACCTCATATTCACTGATTCCTTCTTTTTCCAGCTCAAACCTGCTTTTGAACACCTGTAATGAATTTTTTATTTGTATGGTTGTACTTTCCAATGCCATTCTTGTCTCATTTAGTTCTGTAAGTCCAATACCTGGGCTTCCTCAGGGACATTTCTATTGACTGCCTTTTACCTCTATGGGCCAGACTTTCTTTTTTCTTTGCATATCCCATAATTTGTGTTGAAAATTGGAAGATTTTAAGGATATAATGGGCCAACTTCGGGAACCAGATACTCCCCCCACTCCAGAGTTTATTGTTGTAGCTCTTTATTTAGTGACTCTCCTGAGCTAATTCTGTAAAACCTGTATTCTTTGTTATGCGTGGCCATCAAAGTCTCTGCTCAGTTACCTTAGTGGTCAATTGATCGCATAGAGAGTTCCTGAATGTCTGGAACAAGTAAGTCTCCTAGTCTTTGCCCAGGGACTGTGTGTGTGTGTGTGTGTGTGTGTGTGTGTGTGTGTGTGATGCCTTCATGCTCAGGAAGGAGGTTACAGCTCTGCCTTAGTCATCACTTCTTGCTTGTGAAGACCCTCCAAGTGAGAGAGAGGTGAAAGCTGAGGGAATTCAGGTCTCCCCTGGGCACACACACAGCCCTACACATGTGTGGCCTTCTATGTTCATTTTTAAAATTTTTATCTTTATTGTTGAAAGTATTACAATGTCCCCCCTCCCCCCCCCCCCC
>NW_005371595.1:46146-48298 GCF_000412655.1 Myotis brandtii
ACATTGCCCAGGCCTTCACCACAATGTCTGTGTCTATTGTGGCCTTCTATACTCTTAGAGCTATGTTGAAGGTTTTCAAAACCTATGTGCATCTCAATTACGAGGGACAATCTTTTGGGTTATGTATTAAACGACATGCTGGGTTAAGCCAACGATGGCCACACCTGGTTTAATTTGTATGGCCTTTGAGCTAAGAATGCTTTATATATTTCCTAAGAGTCGGGGGAAAGGCAAAGAAGAAAATGCATCAGAGACCCTGCATGGCTTGCAGAGCCTGAATACTTACTATCTGGCACTTTACAGAAAGTCTGCCTGACAGAGTCATGGACTCAAACAACCGATGGTACCCGAAACAGTCAACTCCAACAACGAGATGACAGAACCACAGGGAACAGGGACACTTGAAATGTTATTAC
Source organism: Myotis brandtii (assembly GCF_000412655.1). Lineage (NCBI taxonomy): Eukaryota > Metazoa > Chordata > Mammalia > Chiroptera > Vespertilionidae > Myotis > Myotis brandtii. Next base: position 46,563 of record NW_005371595.1, read on the forward strand.
TTCACTTTAATGCTCCAGGCATTTTAAACATTCATAACATCACCTTATTTCAGAAGTCATTTCCTCTTAGGTACAGAGTCCGTGTATCACTGAATTTTCTTCACGGCTCCCACATGCTGTGGGGCCACTCAGGGGCCTGGTCTTCTCCAGTAGAGCCCCCGCCCCTGCCCCCCACATGCACCGCAGCCTGACAACCTCAACAGTTAAACACACTGTGTAGCTTCACTCCCCTGTGGTTGCTGCGGGTCCCGTACCTTCCCAGCACTACCGCTCACTCCAAGCCCGCGAGAAACATCCAAGGCGCTGGGGAATATCGTGTCCGCGGCAAGTGTGCCCGCACCTGCTCCACTGTACCACCCAGACACTGAGGCACTTGAATGTTCTGGGTAAAACTGAGCTCTAAACACCACAGGGGTTACTTGTGAGGAAAGGGGCTTTTCTCTCAATAATTAATAGCCTTAATGTCTATTCAGCAGATTTATAGATTCCTGTCTGTTTATATTCGCCGCCAAGACTTCACAGACTGTTTCAGTAGATGAAGGCATGTTTGACAAGAAGCAAAGAGAGGACGGCTTAGACGGCACTTGTCGCATGAACACACATGTCAACACCTGGTCATCCTGAAAGAGAGGCCTGTTCTTCCAAAAGGAACTTTTAAAAGCCCTGGGCCCTACGGGATTCCTCTCAGGCAACAAGAATGTGTTTTCCCTTCCTTCTCAGGCAGCGTGGTGCGCACTGCTGCCCGAGGTTCTGATTCAGTCGCCGGGGTGGGGAGAGGGGCACAGTGTGGTTCCAGCGCACAGCCAGCGCTAGGAGTCTTGGTACGGAAGGCTCCTGAGTCTTCCTAATCTCACTGGTCCTCACTAAAGCCTGTGAGGTAGTCCCGGGTCTGGCAACAATCTCTTCTGTGAGACAAGAAACTAAGGCACAGAGAGGTCACAGCTCATCCAACACTGAGCAGCCAATGGCAGGGCCGAGACTGGAGTCGACATCGCCAATGAATAGCGCCCCCCTCCCCAGCAACTGGTGACATGGACACGGACACACACAGAAGACTGACGGGGCAGCGAGGCAGGACCACCTGCGCCAGGACAGCGTGGAGGGGATGCGACGGTTCCGAGCCAACCACCCCCTGATCAGAAGTAAAGATAAGTAGACATGTATTTGAAAACACGTGAGGAATGAGGTATCATTTTCTTCTTAGAGCCTCACTTCCCTCATACATGTGCTACTGAATCAGGTTTCTGAGAAAATCCATCGAGAGCCACAGACTTCCTAACATCTGCATTCTTAGCTCCGGCACTGTAGCCGCTGGAAAGCTCTCAAATATTCCTGTAACTTAGGTCCAAAAGGTCATTACACATCCGTGTTCCCATGGGACAGCCCCACAAGCCTTCCACGCTTTCCCCATTACCAGCTCGCAGAAGCCAGTACCCCACACTCTCTAAGTGGGTGTGCACCTGGCCACACTCTAAGTCCCCAACCCCAACCCAGCAGCCACGCCGGGCCTCCCGGAGCGACCTTAACCACTGACAGTTTCATTGTGTTCTGCATGCAAACTTCACGATCTGTCCTCTGAGCGAGCAACCACGACATTATAATTCCAATTCCCTATGCAAGCCCACCCAGCCAGGTCTTTCTCCTCTCCCCCCAACATCACACCTTCACATCCTCTGCCCACATGTAAGCTCCCACATCTCATCATATTTTAGGAACAGTTGCTTTTTCTTCTCTTT
>NW_005371595.1:48434-69589 GCF_000412655.1 Myotis brandtii
GCAGCCAATCAACGATTCTCTCTCATCATTGATGTTTTTCTCTCTCCCTCTCCCTTCCTCTCTGAAATAAGAAATATTTTTACAAAGTCTTCCTGACTGCAGAACTGCTTTTTTGTGTGCAAGGAGGACAAGTACCGGAGTACACATACACACGAAGGAAGCACAGACCACGCTCCGAGGAGCAGGGGCCTTGCCCACGGGTCTGCTGGGATCCTGGCGCTCTAAGAAGGGCCCCTTCACTCGGCTCAGCGAACACACATGGCATCTTGTTCTTCCCACTGCTAGTGACGTGGCCTCCTGAAAAGCCTGCAGGATGCTCCCCGATCCAGTCAGGGAAAACCACACCACCCCTAACAGGACACAACTGTTGACCTACAGGACGCTGTGTGAAGCTCTGAAACCACATCTTTCTCATTTTGGGAGACGCCCCCATTCAGGCAGACAGACACTCACTGAGAGCCTCTCCCTGAGGCAGAGCCTCCTCGCTGGAACACCATCCCCTCCAGCTCCCACAGCAGGTGCTGGGAGAGAAGAAGGAGATGGTGGGAGCTCCCTGTGTCAGGGGCAGGGCCACCTGGGGGAGGGGAATTCTACCTTCTCCTGACCCCCAGGAACTTTGCAAAAGTGCATGAATTCTGGTTCAAACGAAGATAACAAATCCATCATATTTCAAGGACACCCAACTATGAAGCAAAGCAAGGCATTGTCTTTTTTCTCTCATGCTTTTTGATGCTTGCAGGCTTGTGGCAAACTTGCTGCTCGGTTTCTAAAACATGCAGAGAGCAGACTGACAGCAGCGTTTGCTATATTGGTGCCCAGCCCACACCCACCCCGACCGGAGACTGACCCAGTGCCTTCAGGAGCGGGATGAGGACAGCGCCCTGCCCTGCGAGGCAGCGCACAGCACGGAACCGAGGGCCGCGGCGCATGCCGGTCCAGAGTCTCACAGGCAGAGTGTCCGGGGGGACGAGCAGGGACACAGGGCGACCTCCCAAACGCTCTAGCATCAGTCCCCGCAGGACAGAGGTTGCAGCTGGGCACTGAGCTAAGGCACGAGGGCTGCAGCAGAGGGAGAGCACACACAGGTCCGGTGGCCCCGAGAGGAGAGGCGCTGCTTTCAGGGACGGCCTTAGCATAGCAATCTGCTGCTTTCAAGGACGACAACCGAATCCCTGTGTTTTCCCCTTAGAAGAACGTCTTGCTCTCCCCTCGGGGAAATTCGTTGCAGTTTTCAAGTCTGGGTAGCAGTGCAGAGAGCTCCACCCGGAGCCCCTTGGGGGCACCTTCGCTCTCGCACTCCCTCCTCCATCACAGCCTTGCGAGCTGCCTCTTTCTCACTGTGGCTTCGCGTGGAGCCATGGGGCATCTCTCCTGGAGCAGGACCCGCACGTCTCCGGTCACAGCCTGATGAACGCGGCCGGCTGGCTCTGCTGCTGCTCGGCGTCGGGGGGCGGGAAGACGCTGGATATGGCTATGTCCACGATGCCCTGGCACAGTTCTGCATAGAGTTTCCTGAAACGTGTTCAAAAGTATGTTACTGAGGAAGTTCACCAACGTGCAAGCGAGAAACCAAAGTTTTTCTCACCAGGATCTGCCCTGGAAATTCCATCCCCTGACCACATTGATACAAGTGGCCTCCGCTGTCCACACAAACACGGCGGGAGGCGCCGTGGGAAGACGACGCGTCTGGAAGGCCTCGCAGGTGCACGGACAGAGAATCCCACTGACATGAGCCGCAGGGAAGACGGCAATTCCAGTAGAGTGGACGGGCCCTCCGCTGCCTGTGCGGGGGACACGGAGGGCAGGCCTCCCCACGCAGAGCACCCACTCCTTGCGGTTGAGGGGACGTTAGGAAAGACTCCCCATGAGTGCCAGCTGAGCTGAGGCCAGGGGAATGAGTGAGGTCAGAGGATGGGGACAGGGTAGAAAAGAGGATGGAGGAGGGCAAAGACAGGGACAAAGACAACGGAGGAGGGAGGGAGGGGAGAGAGAGAGAGAGTGAGCTGGGTGGGGAGGAGCGGGCAGCGCAATGAAAGGAGAAGCAGGGAGGAGAGACGGCCAGGGGTTCGGGGAGGTGGATCAGTGCAGGTTGGTGCTGCAGACAAGGCACTGGCCCGGCCACATCGGCCTGTAGGCCACATCCAGGCTCTGGACTTAATCCAGACAATGGAAGCACCAAAGCAGAAAAGCTGAGGAGGAAAACTTCAGAATAGCGATGAGGCCCTCCACCCCTGCCTATTCCCTATAGGATGTCTGCCCGCTTCATGGGGCAGCTCATGAGGCTGAGACTATCCCTCAGGACTGGCTCTAATGCAGGGTAAAACCAGAAATGTGTGGTCCCGAGAGAAACTCACTTCTGATTATGCTCCGGGCCACCCGGCCTAGGAAAACAGGGGTCTTTATTGTCCTGCTTCCCGATTTCCACCAGGAGAAATCCTCACCATCCGGTTCCCCCCTCCCAAGGCAATGGCGTCCCTGCCGTCAGCCTCCCCATCGCAGGACCTTCTCCCCGCACCCCATTCCTTCTCACTGCCCTGAGGTTCTATGTCGCAAACCACGCAGCCGCCCGCCTCTAAGGAACAGTGACAGGAGGCGCGTGAGGCGTGACGGTTGTTACTAAAATGGGGGCTTGGCCCATCCCCTGCCCCTGGCCTCTCAGGGTCCCCGGGTCCCTCGTGGCTTCCAGGCCGCCTTACTGTAAGCCCCACCCCCAGTCCAGAAGTCCTCCCCTCTCAAAGTCATGCACCTAAACCACAGAACCTATTGATTGTCTATTGCGGACGTGTAACAACATGATTCCCAAAGTAATCACTCGGGCAGTGTCTGCCCGTCTCTCTCCGGCAGCGGACCGCCCTGAGCACACTCATTTCTGCGGGACTTCCCGCTGACCCTTCGGAAGATCTGTTTCTCCAGGATGTGGACATGGAGGAGAAGATGACCTTGGATATCGGAAGGACAGAGCCTTTAAGGAGAGAGTCCAAACGACTCTCCCTCACATGTGCGGCGTCCCCTCCGTCATTCCTCAGTCATTCCTCACGGCACGACATGATGCCACCTGCAGCCACTTCCCCCAAAGGAATGGGAGCTCCCCCACCACCACCCCCCGCAGGTTCTTGGAAGGACAGGCCTTTAAGGATCGAGTCCCAACGACTCTCCCTCACATGTGCGGCGTCCCCTCCGTCATTCCTCACGGCACGACATGATGCCACCTGCAGCCACTTCCCCCAAAGGAATGGGAGCTCCCCCACCACCACCCCCCGCAGGTTCTTCCCAGAGCCTGGCAATGAGCAAGGCTCCGCTGGTGCCTGGTGTGTGCCCCTTCCTGAAAGCTCTCCCTCCTCCTGGGCACAGGCCACACCTCTCAGTCCCAGCTCCACTGCATCTCCGATGCTTCTCCGACCACTTGCTGCCCGAGGAGGCCGACCTTCTTGGTCATCACCGTCTCCGCCCGAGGACCCTGCCCGCTCATCTCCTCCCGCAGTCTCTAGCCGCGTTTGAAACTCTCCCAGCAGCGACCACCCGCCTGAGCAGTCGAACCGCTCCACACACATGGGGAAACGGGAGAGGAAACGCCTCCGCAAAGCCCCTGCCAGCAGGGTCCCCGGGGCCTCCTGTCCTGCCACTTCCTCCCTGACAGCGGCCCAGGGCCACGCAGCACACGGCCGTGCTGAGACGGGTCCTCCCAGCCTCCACCTGCTACAGCCCTGCGGGGTGAGGCTTACTGAGCACAAGCAGGGGCACCGTTGACCTCGATGAGCCAGACCTTCAGCTCCTCGTCCACCATGAAGTCGAAGCCAAACAGCTGGAAGCTCTGGTAAGGGAGGTGCCGGGTGCTGATGGCGGGCTCCACGCTCAGGAGGCAGCTCCTGCGGGCAGAGGGAGAGCTGGCTGAGAGGGCGCGAGGGCGAAGGGACCGGAGATGGGCCAGAGGACTGCCCATGAAAGGTGCTGCCATGAATCGGCTTTGGCGCCCTCTCTCCTTTAAAGTTGTCGCCGACAGATTGTTCAAGACAATGCTACTTCCCCAGCAACTTGTGAGAAGACCTGTAACCACGCATGTCTTTACAAACACAGGCTGCTTTCCCAGCTCCGAGCTGTCACCCGGGCCCCGGAAAGGTGGGTCCCTCCCACAGGACGGCTGCTGCCACATGTTGTTTATAATAAATAAAACACTTTCATGTACGTTTTCCAGAGAAAAGAAGTGGACCAATGGTCAACCAGTGAGGGGAGAATTGGCACAAAGACTATTGGCCTCATTCATTCCTTTTGCTTGTTCCAGTTCTGTTGCCAAATTGTTACTCATTAGAAGATTGAAGAGCTACATATATTGAAACTAAATGTTGAAACAGAATAATTATTAGTATCAACTACTATTTCCCAAAATTGGAAAAGCAGAAAAATGGAATATGCACTATAAAACATAAACATTTGAAAAAAAATATAAAAGTTGAAAGAGCATCTCAGAAACATAGTCAATAAGTAAGTGAGGTCAGAGGTCAGGCTGCCGAGGCCAGAATTTTGGTCAATGTTTTAACCTCTTGGAGCCAAGCTTTGATTTCTATAAAATAGGGGGTAAAATAATACCTACTCCTGGGGCTGAGATGGTCCAACAAGGTAATTACATAAGGAGCTAACGAATAATAAGCCACTATCTTCTAATACAGCCATCCCAGAATACGTAGGCCTTTTCGGTTTTATGAAGATCTTCCCTGATTTTTCCCTAGCTGAAAGTTGGGGCAAATCCCTATCTATAATAATAAAAGTGTAATATGCTAATTAGACTGGACAGCCAAACGACCTTCCAGACTTCCTTCCGGCACCTTCCGGACGAAGCCGGGGCTGCAAGGGCCGAGGCAGCCACTGTGGCTGTGAGGGCCGAGCCCTTTGCAGAATTTCGTGCATTGGGCCTCCAGTCTAGGTAATAAAATACGTTATGATGACTCTAAGATGACCACAGATAGCTGTCCTTATACGCCACTGTACAGTTAGAAGGGAAACTATGCAGGCTTCCCTGGGACAAAAGCCATAATTGACAAGATAATGACCATGAATATTCCAAGATTCAAGAAGCACTATGAATGTGTACAAAGAAATTTGTACAAAGAAAACTATATACTAAACACATCTCATAGTAAAATTTATAAAATAAACAAAAATTAATCTTAAAAACAGAGAAAAATATCACTAAAAGGAATACTAAGATTTCAACTGACATCTCAGCAGAAAAAATGGAAGCCAGAAGATAATGGTGCCACCTTCAGAGTGCTAAAAAAATGTTAACTGCTGACCTAGAAATCTGTTTCCAGAGCAAATGTCCTTTAAAAATGAAGACAAAATAAGTATACTAATAAAAATGAGTCTAAAATACATGGAGCATTAATGACCATCCATGTACCCACATCCGTACTTTCAGGTCTCCTCCTTGGGTCCCTCCTGCTTTTTCTCCAGAGAAAATCACTATTTTGAATTTTTTGCTTCTCTCTTTATTTTTACCACATATGTACCTTCCTCTAAATAATGTATTTACTAAACTTTGCTTGTTTTTCAGTTTATATGAATAGAATCAATCTGTATGTGTCTTGTATACAGCTTTTAATTTTTTATTTTTTTTGTGATTGACATTATGTTTGTGTAATTCCAGTGAAAATGTCCTTCAGGAATAAGAGAAATAAAGACTTTTTCAGATGATGGAAAATTAAGAGGACTGATCACCAGCAGAACGGCTCTAAAAGAAATGACGATGTCTGAAGGGAAACGATACCAGAGAGAAATCTGGAACCTCGGGACTAAAAGAAGAGAGAAAATAAAGGCAAATATATGGGTAAATAAAAATGTTTTTTCTTACTTTATATTTAAATGTGTTTCTTATAGACAGCATCCAGTTTGGCCTTATAGTTTTTAAAAACCAAACTGGACTATCTACATAACAAAATGTATATAATGGTTGATACCAAAAATTATAACATTATGTGGTAGAGATTTCAATTTATGTGGATGTAATACACATGGTAACTATAACACAGAGAGGGAGAGTCAAGTGAAGTATAATGTTATGTCTGGATTTCATGTGAAGTGGTGAATTATTAATTCTAAGAAGACTGAAATATGAGATACATATATTTTTTAATCCCTAGAATCACCACTAAAATATAGACAGACAGACAGAGCCAAATATTCAACAAGAAAATTAGAACTCTGAAAATATTCAAATAATTCTAAAGAGATCAGGAAATGGAGACATGAAAGCAAATAAAAACAAAGAAAGAGGGAACCAATCGACCAAATAATAAAATGGTAGATATAAATCCAACCAAGCCAATCATTACATTAAATTTACACGGTGTAAATACACCAATTAAAAGACAGAGATTATTATATTGGATTCAAAACAAAACAAAACACACAAAAAACCCAACTCTACATTGTCTACCAGAGTCCAGTTGAATAGAATAGAAGTAAAAGAATGGAAAGAAAATACCACTAATCAAAAGAAAACTGGAGTGACTGTATTAATAAAAAAAACGAACTTTAAAATAAGAAATATTAGAGAAATAATGACGGATACTACACAATAATAAAGTAGTCAATTTTCCCAAAAGAGAGAACAACTCTCAATGTATATGCACCTCATAATAGATCTTCAACTCATAACTATATAAAACAAAAACTGATAAAACTAAAAAGAGACATAGAAAATCCAAACACTTGGAGACTTCGATTTTTTCTCTCTCAATAATAAACAGCAGAACAGGAAAACAGCAAGGATATAAAAGACATGAACAGCACTAGCAACAACCTTCACCGAAGTCGCATTTATAGAACAAGCTTAAGTAGAGCGAGTAAATGTTATTCTTAGTGCACTCGGAACATTCACAAAGATGGACCATATTCTAGGACACAAAACTAACACATTTTAAAGACACAAAACCATACAAACTATATTCTCCGACGACAATGGGATTATAGTAGAAATAGTAACAGAAAGATATCTGGAAAAATCCCCTAATATTTGGAAATTAAGCCAAAGTTTCTAATAACACATGAGTTAAATATGAAGTCACAAGAGAAACTAGAAATTATTTTAATAAAATGAAAAAAACACACAACATAGCAAAATCTGGAGGTATGGCTAATGAGTACTTCGAGGGAAACTGATAGCATTAAATGCTTATATTTTAATTTTTATTATTTTTAATAAAGCATATCTTTCTTGATTTCAGAGAGGAAAGGAGAGAGACAGAAAGATCAATGATGAGAGAGAATCATTGATCGGCTGCCTCCTGCATGCCCACTACTGGGGATTAAGCACGCCACCTGGGCATATGCCCTTGACCAGAATCAAACCTGGGACCCTTCTGTCCGCAGGCCAAAGCTCTATCCACTGAGCCAAACCAGCTAGGGCAAATGCTTATATTTTTAAAAAATGAAGTATCTCAAATCAATGATCTAACCTTTCACAAAGAAACTAGAAAAAAAAAATTAAACACCTCCCAAAAGCAAAAGGAAATAATAAACAGCATTAAGTCAAAGAAAACAAAACAAAAAACAATAGATACTCAGTCAAGCAAAAAACTGACTTTTTGAGAAGATTAATAAAACTGATAAGCCTTTAGCCCAGTGATTCCCAAAGTGGGCGCTACCACCCCCTGGTAGGCACTGCAGCGATCCAGGGGGGCAGTTATGTCCACAGGTGCATTTGGGGGCGATGAGTAACTGCTATTAAAATTTAAAAAAAATTAATTTCCAGGGGCTGAGTAATATTTTTTCTGGAAAGGGGGCGGTAGGCCAAATAAGTTTGGGAACCACTGCTTTAGCCAATCCAATCAATCCAAGAAATAGAGAAGATATAAACTACCAACATAAGGAATGAAAGCAGTGACATTATTAGAGATCCCACAAATATCAAAAGAATAATAAAGAAATATTACCAAAAAATTTTTGTCTTTAAATTAGACAACTTAAATGGAATAATTCCTTGAAAGGCACAAACTCCCAAAGCTTCTCCAAAACACATATAGCTAAAAAGATACAATTAGGTTACCTTATGATATGTTTGATTTGTACTAAGATAGCATTCTCCAGGGTAATGTTCAAAGCACTGGTCAGGTACTGATTGAACTCCTCAAAGAACATTTCATTCCCTTCTTCATACTTCCCATAGTTCTTTGAATATTCCTTTTGAATGCAGTGATTGGTCAAGTGGCAGGTCTTGTCTTGAAAATTATCAACATGATACGGTTCTGACGCAGTCCGCAGCACGCCCTCTCGGTAGAGGTAGATATTGTACTGGTGATCCACCAAAACCCAGCTTCTGCAAGTCAACAAAAACAGTTACTCACGTCCTCCAAAGTTCCTTCACATCGGGTATCTGTATCATCCCCTGGTTTTCTTGGCGGGAAGTAGGGGAAGAAGGTAGGTTCTAAATTATGCAGGCAGGCCACAACAAATACCTGAGACAGTGGGCCAGCACTGTAATGATCAAACCAAACATGTCACCACCAATGACAAGGGGACTCAGATCCATTCAAGAGCCAGCGTTTTGAAGAGATTTGATGGGCTTGCTTTAAAGGTTAATCTATGAAACCTCCATCTGCCATGTTTGGTCATTTTAAGTAATTTTAAGAGGAAGACTGTTCATCCTAAAGCTGACCTGACATAAAGGCAGCTGAGACCCAGTCCTTTCTGAAGAGCCAACAGCCAGGCCACAAGCAGGCTGGGCTGAGGGTCATGCAGCTGTAGGAAGCCCATAATTTTAAGAAGAAGATTGTTCATCCTAAAGCTGACCTGACATAAAGGCAGTCCTTTCTGAAGAGCCAACAGCCAGGCCACAAGCAGGCTGGGCTGAGGGTCATGCAGCTGTAGGAAGCCCCTCACCTCTTCTTGCCAGGCTCTTTGCTCAGAAAATGAAGTCCACAAACCTGAGATGTGTTCATGAAATCCTCAAAAAGTAGGACATAAATAAGGTCAGGACATATTATTTGTCCGGGTCACATGATCTGTTGTGTCTGAATTACATGTTCCGTGTACCTCTCTCCCATTGTAAGGCCCATTTATGTATGTATGTATGTATGCATGTATGTATGTGTCTTCCATTAGCAAATGGCTTGGCAACTCCAACTTGCCATTCTGGTAAGGAAGTAAGGTACCAAAAAGTCAGTATGTACCATCTCACGTTCCAGCACTTCCAAATGCATTCTAAATTAAGAAATACATCTAGAAATTCCATTAGTCCTCTTACCCTATTTATTGAGCATCTACTTTCACCAAGTTATGTAGGGAGATAGAAGGGAATATGTAAGGGAGGACGCTCCAACCAACTGAGCCACACCAGGTGCAAGGCCCATATGTTTATGCCCTTCCCTTTGGATCCACAAGTCATTTTCATTTAAAAAAAAAATAATAGTAAATGAACAAACAAAAAAACCCCCATAATCTTAGTAACATATTTTAGAAAGAAAAATATTGAAGAAAAAATAGAGAATTAGATACAGAAGCTCAGTTCCATTCAGCTGTGCTCAGTGTTGGTAACGTATTAAACACAGTCAAACACTTCCTCACATTGCACCTCACCCTCCTCCCCACACACCACTGCATGGACGCATTACCTAATGTCGAACTTGCGATGCCCCGGCTCCAGCAGCAGAGGGCGCTCGAGGTATTTCTGGATCACGTGCACCTGGCCCTGGTTGTCTATGAAATCCAGAAGTTCGGCAGCGTCCGAGGAGATGAGGATGCCTTCACCTGACCAGGAAAATTAAAACGAAAATTAGTGCAGTCCGTCCCAAGAGGAACCGCTCCCTGCAAAGCCGGGGAGGAAACACTGACAGTCGGCCTACTCACTCTTCTTTCTCCACCCTTCCCTGGTCCAATCTCTCACACTCTCCCCTCCGCCCACCAAAGCACCAGGGTCATTCAACTTTTCCTCCACATAGGGTTGTAAACACTGTCTTGGCCAGCTGCGACCATGAAGTTTCATTTCTAAGGACATTGTAACTAGGTCTCGGCGCCCTAAATAAATGCGGCTCTCCTGTGGATCACAGCCTGCTGTGATAAAGACGCTGTACTGCCCGTGACCACGTCTAACACCCTATCTTATGGAAACACCAGGAAGGTTACGGCATAGATACAAAAGTGCAAGTGGATCCCCTGCAGTTTGGTAACAGAAAAAAACTGGCTACATTCAAAGTGTCCATCAACATTACATAATGATACAATATCCTTTTAACAGCTTCACTGATATAATTTACCTGCCATAAAACCCACCCTTTTACAGAGTACAATTCAATGGTTTTTAGTATATTCCAGTAATTATCATTACAACCTTATTTTAGAACATTTTCATCACCTCCTGCAAACTCTACATCCACCAGCAGTCCTCCATTCCTTCCTCGCCCAAGCCCCTGACAAACACTAACCGACTATAGATTTGCCTGTTCTAGCTGCTTCATATAAATGGAATCATCCAGTATGTAGTCTTTTTGTGTCTGGCTTTTTTAAATTGAGCATCATGTTTTATTTTTTAAATGTATTTTTATTGATTTCAGAGAGGAAGGGAGAGGGAAAGAGAGACAGAAACATCAACGATGAGAGAGAATCATTGATCGGCTGCCTCCTGCAGCCCCCCACTGGGAATTGAGCCCACAACCCAGGCAGAGCATCATGTTTTTAAGGTTCATCCATGTTGTAGCATGTGGCAGTGTTTCATTCCTCTCTATGACAGAATAACATTCCATTGTATGGATATATCACATTTTGCTCATTCATTCACCAATCGATGGATATCTGAGTTGTTTCTACTGTTGTTTGGCCCTTACAAATAATGCTGCTAGGAAAATCTGCAAAGAAGTTTTGTGTGGACATATATTTTCAATTCTCTGGGGAATATACCTAGGAGTGGAATAATATAGTAATTTTATGTTTAACTTTTTAGAAACTACCAAACTGCTTTCCAAAATTGCACCATTTTACATTCCCCCAATATATGAGAGTTCCAATTTTTTCACATTCTTACCAACACTTGCTGTCATCTGTCTTCATAATTATAGCCAGTTTAGTGGGTGTGAAGTGGTATCTCACTGTGGTTTGATTTGCATTTTCCTAATGCTTAATAATGTCGAGCATGTTTTCATGTACTGATAGACTGTCTTATCTGTATGTCTTCTTTGGAGAAATTTCTATTTAGATTCTTTGCTCACTTCCTAATTGGGTTATTTGTCTTTTTGTTATTGCGTTATATGAGTTCTTTATACATTCTGGATGCAGACGCCTCATAAGAGACATGATTTGCAAGTATCTTTGTCCATTCTAAACAGTTTCATTATTGCATGGACCCCTCAATTTTCTCTTCTAGAACCACAACTGCTTCCCTCCCCATAGCACCCTCCAGACAACCACTAATCTGGTCTCCATTTCTATAGCTTTGTCACCCCAGAAATGTTATATAAATAGAATTATACACTATGCGACCTCTGGGAATTGGTGTTGCTTTTTTCACACAGCATAATTCCCTGCAGATTCAACCAAGTTGCTGATTTCAGCAATAATTCATTCCCTTCTATTGCCGAGTAGTATCTTGTGGGGTCGATTCACCAGAGTTTGCTTAATCCTTCACCTGTTGAAGGAATCTGAGTTGCTTCCAGTTGGGCTATTATGAATAAAGCTTCTGTGAACCATCACATACAGGGTTTACGTGGCCATGTTTTCTTTTCTCTGGGACAAATGCCCAAGAGTGTGCAAGTGGATCCGGAGCTCACAGGAAAGTACCTAGCTGCAGAGTACCTGTATGGAGATGGACATGCAGAAGTCTCCAGCATGTAGATCAATATTTAAGGCTATGTAACTAACTGTGCTATCTACCCTCAGGGTTCATATGAGAAGTCACTCATCCAAATACATCGTGAACGTCTAGCGTACGACTGCACAGAGCACTGGAACCTAAGGGACGGCAATGCCAACTCACCTTTGGCACCGGAGGATGACTTTGCAATCCAAACATTGCCCTCTCCGTCTTCCTTCTTTTTGTTATAAGAAGCCAGGAAGAATTCCCTTTCGTCCGTCCTTGAGCTAGGGATCGGCGGGTGGATTCCGTTCTGTGCGGGAGCAGCTGGGGTCTTGAGGTTAGTGGGGTAGATCACATAGGACTCGGGGAACCATGTGCAGGACTCGGCCAGCTCTGGGCTCGTCTTGATGAGCCTGGCAGACGACAGAGGGTCAGTCATCGGTCACTCTCTTCAGAAAAGCCAGTGCTACCTCCAGAGCTCATCAAGGAGGCAGCGTGTAACCAGGGCCCGGGAGCTGGTCTCCTTGTCCCAGTCTTTGCTCTTCCCTCCCTGGACCGATCTGTAATGCACTACAGATTGCACACAGCTATCCATTCAACCTTAAAGGCGTGTGTCAGCTGGGTCAAAAGGGACCCAATGTCCAGAACCTCAGCTCTTTTTAAAAATGTATCTCCAGCCCTAGCTGGTTTGTCTCAATGGATAGAGCATTGGCCTGCGGACTGAAGGGTCCCGGGTTTGATTCCGGTCAAGGGCACATGCTGGGGTTGTGGGCTCAATCCCCAGTGGGGGGTGTACAGGAGGCAACCAATCAATGATTCTCTCTCATCATTGATGTTTCTATCTCTCTCCCCTCTCCTTCCCTCATATATATATCTCCAATATAGTAAAACTCTAATATGCAAATCGACCGAACGGCAGAACAACCAGAGGAATGACCAGTTGCTATGACATGTACTGACCACCAGGGGGCAGATGCTCAACGCAGGAGCTGCCCCCTGGTGGTCAGTGTGCTCCCACAGGGGAGCGCCACTCAGCCAGAAGCTGGGCTCACGGCTGGTGAGCGCAGCAGCTGTGGTGGGAGCCTCTCCTGCCTCTGTTGCAGGTGTGCAGTAAGGAGCGAGGGGTCCCAGACTGTGAGAGCCCTGACTAAAAGAGGGATGTCTGACTGCTGGCTTAGGCCCAATTCCCCCTGGGATCAGGCTTAAGCCGGCAGGCGGACATCCCCTAAGGGGTCCCAGATTGCGAGAGGGCACAGGCCAGGCTGAGGGACCACCCCCCCGTGTACAAATTTCATGCACCGGCCTCTAGTATATGTGTGTGTGTGTGTGTGTGTGTGTGTGTGTGTGTGTGTATATCATCTCCAAGGAAACTTAACTTGAAATAATCCTGAGCCAACACTTTCCTGGCTTCAAGACAGACTAAAGGAGGAATCTTTCTAATGGGACACTGGACGCTAGTGGTCATAACTAAATGTACCTCCTGCCCCCAAATAACATGACACAACAGAAGATAAAGTCAGGCTCTGGGCGAGGCACTTAATAAAAAGCAGGGCTTGCGAAGGGTTTCCCACCACATCTACTCTCCAGCCGGTCCCTTGAGGGGGAGGCACCAGCATCCCAGTTCATAGATCAGACACTGGGCCACACAAAAGTGAGTACATTTCCCAGCATCACTCAGGTCGTAAGACACAGGCACGATGCAAGTCCCTAACTCCCAAGTCCTAACTCTGCCTGGCCCTCCCTCCCCAGGGTCAGAGCCAGCCAAGAGCCAATCACGGGCCTTCCCTAAGCTGGGCTCATCTTCTGCAGAACTGCGAATATTAAGCTTCCGTTAAATTCACCCGCAAAACCCAGTCTGTGCGCAAATGGCAGAAATAATGAAAGGAAATTTAAAACTGAGATTTAAAATAGTTATTTTAAAGTTGAAGACAACAGGATTTGAGTTACTTGAACTTAAAGGAACAAATGCATTTCTAACTCACTGAATGTTCAACTCTCTCTGCACTGTCCAATAGGGTGGCCACTAGCCACATGTGGCTTCTGAACCCTAGAAATGTGGCCAGTGTGACACATTTCAAGTGCTCAGAGGAACTGAATTTCACATTTAGCTTAGTTTTTAACTTAAAACCTCAAGCCTTGTAAAACATTTGTCCATTAAGCACAACTTCACTGTTTTGGCAGGAGGACATTTCCCTTTAACCACTGCAGGGCCCGACGTGCTGTATGGCGGCGCGCTCTGCCAGGCGCACTGCTGCATCACCATAAACACACCACTGTTCCACTCAGGGACAATGGGCTGCCTCAGTCCACGTGGGCTCTTTCCAGGCGATAATGAGACATTGTGATGTGTTTATTATGCAGACAGCAGAGTTATAGTGACAGCTGGATAAATCATAATTGGCAACTAAAGTAAAATTTGTCTAGTTAAAAAAATAAATACGGACAATAT
Organism: Myotis brandtii; assembly: GCF_000412655.1. Taxonomy (NCBI): domain Eukaryota; kingdom Metazoa; phylum Chordata; class Mammalia; order Chiroptera; family Vespertilionidae; genus Myotis; species Myotis brandtii. Next base: position 62,663 of record NW_005371595.1, read on the forward strand.
TAAAATTTAAAATAAAGTTAAACTACAGATGCAACAGAACTGAACAGAGACACAGAAGCTATAACTACAACCAGAACAGTAAGGGCGGGGGGAGGGGAGGGGCGGGGAAGAAAGCAGTAGCAGAAGGTATGACACAAATTTTACAACGAATGACGAACAATTGCAATTTGTTGTGGCAGAGTGTACATGAGACATTTTTAGCAAATACATAATGAAGTTGATCTTCCTCTCAACAGTCAAAAAGAATCAATGAAATTAGTGGCTGAAATTCAAATTAAATATTCAACAAAACAATGGAAACAAATGTTTAATAGGATCTGTGCTTGTAGCTTCGGTCAGCTATAAAATGACTTGGATTCTACACAAAAAAGAAAAGCACTTCAGATAAAAATGTGGTAATAGAAATTATTTTGAGGAAATAAGACTAAAAAACATATTTTACAGAAAGTGAACAATTTTTAGTCAAGCCAGTTAAGTAACTGCCTACAGAGTATAAAACATTTTTAACAATAAAGATGGATTCAAAACTTGAAAATTAAAAAAAAATTTTTTTAAATAAGTGGTGTGACATAAAAGACTGCCTAATTAACACTTTGGGTCTGTTCCCTCAAAGGATTTACAAATATATGAAAAACATTGTCAAATTGAAGCCTAAAAATATCAAGCTCACCGTGTGGCTCATTTTTCATCATTTACATCTGTCAAAGGCGAGTTCCACCTACAGGCGAAAAATCCCTGTCTGTCACGACAGATAGTGCTCCAGCTGGGTTGAGTTAAAATTTGGATTTACTGGGATTTTAAGACTGGTATTTCCCATATTACTGCATTCTACTGTCTGATACATGTTGGAAACATCTGCACTCAGTTTTCCGAAGCCCACTCCCTGGAAGGTATCATGGATACAACTCTTACGCTGTTTCAGTATGTACTTGCCAACGCTACCATGACTCACCAGTAGAGACCTGTCGCACGAAACAGAAGGCAGTGTTTAATGATGCTGTGTTCTCTGCCAAGGATAGTCAGAGGGAAGAGTTTTGTAAAGACTTAGTGTACAGTTAAAACACTAAATAAAAGGAATTTCTTGAAATAAAAGGAATGCTTGCTAAATCACTTTTTAAAAAATATATTTTTATTGATTTCAGAGAGGAAGGGGGGGAGAGAGAGAGAGAAACATCAATGGTGAGAGAGAATCATTGATTGGTTGCCTCCTGCACGCCCCCTACTGGGGATCAAGCCTGCAACCCAGGCATGTGCCCTTGACTGGAATCGAACCCAGGACCCTTCAGTCTGCAGGCCGATGCTCTATCCACTGAGCCAAACCAACTAGAGCTAAATCATTATTTTCAATATTTCATTATTTTACCCAATAACCAAAAGATTAAATGGCAGTGTGATTCTCACACTGCTACAAACAAGCTAATTTTAAAGTTCAGAAGAAGAGAAAAGAAAACTTTATTTATGACCCAGCCAAATAGGTATGAGAATTTATGTTGGGACTTTAGAATACAAGTCAAAAATAATGGTTTTACATATTTTTATAACATGACTTCATATGCAGAAGATTTTTAATTGTAACAGACAGCAAAGTAGCTGCAAAACTAAGGGAAATTTTGAAAAACATTTGGTTGAAGTTAATACATTTAGAGTTCTTTTCAATTTATTCAATACTCTTTTGAATTTGATACTGAGTTAACACAAGAGTTGGTGAATTTATTTAACTTGGACATAGTTTTGAAAATGTTATACCTTTGCTTTAAACCCAAGTTAGTTCTTCTAATAAAATGACCCTGTTTTGTCATTGTGCATGCATATTAAAGAACAATGTTTACTTGGTATCTGATTCAGTTATTGAAAAATTTTTACATAGGTGGGAGCAAATTGGGTATATAAATCTTTTTTTAAGCATAAATTTTTATGAAATCTAAATACAGAACAAGGGGTTTGCAATAAAAATTTAGTGCCTGAATTAAGATGTGCTGGGAATGTAAAATACACACTAGATTTTGAAGACTCGGTATAAAAACAAAATCTGAAATACATCGCTCCTTTTTTTATATTAATTACATGTCAGAATGAAATTTTGGATTATTTAATTAAATAAAATATATGATTAAGATAAATTGCACCTGTTTCTTTGTACTAGTTTTGACGTGGCTACTGGGAAATTTGAAGTCACACGTGGCTAGCATTCTATTGGGGTTGGATAGCGCTGGCCCACAGGATCACCTTCATTGCCTGTAGGAAACCAAGACCAGTTTCTGCAGGAAGTTCTTTGCATTTGTCCCATTTCCTCATAAACCCATTTGGAAAGAAATCATGCCTGGAGGCTTATTTACATCTCCAGGGGAGAAATGCTCACAAGAGGGAAAGAGAGTCCACAACCTGAGCCAGAAGAAAAGCCCCTCAGGGCTCTGAATCTATGGCCTGGGGCCTCGATGAATTTCTGACACTCCCTGTGTCGTGATGCAGGAAGGTGCCTGCAGTCCAGGGCCCAGGGTAGGATCCTCGTAGAAACCCTCCGGGGGCTGCCCCGTGGCACTGCCCCTGGTCCTCTGGGTACAGGCTGGCATCATCCTGGCTCAGCTGCGACGGCCCTGCACAATCCAGCTGTCCTCTGTGAGCTGCCATCCAAGATGCCTTTTTTTTTTTTTAACTCTCCGAGCCCTTTCAAGCCATCAAAATCATGGGAAAGAGACAAAATGATAAAGGGAACCATCACCTCCTGCAATGACTACAGTCCCGAGAGAATAAAGGACACTTGTGAAGATGAGAGCAACCCCAGTCTGCATAAGTCAAGATGTCACAGACTGTGTCGCATGCCACCAGGGGCAAAGAGCAGGTGTGAGCACCATCAGCCCCATTTTACAGATGGGGCGCTGGGCGTCAGCCTGGCGCTGTCCAAGGTCCCAGAGAACAGACACCTAATCACACCTGGTCATGCGGTCCTGTACTTCTCACTCCACCTCAGTATAGTTGCTGAATATGCAAATACCCAGAATAGTTTCCTACAGCATCCTCTGTTCTCACTCATAAAAGCAAAATTCTACCTTTATCTTTATAGGAAAAAATTATAGTAGAAAAAATACTAAATAAACATTTTATATTAATTTCTAAAGGAATAATCTGGACAATCATGTCTCACTTCTAGTTCTAGTTAAAGAATCTTTTGCATCTAATATGTAATAAATGTGTAATCAGAAGACTTCAGCTCTAGCCAGTTTGGCTCAGTGGATAGAGCGTCGGCCTGTGGGCTGAAGGGTTTTGGGTTTGATTCCGATCAAGGGCTCATGCCTGGGTTGCAGGCTCGATTCCCAGTAGAGGGCATGCAGGAGGCAGCCGATCAATGATTCTCTCTCATCATTGATGTTTCTCTCTCTCTCTCCCTCTCCCTTCCTCTCTGAAATCAATAAAAAAAATATTTTAAAAAAAGAAGAAGACTTCAGAAAGCGTGTCTCCCTTAGGAGTAGCCAACAAATCAGGAAGACTCCTCACTGAGAGAAGTGGATACTAAGTCACTGGGGCCAGTGAGTCTGAACAAAAAGGGGGCATATTCCTATGAAGACTGCACCTTTATTTTTAAAAATATATTTTTTAATTTATTTTGAGGCAGGCATTATTCAAAGCTTTTACATACATTAACTCAATCCAGACAACAACCCCAGGCAGTTCCTATTATTGTCCCTAATTTACAGAGAAGGAAACTGAGGCACAGAGTCAAATGCTCCCTATAAACCCCTGTGCCCCACACTTTACACACATCACCTTTATCCATCCTCACAACCGCCTAGGAGGGACATGGTGGAACTTAGAGGGATGAGGACATTTGCCTCAACTAATCAGAGGGAAAGCTGGGATCACAAGATCAGCAGATAATATCGCTTCCTCTACCTTAAGATACTGTTCTTATGACACCTGCCAAACCCAACTTCGTGGAGAGGGACGGTGCAGCAGATGCAGTTACACCCTCCAGGTGTCCTTCCTAAGGGGACCCTGGCTCCCGTGAGAGCAGCTGCCAAGGTCGTGTGCATGCCCCTTCTCCAGGGACCAGCTGTGCCCAGAAATGCCCCACTTCTCCCCACAGCCAATGGCTGACCGATGCTGGAGTACAAAATACATCCCAATCCATCACTTACACCATAAACCCACCCCAGGCTCTGCTTTTGGGAGCCTCACCTCAGAGACAGACAGACAGACAGGCTCTGTCAAGTGCTAGATGGCAGAATTCTGGGTTGCAATCCAAGCTCCAGAACGGGTATGTGTTGGCTTTTTAAATACAAGTATTTTGCCCTTTAAAAATAACCCCACATTTCTTCCTTAAGTGCTTTGTGATGAAAGCGAACAACATTTATGTAAAAAAGTCAAGGTTTTAAGGAACACTTACTTCACTAAAGAAGCTTTGCGACACAGTTTGTCCGCTCCCCTGTAGTAGTTCACCAACTGCACCAGCCCAGGCTCGTGACCTGTGGAGGAAAGGGAGGCTCAGAGGGGGCCAGGCCCAGGAGGCACCCGGCTCAGGAGAGGGAACAGCTGTGTCACGCCCAGCGTGTTCTCCCTTCCAGGACTGGGTGTTGGACAGGAACGATTCTGCTGCCCCTGCCTCAGCATCCCACTGGCCCACTCAGCCTCCCCGTGGGGGAGATTATAATATCAACATCCCAGAGCTGCCCGAGACCACTGCCGCCTGTTTGTCCTTCTATTTCCCCTCTCCCGATCCCCTCCCTGGCTTAACATACGGGCTGGTAAGTTATCTCTGTACAGAAGGACGGCAGCGGAGTCACACTCCTGACCTCCCAGCCTTCTCCCCATAGCCATCAGGGGCGGCAGCAGAATGGATGCTCCTGCCTCCAGCGCACCTGCTTCTTCGGGCTCCTAAGAAAACCACCAGAAGGCGGGGGGCCGGGGGGGGGGGGGGGGTTGGGGCGCCGCACCCTGTCACACACAGAGCCGCAGGGCAGAGGACTTTCCTCTGTACATCACCCCGCAGGGAAACACATTTTCAATAGATCTTATGGCAAGTCCCCTCCTCCATCAATTAGAGCAGAAAGGATACAAATAAAAACAAAAGCCTTGGTTTAGTTTAAAATCCTAACCAAATGCACTGAATTTCCAGCAACAAAAACAAAAGTAAAACCGAAGAAAGGGAGTCTGAGCTGACGCTGCCGGAGGTATGAATAATTGATGTGAGAAGAGTAGACAACTGAATACAGTTTCTGGCACGGCCTGGCTGTCACCAGCTCCCTGGATCACACCTGGGCTGCCTCCCCTCTCACCCCGGGGCCCAGGCATCTTGAGCCTTTACCTGATTTTTCCTTAGGGTTTGTGTGGTGCACTTTAAGCAAAAGGAAAATATGCCTACAGTGAAGGCATAAAGCATTTTGGTTGTGGGATGCTGCTTCCTTTTCCACCAACGCCAGACGTTCCCTGCTCACCTGCCCACCTGGTGGGCCTGCTGGGTGGTTTCTGCTCCTTCTCCCTAGACCTGAGCACCACGGCAGGGCCATCTGCCTGCTTCAGCCCGGGCAGAACCAGGTGTGTTTTTAACGCTAGGATCCCAGCTAAGCTTTGACAGCAGGCACTGCGGACAGGAAGGAAGTGGGGCAGGCGGGGAAGTGGACGGCGCAAGGAGGAAATGAGCATTCCCGACTGTAAGCAGTTTCTTCTCCTTCGAGGGGAGGTTTACCCTGTGCAGGGGCTTCTCGGGGAGACAGTTCATCTCCAGGCAAATTCCCCATATTCCAAGATTTCTGGGGGTTAGAACTAACCCTTCCCTGCATCAAAAACTTGTATCGTCATTAAAAAGTGGGGGTGGGGGTGAGGGTGGGGGAAATAAACAAAAAAGTGGCTCATGGTCCATTCCAAAGAAAGAAACTTCAGTAAAGGCTGTGCTGCCACACCCTTCATTCCCGGAACCACAGACTGCACAGGGTCCCATGCCTCAGGCAGCCAGCTGGTCCCTGAAGGCCCGATTCAGTCTCTGTCCCTGCAACCTCCCCATCCTGACCACACCTATTTCTAGAAACTGTTTCCTCTCTTGGACACAAAATATGCTCTGCCTGGTTCCCTCCAAAGCAGAGATGGCTTGTCTTCATTTTCCAGTCTCTGCGTGGGTCTCTGGCCTATGATCTGCCCCCCACCCCCCTCCGACCCACGGATTTTGGTAGGGAGCATGGCTACCAGGGCAGCGGCTGCAATTTCTGGTGACTGCGCATGAAGGAGAGGCCATGAGGCTACACGCAGGTCAGTGGGATGGGAGCTGAAGTCCCTGCACAACTTCTGGATGACGTCATCTAAAGAGGAGGGGGTGGTCCACGCCCCACCCCCCCTCCGCAGCCGGCAAAGTGCACCTGGTGGTGCCAAGCCAGCTCCCACCGTGCGCATGAAGCAGGGCAGAGGGAGAACCCGGCCGTGTAAAGCCTGCGTGCGGCGCCCGCTGTGACCCACACTTGTGAGCACGCGTTCTTTGGTGAAGCTAAAGGACGGGCTGAAATCACACGTCTCGCCCCTCCCTGGCTCCCTTCCGAAGCTCCTGCTTTGGGAGTTCAGGTCTTTCCCCAGCCCCCTGGCGGGTCATCTGAGCCCCGGAGAGCGGAATCCTTGGGGTGGTCACCGCGCACAGTGCCCCTCCCGCGCCCACAGGCCGGAGCAATTCCCAGCAGATGTCACCGGCTCCGAGGAGCTCCCGCCCCGCGCTCAGCCCGCGGACCTGCCCGGTGGGGCATCAGGCGTGGGGATGAGAAGAGGAGGCGCGCGGCCCGGGATAGGGGGGCGTCTGGCGGGAGATGGGTGGGGGTCCCACCTGACGAGGGATGTGCGGGACGGGCCATTGTCAGGAGGCCGCGCGGGGACTCTTAGGAAGGATGGTGCAGACCCGTAGGGTCCGCGTCTCATCTGCCGGGTGAGCGACGGGGGAGATCTGTGCCCTCAACA
>NW_005371595.1:70228-97104 GCF_000412655.1 Myotis brandtii
CGCGCGGGGCCTGCAAGGGGCGTGGGGAGGTGCGCTGGAGAGGAGCCGGGACAGGGTCGCGTCCTCCGCAGCCCAGGGTCACAGCTGGGGCGGTGCTTGCAGAAGAGGGATTCTCCACTACTATTTTATTTTTTAAATTTGTTTTTATTGTTGGCAGTATTACAGATGTTCCCCATCTCCCCTCTTTTGCCCTCCCGCCTCCACCCCAGGCCTTCACAGTACTATTGTCTGTGTCCATGAGTTATGCATGTAAAGGGTGTCCCAAAACCATGTATACACACTTTGAATAGTTATAAAAGCAGTGTTTATTAAAATGCATTTCATTTTCAAAATTGAGCTATCAGTTGTTAAAGTGTGTGCGCATCTGGGGGGGACACCCTGTATGCATCTAGATGCTTTGGTTAATCTCTTCCCATCCTCCCTCCGCCCCCCCCCCCCCCCCCCCCGTTCCATGCATCCATGTCTTTGGACCTATTTTTGTTCCTCAATTTATTTTGTTCATTACATTCCACATATAGTGAGATCATGTGTTATTTATCTTTCTCTGGCTGGCTTATTTCACTTAGTATAATACTCTCCAGGTCCCTCCATGTTGTCTCAAAGGGTAAGAGATCCTTCTTTTTACAGCTTCATAGTATTTCATTGTGTAAATGTACCACAGCTTTTTATCCATTCATCTGCTGATAGGCACTTGGACTGTTTCTAGACCTTAGCTATTGTAAATTGCGCTGCTATGAACTTAGGAGTGCATTCTTTCGAATTGGTGTTTCGGGATTCTTAAGATATATTCCCAGAAGTGAAATCTCTGGGTTAAAGGCAGTTCCATTTTTTATTTTTTGGGGAAACTCCATACTGTTCTCCACAGTGGCTGCACCAGTCTGCATTCCCACCAGCAGTGCACGAGGGTTCCTTTTTCCCCATCTCGCCAGCACTTGTTGTTTGTTGATTTGTTGATGATAGCCATTCTGGCAGGTGTGAAGTGATACCTCATTATTGTTTTAATTTGCATCTCTCTGATGATCAGTGACTTTGAGCTTGTTTTCATATGTCTCTTGGCCATCTGAGTAGACACTTTGGAGAAGTGTCTATTCAGGTACTTTGCCCACTTTTTAATTGGATTGTTTGTCTTCCTTCTGTTGAGTTGTATGAGTTCTTCATATATTTTGGAAATTAACCTTTATCAGATGTATCGTTGGTGAATATGCTTTCCCATACAGTGGGTTCCCTTTTCATTTTGAGGATGGTGGGGGCCTCAGAAGGTTTGTTTTTATCCTTAAAATATCTCTTTAAGCTGTGTCCAAGATGTGTGTCCTTCTTTTCCTGCTTTAGGACCACGGAGAACCCAGAGTGTTTGGTGGCTGTGGTTCTTTGGGGTTGAGGCTTCGTTCACCTGCTGAGACCCCCTGGGTGTCGCTCAGCGGGAAGACTTTAGGTCTCTCTGGGGACTGGATCCTGCACAGGCCCCAGGAGCCCGGACCGCTGCCCGCCCCCACACTGACAGGCACTGGGTCCTTGCTTTCCCTTCTCCGGACCTAGATTTCCTCTTCTGAGTGGGTAAGTCTTTAAAGTCCCTTCAATTTTTGGTGCATTTGAGGGACAAAGAAACTTTCAACCTCTCTCATAAATTATCTACATCAGCCACGCGCCTCACATTTTTACTCTTCTTTACATAAAGAACACTCGCCCTAGCCGGTTTGGCTCAGTGGATAGAGCGTAGGCCTGCAGACTGAAGGGTCCCGGGTTTGATTCTGGTCAAGGACACATGCCTGGGTTGTGGGCTTGATCCACAGTAGGGGGCGTGCAGGAGGCAGCCAATCAATGATTCTCTCTCATCATTGATGTTTCTATCTCTCTCTCCCTCTCCCTTCCTCTCTGATATCAATAACAATATATTTTAAAAAACCAAAACACTCCGTGTCATCTCTGCGTCATTGTGAGCTCCCATGTGCAGGTATCTACCTCGAGTATTGTAAAGGCGCCCTTCTCTCTCCCATTTCTGCCTGTGTTCCCTGGGGTGGGAACGTGTCTGTTTGGCGTAGGGACCCCCACCTCTGCCACCACCTGAAGGCGTTCACCGGCTGTGGGAAGCTTGCTATGGGGCCGGCTCCAAAATGCAGGAGTGCTCACAGGTTCCCAGCCTGGGCCCTCTATCCTGCAGGGATACGGCCTCAGCTTCCTCACCCCTCCATGGGTCTGTGGGAACCAGGCTCGCCCAACAGGACCACTGCCTCTCTTTGCCATGGTGATTGGTTTAACATAGAACAGTGATTCAAATCTAGCCAATCTGATTTTCTTTGGACTTTTTCTACCAGAGCTATGGAGAGAGACACCCCACCTCTCAACTGGAGTTGCATAGCGGGAAGATTGTGGGGGACACCCTGCAGCTCTCCTGACATCTTACAGAGGGAGGACCTTGTGAGAATTCAGCTTACCATACCTTTGCATTAGGCCCGGCCACGTGGACATTATCTTCTTGCCAAGGGAATGTAAACAGTGATGTACCCCTCTTCCTAGTCTGGACCTTAGAATTTGAGCAGGCCTTCTCCCTCGCCTGGAGGCAGGACGTACAATCAATAACAATAGAGGAACCAAAGGTGTAAGAAATTTACCAAGACTCATTGTTTGCTGGTTCACAAAGCAAACCTTAACAAATTTCAAAGGATCCAAAGAATTTTGAACATTTTCTATGACTTCAGTGGAGCTAAGCTGCTTGGAAATTAAGTAATACACTTTAAAAAATTGAGACATACTTGACATTTCATTCTATTTGTTTTAGGTGTACAACATAATGATTGACTAATGAAAACTGCAGTCCCTACACTGAAAATGATAAAATGTAAATTTTAAAGCACAAAATAAGTGGAAGAATATACCATGTTCAAAATGGGGAGACTCAGAATTGTTAAGCTGTTGATTGTTGCCAAAAAGTGACCTGTAGATCCAGTGCAACCCAAACAAAATGGCTACAGAACTCTGTGTGGAAGCGGACAAGGCAATTCAAAATTTATCCAGAAATGCAGAGGACCAAGAAGAGCAAAGGCCATCTTGAAGAAGAAAGTTGGAGGACTCACACTATCAGATATCAAGACCTGTGAGCCCGGCCAGCATGGCTCAGTAGCTGAGCGTCAACCTATGAACCACATGATCACGGTTCGATTCCCGGTCAGGGCATGTAAAAAAAAAGGACTGTGAAACATAGTATTTAACTACAAAGCTGTAGTAATTGAGAAAGTATGGTTTTGGCACAGGGAGAGGCAGACCAAAGGAAAGCAACCCACATATATATAGTCACTTGGTTCATGATAGAGGTGACATCAGTGGGAGAAAGGATGGTCTTTTTGATAAATGGAGCTAGGTCACTGCATATCCATTGGACGACAAATTATTCTCAAGCTCTACCACACAAAATCAGTGGTAGATTCATTGCAATCGAATGCCTCTAAATTTGAAAGGTAAAGCAATAATGCTTTTAAGATTAAAAAACAAAACCAAAAAAACAGCAGAAAAACCTTTGTGATCTTACACTAGGAAAATATTTGTTAAAAAAAAATACCACAGAAGTCTCAAGGACTAAGAAAAAACTGATAAATAGGCAACTTTGAAATTAAAAATTTTCACTCATCAAAAGACACCAGCCTATATAATAAAACCCTAATATACAAATCAACTGAATGGCGGAATGACTGGTCGCTATGATGCACACTGACCACCAGGGGGCAGACACCCCCCCCACCAGAGGGAGGCGACTGGCAGCAGCAATGGGGGGGGGGGCGCAGCCAGCAGGCGGCGCCAGGCCGCCAACCAAAGCAGCTGCCAGCAGGGGGCCCCCAATTGCCCCGCCTGCCTGCCAGTTGCCCCACAGATGGCCCTGATTGCCAGCCAGGCCTAGGGACCCTACCCTATATATTGGGAACAGTCTCATAGATTTAAAAATTAAAACCTGGCAAAGCTACTCTAACACTGAAAAAACAGGATGATGCAGCAATGACATGCATGGACTCTGGCTGGCACGTTTTGTGGTCAGCCCTGATTCTGACACTTATAACTGTGTGACAAAGTCCATTCCTTAACATCTCTCTATTTCAGTTTTTCCACCCATAAGATGGGGAAAATGGTACTACTGCCTCAGAAGGATCATGTTATGTACTGCTTTTCATAATCAGGGCAAAAAATTGTAGCTGCCCATACAACAGCAAGATGCCTTTCCCCTGTATGAAAAGTATGGTCACTGGTGCATGCAGTATCCCAGATTGCAAGAGGGATGTCCGACTGCTGGTTTAGGACCAATATTCCCCATGGGGTCCCAGATTACGAGAGGACGTAGGCCAGGCTGAGGGACCCGCCCTCCCAGGTCCCCTTCCCCCTGCACAAATTTCGTGCACTGGGACTCTAGTCAAGAGAATAAAAAGGAAACTCATAGAGCAGAATGTGATGTTTGAGGTGTGTGTTGTGCACAAGGAATTACAAACTAATCATAAAGAGACTGGCAAGCCAGTTGACAAAAGAACTGAGCTGGGCTAGGCCTGTGGGCTTGTGTGCCTGTGGCGGGGTCTGGGAGCCAAAAAAACCTACAGCACCCAGTATTCCCAGGTGGCCTCCCACCCAAGTGCTAACCAGGCCCAATCCTGCTTAGCTTCTGAGATCAGACAAGATCAGGCGAGTTCAGGGTGATGCGGCCCTGGACGCTGAGAGCAGCCTCCAGGAGCCCTAAGAGCCGGGGCCTGGCCTCCAGGACCCTCAGCCCTGGCAGCACCTGAGCTCTGCTCTCCCTCCCACTGCGGCTTCCCTCTGGGGCATGGGATTCCCTTTGCAGGTTGGGGGTGGGTACCTCCCTGCGCAGCACTGGGGTTTGTTCGATTTCCTCCAGTTTCAGGGGAGCCAGGGGAGCCGGATTCCCAGAGGGGCGCTTGGGGCCTCCACCCTGGCATGCGGGGGAGGAGGGTTAAGAGACAACCCCCTCCAATCGAGGGGTGCCCTCTGGAAGGCGGTCAGGCGGGAGACTCCTTTCCCGATTGGAAGCGGGTTTGGGGGGCGCCCCATCAGGGCCCTTCCACAGAGTAGCTGGGGGGTTCCCTCCGCACAGCCAAGGGGAGGAGGGCAGAGGCCCGGCCACTCCCCTGGGGGGAGTTTAGAAGAACAGCAGGCAGAGGGCGGGCATGGCAGGTCCGAGGCACTTGAGACGCTGGCGCCCTGGATCCGCAGCTGGGTGCGTGGGTTTGTGTGCCTGTGGCAGGCGGGCATCTGGGGGCTGAGGGGGTGGGGGCAAAAAAACACACACAAAAGAAACCCCGAGTTGGATACTTCAAGGGACAACCCAAGAGGTAAATCCTCAGCAGAGAAGATGTGGAGAAGAATCAGGCTGAGAAACTAAGTAAGGAACGCGTTTGGCGACAGAGCGGGCCCACATCGAATAGCTGTAGGGCAATGTCTGTCCAGGTGTCTAGGTTTTAAAAGTTATAAGGAGCCGATAGGCTGCTAAGTAAATGTCTACCTTCCTACCTTACAAATACACGTTTATACGGATGCCGGGGAGGACCAGGGTCTTTAGAATCCTCAGACTCCTGGGAAGTCCACGCCAGAACCTGGGAATGCTGGCAGGCAGGGCCCTGGCCTCTGCTCGCGCTCACCCCTCCTGTCCTCCCCCCTGACTCCATCCCGCAGTGTGAGGGCCTGCGTGTGGCCTGGGGACATGCAGCCTGCAGCTCAAGCTCAAGCTCAAGCCACAGGCTGCCTCCAGGACCCAGGTGGGCACCCTTTGCCTGTCAGCTCTACATTTCAGCCCTCACGAAGGCCTGTTCTTTAGGTAGAACATTTTGAAGAAAGAAAACTTAATAAAAACTTTTTTTAAAGAAAGTTTTTAAAGGTTCTGTGAACAGTGATAAGAAATGTGTTTGTTTTGTTTTTTACAACCAGGAAGTTAAGCAATAAAATGAAAAGCTCCGTGGAAAGGAAGAGTTTAAGTGAAATGTTCCGGCTGCCTGTCCCTGACCGGGGTTTCGGCGGCTCCTCCTGCGTGTCATGCTGTACAAACGTTTATGGACCATATAGGTCTTTTTCAGACGAGGTGTCTTCAGGAGCTCTTCCCGTGCAATTTGCACAGCCCAGAGCTGCTCGTTATTCCACCACGTGGATTTGGGGCTGAGTTGAAAAACCGATTTTCCTTCCTGTGTTTCATTCTCTTCTGAGCCTGTCTCCACTGCCCACACCAGGCTTTGGGGGGTGTTCCCCGCCAAGCAATTCTTTGCGACAGGGGCTGGGTCTCCTTCAGATCAACCCCGTCCTGCCTGAATTACCATCCCTTCCAACACTTTTGTCATTAATTCCTTGAATCAAGTCCCCTTTGCTTTCAGCACCTTGTGGCTTCTGTCTTCTTGACCAGACACAACTCAAACACTGTAGTCTTTGGGAACTTATTGCGAGTCAAGGAATGGATGATAATTAGAAGAGGAAATAATTCTCAGAGGTTTGGCACCACTTATACACCCCCATCTCTGGTTTCCTCGATTGTCAAAGGAAGCTATAAATACCTAATTGCTTTCTGGAATAAGTGAGATGATGTGAGGAAAAAACCTGGGACACAGCCCATATCGAATCCATCTTTGCGTCTATTTCCCATCCAGTGTAAGCCCCCATTCCTTTTACTGTTCCCAAGAGATAGCGGCCTGAATAGTCACTCACAAACCCAATTCTTGTGAAAATCATACAAGGGACCTAGAAAGAAGCCAGGTGAATGAAACTGCTTAGTTATTCATCATCTGGTCTTCGTTAGCCCCAGTGCCTAATTTCCTCTCAACCCCCCACAACAGAACTTTTTGAAGACCCGTAGTTGAGTCTCATTTTTATGACTGGATGGATGAAAACACTGAGCTTTCTCATGCGCGGATCTAGTTCTGATTCCTGCACACAGGCAGGACTTCCAGGGGTGCAGACGGCAGGCCCTCCGCAGGCCCATGCATAAGTTATGAAGTTTGCTTGTTACCAATGCCACCTGTGACGTCAGCAGCAGCGTCGGCTGACAGGTGTTGGAGAGGCTGCTTCTCGACCTGCAGTGTGGATGTAAATAGATTCCCGTTGCTGGTTAGAAAGAGCAGAGTGGATTTCTGACCTTCAGAGTAAATCCTGCCATCTGCTCCTGCGCTTCTGGGTGGACAGTGTCTTCCCATCAAGGTAAGCAAAAAGGCCGTGCTCTCCCTTGTTGATTCTCTGGGCACTGAACTCTCAGGACTGTCAGTCAACTCATGTTCTTCTTCTTTTTTTTTTATTGATTAAGTTATTACATATGTGTTCTTATCAACTCATGTTCTTGGTGTAGATGGGGTTGGCTGATTTTTGGCATATTCAGAAGCAGGGGTAATCACATCCCCCTTTCCTTATGTGTTAAACTCTTTGTTATCTGGAATGGTTCATTTTATAACACATTTTTGTGTTCAAATGTTCTATTAACTGAGTTCATACTAAATACATCATGTGAGTTATCCATTTAAAAATGAGAAGACAAGATCCACTAAAGCAAAAAAATAATACTAGATACAGCAACTTCTTTTTTATGTATTTTTTATAATTCAGATAGTTGGCCAGTTTTCTGTAGCTCCTCCCTCCACCCCTGTAAGCATAGCTGTGGGCCACTTGTAGCTGTACAGACTGGAAGGTCCCCATCCCTCCGGGGGTTCCCAGGTGTACGTGCTGGGCCTCTTTAACCCAATCAAAGTGGTTTTAGCAAAAACAAAGAAGAGTTGTTGGAGGACAACTTTTTGCCTGAATCCAAGGGTTTAGGCAACATCCTCAGGACTTGGTCACACCGTCTCCATCCCTTGGATGGCTATATACACAGACAGACCCCCATTACCGTCTCCCAGCACAGAGCCTGGCTCTCCACAGGCTTGGGGCTCAGCGCTAACTGGACAAACTGGTTTGGAGGCACATGATGGAAGACACTCCCTTCAGGAAAAGCCAGTAGGAGAGGGACGGAGGCAAGAATGTGGTTTCAGGTCAAATCTGACCTGTGCTGACCCACAGGATATTACCCTGGAGGCAAGGAGGCCTGGCCATTTACACTCCATATCATTTAGTCATTGGTTAGGGTCACCCTGGGAAAGGAATTACTCCCCAGGGAAAACAGGTCTGCCAGCTCAGAGCAATCGCATGGGAGGCGGGGTGGGGGCGGGGCAGCTGTGAGCCATCAGCGGCCAAGTCAGAGTACCAGGTGCTCTGGCTGGTGGAGTCTGCATGGGCCCCGCAGCACCCACTACTTACGTTTAGTGGGACTTTTCCTGTGGGTACATCCTGCTTTGGGGACCAGGGTTTCCAGACTTATAGCACAAATCCCCCCAGTAGGACAGCGAGAAAGGCCACTCCTATCTCCACCACTAGGTCCTGCTATGAGTGGAATCTACCTTTTGGGAGCAGCACATTTCAAAGGATGGAAAACCATCCTGTCACAGGAGCTCATCAATGGCCTGAGAGAGGGCTTATGTGTGGGCATTGATGGTCCAGAAGAAGGGGGATTGCACTGGGCTGAGGGTGTGGCTGGAGCTGTAGGGTTGGAAGCTGGCCTTCCGAGGGCCACTCTTTTCCTTGGGAGTTTGGCACAGACTTAATGATGTGGCCCGAGTCTGTGCTCACTTCAGCTAGTGACGTCTGAGACTGATTATCCCCTACTTTTTGGAGAGCAGTTCCCTTGTTTGCGATGCTTCTGAGACATGAAGTCACTCATGATGTTGCTTAATTAAGTAATTTTTTAATCAATGTGTTCTGGGTAATACAATTAGAGAGTTACACATTCAGCAAAATTACTTTAGATAGTAGGTTGATCACTTTTTTTTATGTATCATCTCAAATAAACTATATTACATTCTTTGGTATCTAACATTCTAAGGTAGTGCTTCCTGTTGTTTTTCTGGTTGGTATCCTTCCTCTGACCACAGGGACTGGTTTTGCATATAGAATCCTCCTCCCCCACCTTTAGTCCATGAGGTCTGTGGGGCCAATCCTAGCACTGTTTGTAGGGGTGGGCACATGAATTGTACCTGGTCTATCAGTATATCCTTCCCTGAAGTGGGTTTCCTTCGCCAGGTCAATGCATCCACCTCCGGCTGCTGATCACCATGCATCCCTTCTCTAAAGAATTGCCCTCAGCTCAGGAACCACCTCAGCTGATTCACAGTGTAGACGTTCCCTCTACACTGTGCCTGGCCATGGGGAGGGTAACTGGGGCCATCCACACTAACAAGTGAATGATGTGGATAACGTTTGCGTCCCCCACCAAATTTGTATGTTGAAGCCCCAGTGTGATGGGACTTTGGGAGGCAATTTGGGTTAGATTAGGTCATGAAAGTGGGACCCTCATGAGGAGTTAGTACCTGCTAAAAACAGGAGGAGACACGATATCTGTCTCTACTATGTGAGGACACAACAAGAAGGCTGCCATCTGCAAACCAGGAAGAGAGTCCTCACCAGACACTGAATCTGCTGGCACCTTGATCTCAGACTTTCAGCCTCTAGAACTGTGAGAATTAAGTGTTTCTTGTTTAAGTTCCCAGGCGATGGTATTTTACTATAGCAGCTGAACTAAGACATGGGTACCAAATGCTGGCCCCTTGCCTTAAAGGGAGCAACTCTGCAGTACGGTTTATGCTCTAGAGCTCCCCCCTATATCAGGCCAAGACACTCCTTGTCTCTGTCCCATTCCCTATTGACTTAGTCTCTTCCGGCTGCTCTATCAGAATACAACAGACTGGGTGGCCTATGAACAAGAACTTTATTTCTCACTGTTGTGGAGGCTGGAAGTCCAAGATCAAGCACTGGCAGATTCAGTGTCTGGTGAGGGCCTGATTCCTGGATGGTAGGCTGGATCATAGGAGGCTGTTTCGCCCTGGTGTCCTCACAGGGTGGAAGGGGCAAGAGAGCTCTCTGGGTCTGAAATAAGGACACAAATCCCACACGCTAGGGCTCTAACCCCCATGACCTAATCACTCCCCAAATGTCCCACCTTTATTAATATTACATGGGGGTTAGGTTTCAGCATATGAATTTTGGGGGACGCACCATGCAGACCACAGCACTATCCTGCTTCACTCCCTCAGTGACTCGTGTCACCAGACCCCTGTATCATGACACACCTGTTTCAGGGAGTCCGGCCTGAGAAAGTCATCCTGGGAAAGGTCCTGGGAAGCAGTCGCTGAGGACAGACTCTAGAGCTGGGTCACTCACCAGCCAGCTGGCAATGTGTGCCCCATGCTCACTCTGAGTACTGATAAAAGTCCCATAATTTTCAAATTTTGTTTTAATTTTTCAATTACAGTTGACATACCATATTATATTCATATCAGGTGTACAGCACAGTGACTAGACATGTATATAACTTATGCAGTGATCACCCTGAGAAGTCTAGTACCCATCTGACACCACACATAATGGCCATAATTTAGCTGCTCAATTATGAAAACGTTTACTTGTGGTGAATTGAAACAAGAAACAGCCATAGGGAGGCACTTCCTCGCGCAACACTGTTGGTTTTTAGAGATGCAGGAGAAATAATCCTATATAATAAAGAGCTAATATGCAAATGGTTATCACACCCTCACGCCAACACACCCTAACCGCTCAGACACTCAACACTGGGGAGAGAGGAATGGGGACCAGCCAGGCACAAATGAGCTCACGAGAGAGGAATGGGGACCAGTCAGGCTGCAGCCCAGGAGAGGGACAAGCTGCACGCCCTGCGGTCCTGGGCACCCGAGGTTGTGCCTGCACCTGCGCTTGCGCCTATGGCCTGGGAGAGGGACAAGCTGCCCGCCCCATAGTCCTGGGCGCCTGCAGCTGCGGCCAGCCTGGGCAAAGCTAGCCCGGGTCCTGGGTGCCTGCGGCTGGCCAGAGGAGGGAATCCTGAGTCCCGGGTGTGGGGTGAGACAGAGGTGGTTAGGGGTGATCAGGCAGGCAGGCAAAGGGGTTAGGGGCGATCAGGCAGGCAGGCAGCCAAGTGGTTAGGATCCAGCAGTCCTGGATTGCGAGAGGCAGTTGGACATCCCCTGAGGGGTCCAGGATTGGAGAAGGTGCAGGGGCTCTGCAATGGATCACCCCTCCCCCCGGGGGGGGCCCCCCCCCCCCCCCCCCGCCCCATGCATGAATTTCATGCACCAGGCCTCTAGTAGTAACTAAGGGGCAGTAGACTTGTTTGATGCTATTGAGTATCTTTGATTATTTGAAGAGAGAACATGACTGTCTCACAGCAATCAAATCCCGATTACAGCCAAGGGTAAGGGTCCGGGCCTCCTGCATGACGGGGAGACCCTCTCTTGCAGCTGCGTCCACAGACATGACCAGTGCAGGGCCGGATGCTAGAGCCGTGGTCTTTCAGAGATAAGCCTTCACTACCCCGAGCTCCTGCGGAGAGGCGCTCTGCCGCTCCCCAAGGCTTTGCTGGTTCACAGCGAGGAGCCGAGAGGGACGCCCTTCACTGTTTAAAGGACCTTTGTGTGACTGAATAAGCCTCTGGCCCTTTGATTTCCCTGAGGTTTTGACATAAGGTTGTACGGACACAGAAATATGTAGATAACTCAGTTCTGCTCCTTTAAAGACAGCACATCTTTTTTTCTCTGGCTGCTTTAAGACAGTGATGGTGAACCTATGACACGCGTGTCAGAGGTGACACACGAACTCATTTTTTTGGTTGATTTTTCTTTGTTAAATGGCATTTAAATATATAAAATAAATATAAAAAATATAAGTCTTTGTTTTACTATGGTTGCAAATATCAAAAAATTTCTATATGTGACACGGCATCAGAGTTAAGCTAGGGTTTTTCAAAATGCTGACATGCCAAGCTCAAAAGGTTCGCCATCACTGCTTTAAGATTTTTCTGCATGTTCAGTTTTTAGCAGTGGGACTATGTGGTGTTTCTAGGCGTGGGGTTGTTTTTATTAGAAAATGTGTTTGAAATGTTCCCCTAGCACAGGACTGCTGATTAGTCCAGGCCCTATTCCTCAGCCTGTGCCCAGATTGTCAAATGCCCCTGAGAAGATAAACTAAGGTCTCCAAGGGTCTCCCCTCTGGAATTCCAGGCCAGATCACAATCCTTGCTTCCACAGCGATCTGCGTTTTGGAATAGCATGTGTATAATTCATCTGACACGGGGACCTTTGACCTGTGGTAATCTATTTTATCCTAACGAGAAGGGCAAGTCTGAGGTCCCTCTTTTCATCTCCACTTGAGGGGAATTTTGAACGAGAGCCTAAAACTGAACAAGTCCCAGCATTTCAGCCTTGGAAATCTGTCTGCCACCAACACAGGGCTTGACCTTTCTGTATAACACCCTTGAGTCGTCATCCCTCTTTGCAAACCCCCAGGCAACAGTGCTCCTAGGATCTGTGAGAATTTCGTCTTCAGATGCCCATTCAGGCTCCCGGAGGACCTTCTCCTGCCACACGGCTTTCACCCTCGTTCCGAGGAGCGTCACAGAGTGAAAGTTGGGCAAAATATGTTGGTTCTACATGCAAATAACGAGGACCTTGGCCGTGTTCTGTCATTAACCATTCCTTAAGCTGATTGTAGGTCCGCTTTCCATTTTATTTCTCTGAGCCGATCTCATTGTCTGCATCACGCTTTTCACCTGCTGCTAAGCCACAACCTACTCTACACTTGTGAGGTCCTGACAGCTACCCCATTCGTCCTTTTAGTATTTCATAGATTTCTTTCCCGTCGTAGAGGGAAAATTAGATGAGCATCACATCAGAGAGAAGCAGCTTGCGTGCCCGTCAGCCCGGGCTGTGACCCTGCCACTTCCGTTCACAGACAGGAAGAGATGGAGTATTTTGTCTTCGATGACATCGGCTCCATGATTCCGAACGAGGCCATCAAGAGACTCATCTTGCCGATGACGGTTCAGCTTTGCCATCTGATCATGTGCACGGAGAGGAACGGCGCGGAGAGCGAGGCATTTGCCTCTCTGGAGAAGACCGCAGAGGAATTGGCTCAGGCGAGTGAGGAGTTCGTGCAAATCGCTAAAAGGTAATGATTTCAGAGAATGTGAGCCCTTTACACTGACATGTCCGCAGAAGGAGAGTAATAGAGCCTTATTTGAGTCAAGTCAGGTGTGAAAAATGAATTGATAATACATAAAGAAGCCCTGCCGGTGTGGGTCAGTGGTTGAGCATCAACCCCATGAACCAAGAGGTCACTGGTTCGATTCTCAGTCGGGGCACATGCCCTGAATTTGGGCTCAGTCCCTAGCAGGGAGGCATGCAGGAGGCAGCTGATTCATGTTTCTCTCACATCGATATTTCTATCTCTCTATCCCACTCCCTTCCTCTCTCTCTCCAAAAATATCAACAAAAACCTATTTAAAAAAATATAAAGTAAACTTGCTTAATATGTTATTAGTTGGGGTGTACTTTCAATATGAAAAAAATTTCAGAATTAGTTGGCCGGGTTTTGCATTAAGAAGCAGTTGTATGTCCCATCATAAGGTTTCTAGATTCATTCCTATTTCACAGATTGTTTTCATTATAGAGAGAAGAATTCTCAGAGTTGTCTAAACATCATTTTCATGTCTTCCATTCAGTGCATGGGGCCTGGTGCTTTTAGTGAACCTGCATGCAAATTATTTCCATATTAAATTCCAATCCCAGGTTTAATAGAAAAGGACCTAGTTATAGCAACAAAACTGAACTCTATAAATGAAAATTGATTACAACTTACATGTTGTAACGAAAGTGTTACACTTTTACTGCCCCAAACGTATTGTAGATGCTGCAGCTAGATTCCTGTGTTTGAGTCCCACCTGAACACTTACTAATTGGCTAAGTTCTGAAACCTGTCTGTGCCTCATCTGTCAAGGTCGATGTGATAACCAAACCTCCCTCACAGGACTGTCATGGGGGCATGAGAAAGTCACCGTGCCCGGAGCATGGCAGCAATGAACAACTGCTTCAGATCTATCTGTCAAATAGAAAGAGTCCCTAAGTACTCGCCTTTCATCTAGCAGCCTGCATTGACCACCTGCTAAGATGTCAGGCACGATGCATGGCGCTAAAATGCAGAGTAAGACCTTCACAGTCCCTGCCTGCAGGAGCAGAGGAGCAAACAGAGGAGAAAGCATATAACTGTATCAAAAGGGAAAAGCCAAATACCTATCGCTGCTGTAACAGGTTATCACAAAGTGAGGAATTTTAAACAACACAAATTCATTCCCTCACAGGTGTGTAGGTTAGAAGTCGGTGGGCCCCACTGGTTTCTCTGTTTTGGGTCTCAGAGACCAGAATCAAGGTGTTGGCAGGCATGACTCTTACACAGAGGCTCTGGGAAGAATTTGCTTCTAGGTTCTTTCGGGTTGGCCAAACCCAGTTCCTTGTGGTCATGGGTCTGAGGAATCCCTTTCTTAATGCTGTGAGCCACAGGCTGGTCTTTGCTCGCCAAGGCTGCCTGCATTCCAGGCGGCCCCCCCAGCGATGTCAGGTCAAGCTCCTCTGATGCTTCAAACCTCTCTGACGTCTGCTTCTGCCTTCCTCCTCTGCTTTCAAGGGCTCGTGTGATAACATTGGACCCACCTGGATAGTCCAGGGTCATCTCTCTATTTTAAGGTCAGCTAATTATCACCCTAATTCCATTGGCAAAGTCCCTTCCCAGCAGGACCAGATTAAGATTTGGTTGACTAACCAGGAGGCGGGGATTTCGAGGTGGGGCATCTTTAGAACTGTCCACCACAAGACTTAACCATTAAATTTCCCCTGGTTGGAGTGCTCAGTGGTTAGAGCATCAGTCCCACGCTCCAAAGAGTGGAGGGTTTGATTCCCAGCCAAGGGCACAGACCTAGGTTGCAGTTTCAGTCCCTGGCCCCAGTCAGGGTGAGTGCATGAGGCACCCAATCAATGTGTCTCTCACATCAATGTTCCTCTCTCTCTCCCTCCCTCCCTTCCATTCTCTCTAAAAATGGGGAAAATATCCCTTGGTGAGGATTAACAAATAAAAAACCCCACAAATTTAATGCATGTTCTCAGATTGGGGACAATTAACAAAATTTTTTTTTGGTTAATCCTCACCCAAGGCTATTTTTCCCATTGATTTTTATAGAGAGTGGAAGGGCGGGGGAGGAAGAGAGAGAGAGAGAGAGAGAGAGAGGAACAATTGATGTGAGAGACACATCAATTCGTTGCCACCTGCATGGGCCCTGACTGGGACCAGGGATTGAACCTGCAACTCAGGGACGTGCCCTTGACTGGGAATAGAACCCGGGACCCTTTGGAATGTGGGGCTGGTGTTCTAACCACTGAGTGTACCAGCCAGGGTAGACAATGAACAAAATTTGAATATTGACTTTGAGTTAGATAATCGCATTTTGTCAGTATTTAATTTCCTGATTTTGATGATTGTTCTGTGTTTATGAAAATGAACGTCCTTTCCACAGGCAGCCCATGTTGAATTATTTGGGGGTAAAGAAGCATCATATCTGGGACTTCCTACACACACACATGTATACATGGACACACACACTGACACATGTACATACATCCACACATGCACACACACATCCATACACATGCATAGAGAGGAGGAGAGAATAACAAATATGGCAAAATGAGAACAAATGGTGAATCTGGCTGAAGGATATGTCAGAGTTTGTTACATTATTTTTGCAACTTTTTGGAAAGTTTGAAATTATATAAAAATAAAAAGTGACAAAATATTGTTGAAGATAATCATGCTCAAAAGTTAAGTGACTTGGAAATAAAGAGGATTCAAAACTGTGTATGAGTCATCAAAAAATTGAGAATAGGATCACCACATGGTTCAACAACACCACTTTTGGGCTTATACCTAAAAGAAGTGAAAGCAGGGACTCGAACAGGTATCTGCACACCCATGTTTATAGCAGCATGATTCACAACAGCCAAAAGCATTGTGTCAATATTTAATTTCCTGATTTTGAAGATTGTTCTGTGTTTATGTAAAATGAAAAAAATCATGAAAAAAATTGCCAAGATATTAATTTACTTAGGAGTTTGAGAACATAGTGATTGTACACCAATTTCATACTCTTTTGTTCATTCTCAGTTTTCTAATGCAATGCATTTTGTAACCACACAAAGAAAAGTATGTTAAATTTGAGAGAAGTTAAATGTCCTTTTGGTCTGTTTCCATAGTGTCTGCTATGGGCAGGTGAATTATTTATAAAGAGAATTATCCGTGCTCATGACCATGGGAGACGGTCCAGCCCATCCATCGGGGCAATACTGCAAATAATGGGTATTCTGGCTCGGGCTGGGCTCCCTCGGCTGTCAGGCAGCTGCTGGCGCCGAGCGGGCGAGGCCGTGGAGGCCTCAAAGCAGGCCACGCATTGGCTGGTGAGTTCCAGTGCTTCTGCTGGGTCAGCTCTCAGGAGCCAGAAAGAAGCCGCCACGTCAGCAGAGCAGAGCTGGCAGCAGGCAGGGCTCCCGGAAGACCCCACAAGGGAGGCCAGTACAAGTGTATGCTTCCTTTTGCTTCAAAATATATCCTACGATGAATATTTAGAAAATTCGAATGAAACGAGGAAGAAAGGAATTACCCATAAGCCTACCTCCCAGAGATAACCACAAGGAACACTGGGGTGTATTTTATTCCAGACATTTCCTCTTTCTCTCCCTCTTTCCCACTTCCTATTCCCATCCTGTTTTCTTCCCGTCCCTCCTTTTCCTTTAAAAAAATGTATATAAAGAACTGTGTACCTATGTGTATTCATATCCACATATACACATATGTATCCATGGATACGTATATGTAAATGGACCTCATATATGCACAAGCATGGATATGGATATGTAAAATCAGTCACACTGATTGGTAAACAGGGCCGGCCCCTGGGTTGCCTTTTCCAGAGGTACCATTTGCTCCAGAGTCTGGGGACTGAGCAGGGCCTTTGAGGTGTGCCCTGCGCAGTCAGCGTGAGCATCCTGGCAGCAGCTCTGGGAGAGACGGTGCTAAACATCTCCTGCCCCACTTCAACATCAGTCTCTCCTGGACCTTGAGGTTGGGGGTTTCTAGTTATCTTTTTGTTCTGATTTCTAGTATAATTGCACTGTGGTTTAGCAAATCCTTTGTGTGATTTAAAAAATATATATTTTTATTGACTTCAGAGAGAGGGAGAGGGAGAGAGAGAAACAAGTTTAGCAAATCCTTTTTGTGATTTAAAAAATATATTTTTTTATTGATTTCAGAGAAAGGGAGAGGGAGAGAGAGAAACATCAATGATGAGAGATAATCATGGATTGGCTGCCTCCTACACTCCTCTACTGGGGATTGAGCCTGAAACCCAGGCATGTGCCTTGACCAGGGAATCAAACCCTGATCTCCTGATTTGTGGGTTGACGCTCACCCACTGAAACCACTGGCCAGGCCTCTGTATGATTTTTGAGCCATGTTTTGTAGCTCAGCATTTAGTCCATATTTGTAAATGTGCCCTGTGCTCTCAACTAGACATGTATTCTATTACTGGGTATATAGGTCATCTAGGTCAAATTTATATGTTCAGATCTTCTGTTCCCATCTTTCTTTCTTTCTTTCTTTCTTTCTTTCTTTCTTTCTTTCTTTCTTTCTTTCTTTCTTTCTTTCTTTCTTTCTTTCTTTCTTTCTTTCTTCTTTCATTGAGAAAAGTGTGATAAAAACCTCTCACTGTGATTGCATTTAATTGTCTCTCCTTAAGCTTTTCTAGTCTGTGGCGGTTCCTTATTCTTTCTTTGTCTTTCATGACCCTGGCACTGTGATAAGTACCGGTCAGTTATTTTTTTAAAATATATTTTATTGATTTTTTACAGAGAAGGGAGAGCGATAGAGAGTTAGAAACATCGATGAGAGAGAAACATCAGTCAGCTGCCTCCTGCACACCCCCTACTGAGGATGTGCCCGCAACCAAGGTCCATGCCCTTGACCAGAATCGAACCTGGGACCCTTCAGTCCGCAGGCTGATGCTCTATCCACTGAGCCAAACCAGTTAGGGCCCGGTCAGTTATTTTGTAGAATATCTATCAATTTGGGTTTGCCATTTCTTTTTGTTGATTAGATTGAGATTGTACATTTGTGGTAAGGACACCACAGAAGGGATGCTGTGTCTCTTGTCATCATTCTATCAGATGTTAATCTGTCTTACACTTTATCATTAAGTTAAGCTGCTAATAGACACTCCACTGTTTTCCCTTTGTGACTGGTATCTTGCAGTTTCTCTTCAGACCTTCATGCATTGACTCTAGCGTTCATCATTGTATCTTTTAAAAATATATACATATTTTTATTGATTTCAGAGAGGAAGGGAGAGAGAGATAGAAACATCAATGAGAGAAAATCCTTGATTGGCTGCTTCCTGCACACCCCCTACTGGGGATCAAGCCAGCAACCCGGGCATGTGTCCTGGACTGGGAATTGAACCCTGACCTCCTGGTTTATAGGTCAACCCTCAACCACTGAGCCACACCCATCATTGTACCTTGCCTGCAAAAACTGATACTGTGATGTTTGCCTAGAGATAATTTTTTCATGTCTCACATGTACTAATTGAAATTCTTCTGTACAGAAAGGTTATCCTTTCTCTCCCATTCATTTATTCAATTACATTTATTTATTTAATTATACATGATAGACTCATGGATATTTATTTGATTTTGTGGGTTTTGATCCAATACTGTCATCATTTATTTTATCGTTCAGTTCATTCCTGCTTTGGTCACTGGGGGCTCCTCCGGTGGTCTCCGGTGTTCTTTAGAGACATCTCCGTTGTTTTAAAGCACTTCCTTATTTTCCAGGCTCATCTTGTATTTTTCCAGCCCCAGCCCTGGGATCTTCCCCAAGAGCCCTGGGTTCTTTACTGAAGAATAGTGTTTGGAAACCAAGATGTGGGCTCTAAATGTGCTCATGACCACAGGTGTCGTTGCTCCTCGGGCCTCAGCAGACAGAGCTAAGATTAGAAGCGTGTATACCAATTCATGGATGCACACTCCTCCATACTTACTTCTCTGTGTCTGAACACATATTCATATGTAATACTCATACATATGTAATCATCCCAACACCTCCCATTTCAGTCCAGCATCAACCCCTCTCCTTATTTGCAGCTTCTTTCTCCAGCAGTGGAAATCCTCACTCTCACGATCCACAACAGATCCACTTACCTGTTCAACCCTCACATACACTTGAAGTTGCAGAGTTCACCTGTAACCACCTGAGCCAGAGACGGACTAGCTAGAGGGCAGTTTGTATGCAGTTCTTGTTGTTTTTAGCCTGACTCTATCCTGGAAAAAATGCTGTTCTCCAAAGTTACTTAGGTTAGTTCTTTTCTTGCCCAAAGTATCTTAATGTTATTCATTTGTAATTGTGTTCATTTTGTATTGTTGCATCATAAATTACCACAAATTTAGCAACTTAAAACAATACCCATTTATTATCTCACAGTGTCTGTGGTCAGGAGTCTGGGCCTGGGGCAGCTGGTTCGCTGGCTCACCAGGCTGGGTGATCTGGTGACCCAAGTGTTAACTGGGCTGCAATCTCACCTGAGGCTCGGGAATCCATCAGGCTCCCTGGCTGTTGGCAGAATTCAACTCCTTGGGGCTGTAGAACCGAGGCCCTGACATGTGGCCCCCTCTACAATGTGACAATTTACTCCTTCAAGGCCAACAATTGGGTGTCTCTTCAATAAGGATCCACTCCCTCTGTTAAGGGCTCATCTGATTTGGCCAGGCCCACCATGATAATCTTTTGATTAACTTAAGACAACTGATTAGGGACCTTAATTACATTTGGAAAAAAATTCCTCTTTTCATATAACAAAACATAATCAAAGAGTGACATCCCATCCGATTCACAGGTCTCACCCACAGACCGGGAGAGGCCATTGAACAGGGTGTGCACCCAGGGGATGGAACCTTGGGAGCCATCTTAGAATTCTACCATCTATCATAACTAGTTAAAGTAATTTCTTACTTTTCATAATTCATTCTGGGGTTTCCTTCCATTCTAGGTGTATTTTCTGATATATTCTTTCTTCCCTAGGGTAGTCGACTATAGATATTGTTGTGCACTTTTACTTTTTTTTTTTAATTTAACAACATATCCTGGAAGTAGCACATATAATTTTACAAAAATATCCTTAATTTTTAAACAATTTCATAATATGCCATTATGTGTATGAAGGCACAACAATTTATTCAACCACTCTCCCACCAATGGGCATCTAGATTGTTCCCAGGATTTGACATTATAAACAATACTGCAGCAAATAATGCTGTGCATGTGTACTTCCAAGTTGTTGGGGATGGTAGAGTCCTAGTCGGGAGATTTCTGGGTTAAAATATATATTAAATATGTATTAAGTTATTAGTCCTTTGTATTATTTGTTGGGTTATATTATTAACCCAACACACAGGTATATTAAACAAAGTGTACATGGATAGTTATAGTATCAGGTTTATAAGTATGGAAATGTATTATGCATTAAGGTTTGAGCCCATTGTCTGTCATATATATTGCAGATATCTTCTCCCAGTTTACCATCTGTCTTCTGATTTTTTAAATTTTTTTTTTTTGGTCATTTAAACTTTTAAAATTTTTATGGAATTAAATTTATTTTACTTAATTCTTTTATTGCCTTAGGACTTTGAGTTGTAGTTACAAAGATTTCTTTATACCAGTATTAAAGAGGAATTCACTCGTCTTTTCTTGTATGGTTTTGATTTTACATTTAGAATCATTAATTCGTTCAAAGTTCAAACTTGTATATGGACTGAGATGGTAACTCACTTTATATTTTTCCAGATGGCTACTCGACTCAGTTGCCCCAACACTATTTGTTCCAAGTTCTATCTTTTTTACCCAAGTAATTCAAGATGCCACCTTTATCTTTTCATGTGGGGTAATTTTAAAACACTGAGTACAGTACATTATGTATGTATATAAAATTATAGTGCTTCTAGGTAGAATTGTCTCCTATAGAGAATTTAATTTTATTCTGGTGGCAGTTAAACTAGGGAGAGGCCATTCTTATCCAATCAAAGTCTTGAGATGATTCAAGACCAGTGTCAGTCTTTCTAAGCCAGTGGTTCTCAACCTTCCTAATGCTGCGACCCTTTAATACAGTTCCTCATGTTGTGGTGACCCCCAACCATAAAATTATTTTCGTTGCTACTTCATAACTGTAATTTTGCTACTGTTATGAATCGTAATGTAAATATCTGATATGCAGGATGTATTTTCATTGTTCGCGACCCACAGGTTGAGAACTGCTGTTCTAAGGAAATGCCTGTTTCCAGGTTGTTCTCACTCCTAAGGTGTAGTCTCTGGGGACTCAGCTGAAATCCTGGGGTGATCATCAGGTTCTGTCCACATTCACAAGACCCAGACCCTAATTCTTGTTTTCTCAGCCTCGTGAGACCTCTCAGGTCACAGCATAGCTGCCCCTTTTTACATGGCTTTTCTGCCTCTTGGCCTGTGTAACTCAGGATGAAGTCCCACTGCCTTGTTTTTTTCTCTAGACCAGTGATAGAGAACCTTTTGAGCTCAGCATGTCAGCATTTTGAAAAACCCTAACTTAACTCTGGTGCTGTGTCACATATAGAAATTTTTTGACATTTGCAACCATAGTAAAACAAAGACTTATATTTTTGATATTTATTTTATACTAGAGGCCCTGTGCACAAAAATTTGTGTCCTCGGGGGGGGAGGGGGGTCCCTCAGCCCGGCCTGTGCCCTCTCGCAGTCTGGGACCCCTCAGGGGATGACCACCTGCTGGCTTAGTCCCGCTCCCCGGGGATTGGGCCTAAGATGGCAATCAGACATCCCTTTGGCAGCCCGGCAGCCCTCGGGGGATGCCCACTTGCCAGCGGGGAGCAGGCCTAAACTGCAGTCGGACATCCTTAGCGCTGCTGAGGAGGCAGGAGAGGCTCCCACCACCACCGCTGTACTGGCAGCCATCAGCCTGGCTTGAGGCTGAGCAGAGCTCCTCCCATGTGAGAACGCCCTGACCATCAGAGGGCAGCTCCTGCATTGAGCGTCTGCCCCCTGGTGGTCAGTGTGTGTCATAGTGACCAGTCATTCCCAGTCCTTCTGCTGTTATGGTCAGTTTGCATATTACCCGTTTACTATATAGGATAGAGGCCTGGTGCAGGGTGGGGGCCAGCTGGTTTGCCCTGAAGGGTGTCCCGGATCAGGGTGGGGGTCCCCACTGGGGTGCCTGGCCAGTCTGGGTGAGGGGATGAGGGCTGTTTTCAGGCTGGTGGGCGACTGAAGCTCCCAGCCTCTCCTTTTTTCTTTTTTTTTTTATTCTGGGATTTATTTACCTTCTATAGCTGTCACTGGAGCTGAGAGCCGGCTCCAGCTTTGAGGCCGTTGCCGGCTGAAAGCAGGTACCTGGAGTTTGTTTAGGTTCTATAATTGCAACATTGTTGCACCTGGAGCTCAGAGCTGGGCTGCGGCAGGCGGGGAACCTTGGCTTCCTGTTCGCTTCAGCCGCCTGGCTGCCGGCTGCCATCTTGGCTGGCAGTTAATTTGCATATCTCGCTGATTAGCCAATGGGAAGGGTAGCGAAGTTACGGTTAATTACCATGTTTCTCTATTATTAGATAGGATATTTAAATGCCATTTAACAAAGAAAAATCAACCAAAAAATGAGTTCGCGTGTCACCTCTGACATGCGTGTCATAGGTTCGCCATCACTGCTCTAGACCCTTAAAATATCTGAAATTTTTTTTAGCATTTTATCTATCTTTTATAAGTGTTGTTGGTGGAAAGTTTGGTCTCAAATTTCCACTTCAAGGCTCATGGCTTGAAGTGGAAATTTGAGACTGCTTAATACTATGATTCCAGTGATTTTAAAGATCAAGCCAATAGTTTCATTCAAACCATAGATTAAAAGCAGGAAGGTATAGAAATCATACATGAAAAAAAAATGGTAGACATGGAAGACAGATCCAATTTGCAAATAATGGGACTTCTAGAAGTAGAAAAATGAAGACATTGAAGAGAGGCAATAACTAAACAAATAATAGAAGAAAATTTCTCTGAGCCAGTTAATGACCCAAAATCTATACATAATAACTGCTTCCTGGGTTCTAGGTGAGATTGTGGAGGAAAGATATGCATAAAGCATACATTGGTAAATTCCCGAACTCTCAGTGCTTTCAGACAAGAGAAAGCAAACTACTTACAAAGGAAGTTTAATTAGCCTGGTATCAGATAGACCGGCCTCAGAGTTTGCACCCATAACTGGAGGCCAGAAGATGCTGGAATCAAATCTGTGACCTGTGAGGGGACAGGCCTACCACCAAGAATGCACCATCCAGACAGCTTATCATTCAGCGGACCACTGGGAGAACATGAATGCAGATGTGCAAGGACTTAGTGACTATCTCTCCTCGCACCCCAACTCAAGGAACTCAAGAGGAATATTGATGGACAACTCTAACCCACAAGCGGAAACAGAGACCTCAAGAGAAGGAAAGATGAAGAAGGAAAGAACTTTGGAAAGGACAATACGTACTATATGTGTCCTTGAAAGAGAAGGTTAAGGGAAACTCGAATAGTCGTTTCAACTTAAAAACATTAAACCAGCTCAGCCAAATCTCAAAGTGGCGATCGGAGTGAGGGACGGGAGAGGAGAGTGGGGAAGCTCAGCGGGTCATCAGAGGGTTATCTCTCTGTGTGAAGTACCTTGTACTCGAGGTCATACTAGGACATAGTCTTAAGTGGCCTGAGCACTGGACAATACAACCCCACTTCACAGTAGAGCCCTGATGCTTCATAGCTGTGTTTCTCCCTCCTCTTTTTTTTTTTTAAATATATTTTATTGATTTTTTACAGAGAGGAAGGGAGAGAGATAGAGAGTTAGAAACATCAGTGAGAGAGAAACATCGATCAGCTGCCTCCTGCACATCCCCTACTGGGGATGTGCCCGCAACCCAGGTACATGCCCTTGACCGGAATCGAACCTGGGACCCCTCGGTCCGCAGGCCGACGCTCTATCCACTGAGCCAAACCGGCTTCGGCTCTCCCTCCTCTTTTTAACACCGAGAAATGAGAAAACCCAGGAAGGCAGGCTGCATGGATGAGGCCCCACTCTGTGAATGAGCAGCTGTCAGGATGTGGTGCTGTCGTATTTATAGGCTGAGCGACCTGAATGTCAGCTGTGCTGGTGAGCAAATGCTCCACAAGGCGTCAAAGTAGAATAAAGGGAGGAGACAGCTGTCACGCGTCCTTCCCTCTGCTTTTCTCTCCCAGGGTTTCAACCGTTTGCCATGCCGGGCTGTTTGGGTTGAAGTGACACTGCACACGGGAGTCAGGGGACATTTCACATGAGGGAAGCTGGGATGTCTGGGGCAGGAGGGGGCGGGGCGTTGAAATTGGCTGTCACTCATAAGGGACCACAAGCTGAGAGGAGCTGCTCAGTAACCTTGAGCTGGCACTTGCGAGTCCTCCCAGCCTTCACCTCCAAAGGCACAGCCCTCAGCCTTGTTCACAAGGAATAACCAGGGGGGGGGGACTCCTCTTGTTTTCTGTGTGATGAGGGATGATTATTGGCAGAGGAATGTTTGCAATCACATGAACAGAACAGTTGCTGTGGACATCTGTGTTCATGGAAACCGATTTTTGTCACATAAAACCTCTCCTCTTGATAACATGATGGAAATGAGAGTCTACACATTTTTCCCGACAAAAAGAGGCTTCTTGTGTTTTGTAGTAATTATACGTGGTCATTACAGAAGATGGGAGCAATGCAAAAGGAACAGAGCATATTTTAAAACACCAAGATAGAGCTGCAGCTGGAGGTTTATTCTTCTGGACACGTGGTACTCTATGTAGATCTGCATAGATCTGATTGAAAACAGTGAGATCTTGCCATAGATGCTAGCATATAATTTGATTTTATTTACATAACACTACATCCGGGAGAGGCTCTATTATCATAAAAATAGGCCTATGTCACTTTAAAAAATTAATTTATTAGGAGATAGGGCTCCTAAGGTGACAGGAGAAGATTTGACTTTGGATGGTGAGCACACCGTGCAATATACAGATCTTGTAACATAGAAACCCACACCTGAAACCTATATGTTCATCTTGACCAATGTCACCCCAATCGATTTAATTAATAAATATTTAAATTTTAAAAATTTATTTTAAATCATAGTTGACATACAATATTCTATTAGTTTCAGGTGTACACTATAGTGATCCAGTGTTTATATACCTTATGAAGTGATCACCATGATAAGTCTGGTGCCATCTAACATCGTACATTTTCATGATAATATTAACTATGCTCCCTGTGCTCTACCTTACATCCTGTGACTTGTCTTAGGGTGAAGGGTTAGCTCTCCATCACCATTTTAATGGCCTCATGGTGCTTTGTCACTTCTATGTATCGTAATTTCCTGGTGGGTGTGTTTCTTTGTTGTCACGTTGCACGTTGGTAAATGCTGAGTGAGAACGTGTCTGCAGGCTGGCCAGGGACTCCGAGGAGGAGTGGCTGCGGGAGGAAATGGGCCCTGCCGCCGACTCTCTCATCACGTCTGGGAGGCACATCATGCTGGTGGCTCAGAAGCTCCGAGTTCGGCCAGAATGTCAGAGCCACCGGGAGGAGCTAGTGAACACTGCTCAGCAGGTCCTGCTGGACACCACGAAGGTGAGGCTCATGCCAGAGCTGGCTGGCGGGCTGGCCTGGGCAGAGAGCTCATGGCTGGGAGGCCTGGATGGGGCATGCTGCTCCCACAGTGGACACCCTCCCAGGAGAGAGACCTGCCCACGTTTCTGCCAAGGTCACAGGCACAGGTTCATTACCAATTGAATGAATGCCAAGTGTGGAAGCTGCCATAGGGAGCCGAGTAGACATCCTGAGCTGGGATCTATGATCTCAAACCTATGTGCAGGCCGTGCACCCCCACACTTGTCCACAACCCCTAATGAAAGGTGTCACTGAGGGCTTCATTCCCACCCTACCCTTGGCCAGGAGCTACGTGGAGGAGCTACAGAAACCTCTGCAGCTCTCAATCTGTTTGGCAAACAAGCCTCCAAAATGCAAGTTCTGCTTATTGGCCTACAGCTGGGAGGACCCGGGGCTAGGACAGCCCCTCAGCCTCCAAATGCTCCCCACACTGAATCCTGATAGGCCACTACCTGGCACAACTCTTCTTGGTTGGCATAGGCTCCCTGTTGGAATGTGTTTGCCATAAATTTGATCAAATATTAGTAATGTTCATCATCAACACTTTAGTAGTGTGGGTTACTGTGGGGTGAATTTGTAATTTAACGGAACCTCATTAAAGTGAGATGGAAATGAGAAGGTGAGAACTAGAGGGCTGGGGCACCTGGTGTGGGGAGGGGAATGGAGTAAGGGCTGGGCACCTTCTCTGTGGAACGGGAGGTAGAGAGCTGGGCAGGGGCGGTCAGGCCGGGAGTCTCAGGGTGCTTCCCGGACAGGCATCCATCTCCCCAGTCCCCATCACCTCATCCAAGCAGCCAGTCCCTCCGATATGCCCTTTCCTTGGTTATGTCGGCTTTCAGGTGGGCGGTGATGGCCTCCTCTAACCTGGAGAGAGGCGCTCAAACCCAGACGGGACCCCTCATGAGATGTAGTTCGGATTCAGGAGGTTTACACCTTCAGTTACACAAGAGTTTTCTCTAAGTGTCACTCCTGGGTGACTTGTTCTGGGCGGGGTGGAGGGGCTGAAATTCCGTTCCCTTTACTGTGGGGCGTCTGGACGCTAATTTGTAAACCGGTGTGGGGTCAGGGAAGCTCGCAGTCGCTCCAGAAACCTGCAGGCCGTTCAAGCTCCCTTCTCCTCCGCTCTGCCCAACAGGTGCTGCTCCTGGAAGACGCGGCGGCGGCTCGGACCGCGGCTCGGGCTGCTGGCCGGTGCCTGGGTTGC
>NW_005371595.1:98871-104964 GCF_000412655.1 Myotis brandtii
TCTCTCGGAGAGCCAGGGACAGCAGGCAGGACTTGGTAGCTATGGCTGGGGACTGGTACCCTCTGTGTCAACAGCTGTTTCGTCACAACCCAGCAGCTGATCTTCCGGGGAGCACAGCAGTGTTCACGGAGCTTCAGCAGAATTTAGCTTCCATGGCTCAACTAGCGGCCAAAGGTGGGCCCATGGGTTTGGGTAAGAAGGACCCTGATGCAGTGGGGCATCCAGAAGCACTTTTACAAATGCAGGACAGATTGGAGGAGGCGGAGGCCCAGGCTCAACAGCTGCTGGACAAGGTTCTGGCCTCTGATGGTCGCCAAGCCGCCGTGTTGTGGGAGGAGAGCCTTGAGGACAGGTGCCTGCTGTGGTCAGTGGCTGTCCAAGACCTGCTCCAGTGCATGGAGAGGCTCAGCGGGAGACAAGGACTGTTCCTCCTGCCCCTGCGACAGGCGGTGAAGGACCAGCAGGGGCTGCAGGAAGGGTTGGCTCAGGCAGCTGATGTTTCTCAGAGGCTACAGGAGGCTGCCAGACTGTCCAGGCTCCTATGTGGGGATGAGCAGGTAAAGGGCGAGGTCGCCTTTCTGTGCAGGGAAGTTCATGTGCTCACAGACGCTCTGCTGGACGTGGCACAGATCTTGGCCTCCTCCCCCAGACCGTCTCCCAGCCTGTCCACACGCTTTGAACTTCTCTGCCTGGAGCTCACCCTCAGAGCCAAGGCCCTGACTGGCCACCTCAGCAGCATCAATGCGGACTATGCACAGGCCCTCCAAGATGCCTTCTGCCCAAGGCTGTCTGTCTGTGAAGACCCCCAGACCCCGGGCCTCAGACCCTGCAGGCCAGACAGCTCCCTGGAAAGGATGGTGTCTGGCATCCAAGCTGTGCAGACCATCGTGGCTGGAGGCCAGGAGGCCGGGCCCTGTCAGGAAGGCCTTCTAGTGGCTCTGGAGAGCATTCTCGCCCTCACCAAGGAGGTGGCCCAGAGGGTCCCTGTGCTCCAAGAACACCCAGAGGCGGGGGGAGCGCACAGCCTGGACTGGCTTCAGTGGGAGTGGGCGGCCAAGGCCCACCACACTGTGGCCCAGCTCCAGGCCTGGAAAGGTGGTCACAGCAAGGCCTGCAGACTCCTGGAGAGGTGCTTGAAGGCCAGTGATGAACAGGACCCTGCCCAGCCCCAGCTCCACCTCCAGGAGGGTGCCTCAGGGGCTGCTGCAGTGGGCGGTGTGGATTCTCCGGGTGCTGCCCCAAGAGAGACCCCAGGGAGCTCAGCAGGGACCTGCACGGCCGGCCCAGCCATCACCGGGACCATTGCAGCGGACCTGGACACGGTAGGACAGCAGCACCTTTTCTCCTCCCCCTCCTCAGCCCACTTTCTAGGAACCAAAGCTGCTGCCGAGTTCCAGAAAAAGCTGTCCCGGTGCCCACGTGGATAACTCCCCCCTGGCAGGCAGCACAGGCAGCCTCTGAGAGCCCAGGGTCGGGAAGCAGATGGCCTGGGCTGCGCCTGCCTCTGCCATTTCCCAGCCCTGAGTCCACAGAGAAGCTTTTAGCTATTTTGGGCTCAAGATTCTAATCTGGAGAATGGGAGCATTGATACCTTCTGGGCAGAGGGTTCATGAAGCATCCACATGAAATACTTGCACACTAGTAAGGTGTTGTGTGGAGTGGCCATAATTACTGGCCTCCAGGACGTTTGCCGAGTTGCCCAGCTGCAGCGAGTCCCCTTGCTGTGACTGACAGCTATTCTCCATGGCCCTGGCTCCTTGTGCCACCTTTACTGCCCTGCTCCCATCAGGGTTCTTTTGTTTGCAAGTGGCAGGGACCCAAGCTGAGTCAGCGTAGGCAAAAGAAGGCCTTGTTGGGAGGGTGCTGGGTCTGGGATACCCTCTAGCACTGTCATTTCTTCCCAGGGCAACAGATAGCACAGTCGGGCATCATGGATCCCAAACACTTGATTTTCTTAGACCAACTGTGATCAAAGCCAGTGGGAGAGACAGGGGGTTGGCGGGGCCCGGGAAGCTCCTAGCAGAGGGCGCAGCCAGCATTTTAGCAAACCTGCTCTGTCCCCTTTGCGACCTTGTGCTAGGAAGCCCAGAGCCTCCAAACCCTGTCCCGGGTCCTCTCCCGAGATGAAGTTGACCAGATCACCTGTTTCTTCACCTCATTGCTCTTTATCTCTGTACTTCCCTTTTCTCGTAATTACCTTGAGCCCTGGCCGGTGTCTCAGTGGTTTGAGTGTCGGCAGGTGCGCCAGAGGGTCACGGGTTTGATTCCTGGTCAAGGGCACATACCTGGGTTGTAGGTTCGATCGTGCCAGGGCCTACGAGGCCTATGGGGGAGGCAACCAATTGATGTGTCTCACATCGATATTTCTCTCTCTCTCCTGTCTCTCTTCCCTCCCCCCTTCCTTCCACTCTCTCTAAAAATCAATGGAAAAAATATCCTCACTCCTCGGGTGAGGATTTAAAAAAAAGGTAATTACCTTGAGAAGGGGCCCTGTTCCCAAAGTAGCTGTGCGGGCAGGCAGGTCCCTCTCCCAGCCGCCTTCCAGGCTCTCCAGCCTCCATGGCTCCTGGCCCCTCAGCTCAAATAGCCTGTGGGCTCCTCCTTTTCTGTTTTCCCGCTGGTCTTCCTGACACTTAATGCCACTGACTTCACTGAGTGGCACATTCCATGTCTCTCAGCTCACCTGACACATCCCCCTTCTCATCAGAACCTGCAGACAGGAGTGCCTCACACACCTGCTGGCGCCCAGCTCAGCGGCACCGGGCGGACACCACAGCACGCTCGTTCAGCCCCCTCCTGCCCGAAATGGGTGTCCTCTCTCCTGCGCAGCTGGGGGCCTCTGGGTGGACAGGCCCCACCTAGGGTTTCTGTTCCAGGCACTCCTCCTCCACAATGGCGCCCGTTCCACAACCACAGGGACGAGGGCTTTGCCCAGGGCCCCTTGTGTGGGGGCACCAGGCCAGGGAGAGGGGAACCAGCCCCCATGCTGCGTCTGCTCCACTCTCTCACTAACTGGGGCTCCTGAGGGCAGAGACACCCCTCCACACAGCCCAGAACAGCACCCCCAACCGTGAGCACCTGCCAGAGCCCGCTGAGGCCAACATGGTTTGGGAAGGGGTTGGTCGGCGTCTGGGCACTCGTACGTCACAGCCTGGACATTCTCTATTTCAAACGCACAGTCAGAGCAGCTACGGGGCCTCCAACGTGGCCCCCCTCATCGCGGAGGAGCCTGGGACCTTTCTAGCTTTGGAAGTGGAGGGTCCCTGACAGTTGCATGTGAGACACGAGCTGAAAAGAATATTCCCGACTTTCCTAATCCTTAGTTCAAGGGCCATCAAATCACGTGTTTGCCGTTTTCTCCCCGTTTTCGGTCAGTGCAGTTGAGTCGTAGTCCCAGATGAGTCCTCGGGCCCATCGGGGTCCCGCGGGCCCTCGGTGTCATTGGGCCCCTCTCCAAGGCTTCCCCCACCCTTGCAGCATCCAGGGACATCCTGGCCTGTTGGGAGCAAGGCCAGCAAACAGGCTCCAGGAGGTGGGGGGTGATTTAATTGAAGACGCCAACACAGAAAGACGATAGCAAAGCCTGTGACTTCCGTGTGCACTAGTTTAGAAAGACTGCACTGTCAGAGGTGAAGTTCAGGGACCCCGTCTTCCCTGTCTTTAGATCCTTCATGCCAAGCTCAGGGTCTGGGCATCGCAGGTGCACAGTAAGTGGCTTTGATTGCTTGCTAGGATACAAAAGACAGCCGAGAAGTGCAGGAGAGGTTCGGATTTGGGGCAGAATGATTGGCGGTGGGGGAGGGAGGAGTAGGTGTTCTGGGTGTGGGGGGGAGAACAGCCGCAGTCAAGCCAGGCCATGCACATCCTGCCCCACCCCCACCTGCTGGCTGCTGCCCTGACATCTGGACAGCTTCTGAGTTGATCTCAGCTGTCAGGGCTCTTCCCACAAGTCTGCTTGCTCCTGGGCCAGTTCAGGGCCAAGCACACTCATATGAGCCCACACCGCAGCGTGGCTCACCTGGATCCCAGCCTCCGCCGCCTCCTGGCCCCACACTCACATACTGCTCACTGAAACACCGCCTGCACCCACCCACAGCTCTAGGGTACGGTCCACCCACCCCTCCTTGGTGACTGGTCTCCTGACCTCACAAGGTAGCGGCAGAGCCTTCCTGTGTGAGGGGAGCGTGACAAACACTGGACACAGCCCGCCAGCCGGGCAGGGGCGGAAGACCACAGGCCACACGCGGTGGCCACACGTGGCCTGTGATCCCATTCCTCTCTTGGTGGAGAATCTGCTACATTCACAGCCTCAGACCAAAGGGGACCATGAACTTAAAGCTCCCAGTTTAGGTGGAATTTACCATCAGGTCTGCGGCCTCAGGCTTTTCCAACAGCTCAGTCATATCCCTTCTGAGGCCTTAGTGTGCTAGGAGGGGTCGAGGGGGAGACGTGGGGGTGGGTGGGCCTGGAGGCGGCTCCCCTCCTGCCCTCCTGCCCACTCGAACCGGGGCCCAGGCCCTGCCCTGAGGAGCTTGACACTGGCTGGCGAGGCAGAGCCACTCTCGAACGTGGTCACTGGATTCACTGCTAAGTGCAGAGCAACTTGGGTGGCTCAGGGCCCGGGAGGCTCCGCTCAGGGCCCAGCTGGGAGTGTCACGCCGCTTCCTCACTAGGAAACAACAAGGCAGTGGGCGGGGGGAGCATCACCACTCACAGCAGAGCTGCGAAGGTCTGTCTTAGGTTTCAGGCCAGTTGATGTCCTTCAATCTCAGCTCCCTAGTGGGTTCAAGAAAGGTTATGATTTTGTGAATCATCTCCCTATGTGCCAGTATTTGGGTTCCCAAAGTTGGAACATTCAGGGGTTCCTGAATTTCTTCAAGAACCTATAGATTCCCCCTTCTCCCAGGTGAGGCCCGAAAAGTCACCGAGGGAAAGACACTGATATTGTAACGATCCTGGGATCGGACAATGCCAGGTTCCAGTTTATGCAAATTCTGGAGAATGGCCCCGAGGGACAGGGACCCACTGTTCCCTCTTCTCGCTGTTTTCCTGTGGGTTTGGAGAGATGCTAAGGGCAGCTGGCACGTGGGCAGTCGGAAGCCCTCCCGGTTCCCTCGGTTACATGATGACACGGCCGTGAACCTCCCCTGGCGGTTGGAAGGTCCGAGCGGCAGGCGTCTCACCGGCTTTGTCTTCCTCCTACAGCAGCAGCCCCGCAGCGGCCCCCCCTGCGCCCCTGGCGGCCCGGCCTGGCGGGGGGCAGAGCTGGAGCAGCCCCCGCAGGACCGCAGCACAGACGGTGGGAACAGAATCACCCAGCTGACCCAGGACATGGCCGAGGAGGTGCTCCTGATGGTTCAGAGTCTACGGAGCAGAGGACGCCTCCTGGTACGTGGCCTTCAGGGACTTCGGTGGTGGGAGGACTGGGCAGGGGCGGGGCGGGGAGGAAATGGGTGCCGGGCGCTGCCCTCCAGGCCTGGGGCTCCCTGCACAGTTGGGCCACACTCCTACTTGGCTGCTCAGCACTTAGCATTTTTGCACGCTCCCTCCTGTCTCTGTCTACTGTATCATAAATGTCACGTCACCTCTCTTTCCCCTCCTCTTTTGGGCTCAGTTTTGTCTTACTCACCAGAAAGATAAATTGTCAGAAGCTGCAGTTTAGTGAACTCAAGGACTCATTTGTATCCCAGAAGGATGGCTAAGGGGCCATTTACATCTTCTAAATTTGCCCCAAATGGAGGTAACAGGGCGACAGCCTCCGCAGGACCCTGTTCAGGGCCAGCATGGCCTGGAGGGGAGGGCTGCTGCCTACGGGAGAGCGCTTCCACCCTGGCCCTGTCCTCACTCTCTCCGGCCCTCGTCTGGATTCAGTTTAGTTGAGCAACGTTTACCAACACTGAGAAAGTAAAAGGGTTCATTTACCGAGTGGGGGCCAGAACGGAGAGCTAGAATGGCTCCAAAGCTGTTTGGAAAACGCCTTCCGTGTTGGTCTGCCGGGGACAAATGGCTCCCAAAACCATGGCCAGGCTGCGTGGGGCCCCATTTCTCCTTCTGGGTGAGAAGGGAGTCCAGGTAAGAAGGTTGGATGTCAGG
>NW_005371595.1:105330-119461 GCF_000412655.1 Myotis brandtii
TTGATTCTGGTCAAGGGCATATGTCTGGGTTGTGGGCTCGATCCCCAGTGGGGGGCGTGCAGGGGGCAGCCGATCAATGATTCTCTCTTATCATTGATGTTTCTCTCTCCCTTTCCCTTCCTCTCTGAGATCAATAAAAAAATATATTTTAAAAAAAGAAAAAAATGTTTTTATTGGTTTTAGAGAGAGGAAGGGAGAGGGAAAGAGAAATAGAAACATTCATGAGAGAGAAACATCGATTGCCTGCCTCCTGCATGCCCCCCCCCCCCCCCCCCCCCCCCCCCCGCCTGCCCTGACCGGGAATCGAACCAGCGACCTCCTGGTGCATGGGACGATGCTCACCAACTGGTCCACACAGGCTGGGCCCAGAGGATAATTTGAATAGTGAGGCTCGTGCCTGGTGAGATGGAGGAACATGAAGAATACTCCTCCAATTCTCCAATTCCCATCTTCCTACCAACCCGATTTCAAGCACCGAAGTGCTTGGTGCTCTGGAGTAAAACGGAAAAGAGTTTGAAATGGCGGTGAGAGGGCCACAGGCCACACAGGGTGGGGGACCCAGGGTCCTGACAGGAGCTGGGAGAGTCTGTGACCCTGGGGAAGGGCGTTAGACCTCTCCAGCGCTGAGGCTGGGTGCAGCTGGAGGACGGCAGGAAGATCGAGGGGTCTCCTTTTTTATTTTAGTCCGCACCTGAGGATATGTTCATTGATTTTTAGGGAGAGCAGAAGGGAGGAGGGGGAGGGAGAGAGAGAGAGAGAGAGAGAGAGAGAGAGAGAGAGAGACACACACTGGTTGCCTCCCTCACTCGCTTTGACTGAGGATCAAACCCACAACCTAGGTATGTGCCCTGACCAGGAATCGAACCCGCAACCTTTTGGTGTACAGGACGTCGCTCCAACCAGCTGAGCCACCTGGCCAGGGCAGCACCTCCTTTCCTGGCAGAGATCTACACCAGACTATTCTCTTGTGATCTGAGTTCTCTCTGCACCTTCGAGTCCTGGGTTATGACCTTCCATAACTCGAAGGTTATGGGTATTCAGCTTGACCTCTTCAGCTGAGCCCCTCTCCTTCACTGGAGACCACATTCAACTGTGTTCACTCTGGGGCTGAAGTAGGTTGTGCCAGGCACACATTGCCACCGATTTCTTAGGGGAAACGGCGACAGCATTGCTCACCCACTTCTTTGTCATTTCTTTGGATGTAGACCAAAGAGCAGCTCATTGCCTCTGCCAGGAAAGTTTCGACTTCTGGACAAAACTTCGCCAGGCTTATCCGCATCATTGCTAAGAACTGCATAGACCACAGGTGTTCGCAGGAGCTCCTGTGTGTCGTGGAGCAGATCCAGACCATGAGCAACCAGCTCCGCATCATCTCCAGGTAGAAGCGTGTGGTGGGACCGGCTGGGGGGTGGGCGGGGGGTCAGTGTGCTCTGCTGTCTCAGGCTCCAGAGGGCTGGGTGGGGAGGAAACTCTTTTTTTTTTTATACTCCTAACGTTTCATCCTCCAAGAGCCCACATTAATTCTGGGAATTTCAAATTAATACAGAGGACCAGAAATGCATTTAAGCCACTGTTGTTTCTCATTTTATCACAAATATATCGGATGATATACGTAAGAAAGAAAAATAAGACTTAACATGGAGAACCTGTTCCTGAGTAGGTGTGAACATAGAGTAACCATAAGGATTTTCAGGAATCCAATACACCAGCATCGACGCTTCCCGCCTCCCTTTGCAACATCACACACGCATGCTGGTGTTTGCACACCAGGCTCCATCTGCAAAACAAGTCTGTGCTTTATAATTATGTTTAACATTTTACCATTAGTTATCTCTTTGTTTTTATACTAATAATATAACCAAAAAAGCCAGTTATTTCTAAAAATAATTGCAAAGTGGAAGTATTTTCAGAGTTACCTGCCCAGGAAAGACTATGCTAGCACATAACTTATGTTAAGACGAATTAATTTAATGTGCCTGAACTCTGGAGGTGAGCAGGATTTTTTTTATTTTTGTTTTTTAAATATATTTTTATTGATTTCAGAGAGGAAGGGAGAGGGAAAGAGAGATAGTAATATCAATGATGAGAGAGAATCATTGATTGGCTGCCTCCTGCATGCCCCACACTGTGGATCGAGCCTGCAACCCAGGCATGAGCCCTGACTGAGAATCAAACAGAGACCTTCTGGTTCATAGGTTGAACTCAACCACTGAGCCATGCTGTTCCTTACCACAGCTTTCGTGTTGACAATATACAATGTCATAAATATGGACCAGGTTCATTTCAACACAAGTGCCTTAAAGCTGCACTGCACATTCATCAGTAACAGATATATGTCTCTCTATATAAAAGCCTTAGCAACCGAATGACTGAACGACTCAATGACTGGCTATGATGCTCACTGACCACGAGGGAGCAGATGCTTAATGCAGGAGCCGCCCCCTGGTGGTCAGTGCACTCCCACAGCCTACCTCCCGGGGCTCCTCCCCCCGGCCAACCTCCTGCGGCCCCAATCAGCCCAATTGCTGGCCAGGCTGAGGGAATCCCACCTGTGCACGAATTCGTGCACCAGGCCTCTAGTTTGTAATATTCTGAAGTCATGGAAAGCTGCTAGTTAAAACTGGTATCAATTATTGTGAGTTACAAAAATAATATTGCCAAGATCAGGGTATATAAATTGTATAAAAATAAAACCTGGTTACTTTTATCTAGGACAGCGATTTTCAACTAGTTGTGTTACAAGAGTCAGGGGCACTGACCTCTTTTCCTTTAGATTGTCAAATAAAATAATGACAACAGCCAATACAACATTAGGCATCCAGTGTGAATGAATCAAAATTATACCTATTTTTTTTTGGTCAGATCAGCAAAAACAAGTGTTTTTTGTTTGTTTGTTTGTTTTTGGTGTGCAGCAGAATTTTAGTAATTAGTTTCTGTGTGCTATGGCATGAAAAAGGTGGAAAATCACCAGTCTAGGAAATATTTCAGGCACATAATCATCTCAAGATTAGCTACTCAAATTTCTCTACTTAAACTACAGGAACTGCAATGAATTAGCACTTCAAATCCAGGTACTGTAAGGGTGCTCGGGGTTTGTTTAAATCAAGTATGGCAGGACGCACTCACAGGGAAATGACTGTCAGAGAGGAAGAAGACCCTCACAGGGCCTAGGAGCAGAGCTACATGGGGCCACGCGGGGCCAGCCAGGGTCCGTCAGAAGCAGGAGTGAGGGGGAAACAGGCCAGAGACTTACTATGGTTGTCATGGGAAGGAATAGGCAAGAGGGGGTGAGCGAGTTACAGGGGTTTAGGATCGGCTGGTTTGACTAATTTCCTCGGGCTCTGCAATACAGAGGCTGCCCCTCCTTGTCTGGTGCCCGGCCCTAGTGTGATCTGTGCAGGGAACAGTGGCCTGGAATGGAGAGCTCCATGGGGAGGAGGTGGGCGGGGTTTGGGTTGGTTAGTTTGCATATGGAAGATGCACTTGCAGGTGATCATTCACTACCTCCAGGAATTGGCTACCCTTGGGAGGGGCAGCCTTTCCAAGGTGAGCAGGGCCCTAAGATGTCAGTGCTCAGACCACAAAGATAAGGCCTGATTCATAAGGTGGATTTGTCAGGCTCTCAGGTCTGAGATTTTACCAAAGTTCATTACTTAAGTACATCTCTTCAGTTATGTTCATTAAAAACACTTCTTGTTAATTTATAGATACTATATGAGTCATACCTTCTTCGTATCCAAATGTACATTTTTATTTTAAAATGACAAATTAGATCATTAGGACATTCTTTCTCTGAGCCGTGCCCACAAAGGCTCAAAACGTTCTGGCGTCGGGCTATCTGAGATTCGCCTCCCACCCAGTGTGACGTCAGCTGCTTTCCTCCTGTAACCCCCAGTGTCAAGGCCTCCCTGGCCAGAAGCCAGTCCTCTGAGGAGCTCCTGCTGGGAAATGCACAGCAGCTCCTCCGGGCCGTCTCCAAGACCGTGAGGGCCGCAGAGGCTGCGAGTCTCAGGGTAAGTGCTGATCCCGGAGCAGGTGCTGGCGTGAAGCACAGTGTGCGGGGCTGTGAGTTGGGTCACAGCCTGACAGGCACATGATGTACTGCATACATGCATGAGGAAACGCTACCTTCTTCTTAGTTGTTAAATTCCACCGGGCCAGGTAGCTTATTTGGTTAGAGTGTCATCCCAATACGCCAAGGTTGCAGGTTCGATCCCCAGTCAGGGCACATGCAAGCATCAACCAATGAATGCATAAATAAGTGGAAC
Organism: Myotis brandtii; assembly: GCF_000412655.1. Lineage (NCBI taxonomy): Eukaryota > Metazoa > Chordata > Mammalia > Chiroptera > Vespertilionidae > Myotis > Myotis brandtii. The sequence continues at coordinate 109,599 of NW_005371595.1, forward strand.
AACAGATCAATGCTTCCCTCTCTTAAAAAAAAAATTCAACTTGATTGTATCCCAAACCTGCCACTTGGGTTCCTGTGTGTTTCACTTTGGCTAATTTCTATGAACCGACCTTCAGTTTCACTGATTCTTTCTTCAGCTGTGTTCAGTCTGCAGATGAGTCTGTCAAAGCATCCTTCATCATTTACCATGTTTTTTTTAAAAAAAATGTTTTATTTTTAGCATTTTCATTCAATTATTTCTAATAATTTTTTGTTCCCTGCTAAAAAATTCTCCATCTGTTCATGCATTTTATCTACTTTTCCCACTAAAGTAATTAATACATTACCCATAGTAATTTTTAACTTCCTATTGGATAGTTTCAACAAGTGGCTTATATCTGAGTATGGGTTGTTTGATTCCTTATCTCTCGAAAGTGAGTTGTTTTCTTTTCTTTTTTGCATGTCTCATAATTTCCCACTGAAAACTTGACTCTATGTGTAGACTGGCAGAGATGAACTGAATAGTATGTGTGCTTGGAAATGGCACCCCACTTCCCCTAGCCCTTCGTGTGGGGGTGAGTCAGGATTTGAGCTGAGTGTGGCTGTTATAGTGATAGTCACCCTGACGCACTACCAGCTTCAAATGTCCTAGCATTACTTTGTGTGTGGTTGGGGTTTGAGTGTGTATCAATATTCCTGCTCCTCTCTCAGCATGAGGCCTGCTGTGCACCGTGGAGCTGTTCTCCTCCAGGTTCTAGCCTCTCCCACAGCTCACTTGTCACTTGTGACTCACTGCCTGGAGAGGAGGTGGTTCAGCCCCAGTTGAAGGCAGGCTGGTGTCCCGGGTCTAGGGGTTAGGGCTTTCTCAGTGATCCTGCTCCTCCCCAGCAACAGAAGACTTTGAATGGTATGAATTCAGGACCATTTTCTGCTCCTTCCCTCCAGGTAGAGGCCTGTACTCTGTCCCTTTCTCCTCTTGCCATGGCCTTGACCACTGTCCTTCCCGCAGTGACTTTAGGTCTGTGTTCCATAAGGAGACAATGTGGGCAGGGGTTCCTGCCTTTGGTCGCAGTGTTGGCTGCTCCCCTCGCCATTACTAGGGACATTCCCAACCTCCTGCCCTGTCCCAGGTCCTTCCCAGGACCCCCGAGGAGGGCCCCGAGAGAGCCCGAGAGCAGGTGTGGACTGTTCTTGGCTCGTGGCTCTCAGGGGTGCTGTATACTCACACTAGTGTGCACTTGGCCATTAGCAATGTGTTAAGAATTCCAGCTAAAGTCTTCTTATCGGTCTCTGGTAGCTCGTCTTTCTCCTATGCTCTGTCCTAAAGAAGCCAGTGATGTGCCCATCACTGTGTGAAAGTGATAGTCTTTTCTTTGATTTCAGGCTAGTTGATGTCCTTCAACCTCAGCTTCCTAATGGGTTCAAGAAAGGTTATGGCCCTAGTCGGTTTGGCTCAGTGGATAGAGCGTCAGCCTGCGGACTGAAGGGTCCTGGGTTTGATTCTGGTCAAGGGCATGTACCTCAGTTGCAGGCTCCAGGGCGAGTGTAGGAGGCAACCAATCAATGTTTCTCTCACATCGATATTTCTCTCTGTCTTTCCCTCTCTCTAAAAATCAATGGAAAATACCCTTGGGTGAGGATTAAAAACATGATATTGAAGAAAGGTTATGATTTTGTGAATCATCTGACTTTCTTATTGTTGGGCTGGGGGGAGGTGTGTGTGGGGGGGAAGCAACCCTCTCTCCAGCTTTCTGTGTCCAAGTGGAGGCTGGAAATGGGAAATACTTGAATGCCTAGCAGAGCACCTATCCAGGGCCTTGACACATGCTTTCACAGGAATTATTCTACCTGGGAGATGTGCCCCTACCCCTTAACTTCTGCCAAATTTCCCATGTCTGGCTCCTATCCTTTAGGCCCAAGCTTAAATTCCACCCCCTCGGGAGATGAAACACCCTCCCATACTCAAACTATATCACACCCAGTTGCCTCTGTTTTAATACCTTATATAATTCCTTGTAGCACTTATCCCAATTTGTAGTTACGTTTGTCTGTTCCCCCCTCCCCCCTCCTTGTATTTATGTATTTGTCTGGCTCTTTTATTAGGATGTAAATTCCATGAAGTCAGACTGGGACTAGTGGGCTAGTGCCTGGAGGTGCTAAGTATGTAGAAGGAGGCAGAATTTAGGGTAAAGAGAGAGTTTTAAAAATTACATTCTCAGAACATCTTATGTTGACAAATGTAAGGCCCTTTGCGCTGTTGTGCTTCTCCTTTCAGAATGAGTGGGTGCCCACCCAGAGGAACTCTCCGAACACCGTTCCTTGGTCTCTGTGAAAGCAAAGCGAGACCATCAGGAAACCAGCCCAGCCTCTCAGAGGAATCCCTGAGAGCTCTGGGCAGCGGACACTGGGAGAGTGTGCAGAGTGTCCCCGGGGCTCACCTGTCTCTCTCTCCGCCAGGGTTTGAGACCGCTGTCCTCAGATGCGGAGGAGCTGGAAGTTGCCGCCTTCTGCATGCAGTGGAGACAGAAACTGCTGCAGCACCGGCTTCAGGAGACCTGTGACCGGGACTGCGATGAGCTGGGCCTGCGGAAAGCCAGCACCAGAGCTCCCCCGAAGCTCGCAGCCCTGGCGCCAGAGCATTACGAAAGCTGAGAAACGTCTCCCAGGCTCTGGTGGTGCTGACGCTGGCCCTGAGGCTCTGGTCACCATGGGAACCAGCCTGCGGGGACAGGCGGTGACAGTGGGTTGGGTGGGTGCTGGCTGGAATTAATTTTCTGTCTAACCTGTCTCGCAGCCATGTTTGCTCAGCCTCGCTGGTGCCCAGATTCCTCTCTATGTATTGGAGACCTTTGAGCGATGCCTCACCACATTGTCAGTGTCTGCCTCCTGCGAGTGGATGGCCACGCCCACCTCCTGGAACATCTCACGAGGTATCTCCTCAATGCACCCTGGCTCTGGGTGAGGGCTGCACGCCCGTGGGGATCTGGGGACTCTCTGAGCCAGTGATCAAATGAAACAGTAGCCCAGGCCTCGGAGCAAACTGCCCAGTGGGCCGCAGTGAGCGCTGGGCTCCGAAAACCCCGCTGCTTGACGGGACGGAGGCTGCTCTTCGGCAAGTGTCCGCGGGGCTGCAGAGGTTAGCTCCCACACCGCAGACGTGGAAAGGAGTGGGTTCTTACCTCTATGCACTGGGGGAGGGCAGGGAGCCCTGTAGCGCTGTGCTGGCCCTGGGGTGACCACTGGCTGATATCCGTCATTCCAATCACGGACGACAACCCTCTGGCCTCTTCCGCTGTGTGTGCCTGGGTGCCCCGGGGCCTTTTGGTTGAGAAATGCTCCCAGGGAGCACCAACCAACCTCCCTCAGGACTTTGCCCTCCTTAGTTTTTATGGCTCAAGACCGTGGGGGCCCTTCCCTGGCTTCTGATGGGTGGGCACCTCATGTTGTCGGAGGGCATCCATGCCACACAGACACTGAGAGCCCAGGAGAATCAGGACACAGGAAATACACTCACCAGCGACAGGGCCTCTGCACCGGTCTCCTCCCAGAACCTCAGCCACGGCACCAGCGCGCTCATCATCCACTGCGCGCACGGAAACAGTCCACACACATCTGATCCGCCTGCTCTCTGCCTTCTGTTCGGGATTCCCAGGGAGGAGAGAAAAGGGCCTCCTTCCCCCTCCACCCCTCACCCCGCCCTCTTCTGCTTGGCCCTCCCTTGGGCACTGCTCACTGAGACGTTGGAGGAAGAATAGAGAGACTTAGACATCATTTCAAATGAGGTTATGGCACTGCTGCAAAGTCTCATCTTTGAGCGTCAAAGCTGAATATTACCTTCATTCTCTTAGTGTCCCTGTAACAAACTGCAAGAGTCTCTTTCTTGCCTCTGTACTGTCCCAGGTGGATGGATGTCACAAGCCAACGAGGCAATGGTTTGCAAACTTGGAAAGACAAAAGAGAAAGTCCATTAGTAACCTTCAAAGTAGCACCCCTTTAATGCCTCTTTCTGATGCTACTTCGAGGAAGGGGATGAACCTCAGGGAGGTCGGGCGGCTTCCTTCCCTCACTTTTGGGAGAAGTGGTTCCAGGGATATTTAAGGACACTCAGGGGCCCTCAGAGACCTGCTGTGCTGCACGCCTGTAAGGTCAATGTACTCACGTGCTCACTAGTGGGCTGTGAGGTGATGCATGTAGATCCCCAGCTCACCGCCATCACCCGACCAGCGTGGAGGGTTACTGTCATTATCATAAATGCTGGGCAGGGACGTGCCATTGCGGAGGGTGGTCCAGGGCAGAACCACCTCCATGTGAGGGTGTTGGAGAGGTGCACGGTGAGAGTGGAAAGCTTAAGTAACACTATGCACCAGCGGTCCTCAACCTGTGGGTCGAGACCCCTTTAGTGGTCAAATGACCCTTTCACAGGGGTCGCCTAAGACCATCCTGCATATCAGATATTTACATTACGATTCATAACAGTAGCAACATTACAGTTATGAAGTAGCAACGAAAATAATTTTATGGTTGGGTCATAACATGAGGAACTGTATTTAAAGGGCCAGAAGGTTGAGAACCACTGCTATGCATCATTTGTTCCTTATGGCTTCTAAAATGTAGCGTGTGTGCTTGATCGTTTGACATTCACCACAAAGCAGGGAGACTTCAGACTCACTTTGCAGTGTCGTTGGGAAGCAGCCCGTCTTTCCCATCTCAGTACTCAGCACCCACTGGCACAGATGAGCACTCAAACGCCGGCTCTGAAATCAGGGATGAGTCCTCGTTTCGTCCATGAGGAAGCGATGCCCAGTCCTGACTGGTCCACTGTGGCCTCGCGTAGGGCAGACTGTGCTCGCTCCGCTCCGGGGAGAAGTGGCCACAGTCAGAGCTGCTCGGCAGTTAATCCAGGGCTCCCTCGTTCTGACTGAACATACAGGAGAAGCCACAGGACATTTGCTAACAGGTTTCCGACCTCTGAGGGAAGCATCATCACCTCGTTGTTGCTCCGATCATGGGGGGGGAGAGTGACCAGGCTCTCTGAGAGCCTTTCCCGCCAGGAGATCTGACTTTGACCCTGGAGTTCCCGCTCTGCTCTAAGCAACCCATTTGCCAGCAACCTCTCATTCAGATCCTCCAATAGAAAACTAGTTTCTGCTGATGTGAGAGACTTCCCAGAACAAACACAGCATCGGGACACAGGGCCTGCAGCGCTGCTAGTCGCTGTGGGGCGTGCAGTCTCCTGCTGGATACACTGGAGGACCAGCCCACCCCTTCTCCTTTCAGGAAGGCAGGAGGGGCTCCCTTTACCAGCTCTTATATGAGTACACGGCGCCACTACACTCTGTCTTACAGATGAATGTATTAAAGCAAAGCAATGCACTGCCAGACAGATACTATTAGAAACATTTTATTTAAAGTCAGACAATAGAAAGGTGCCACAGAGAAAAATTACAGAAACTTGCAACAACAGAATGTAACCTTGCAAGAGTTATTACTGAGAAGAAATAATAGATATTCCTGATTTTACCAAGTGATTTGCTCGTCCTTAAGCAGAATAATTTATCAATTCAGCAAAATCCTCTCATTGCTGGTATCTTTTGAACAGAAAGGAGATTAAAAATTTTGTGAAGCCAATAAACTGGTATTTACGAAAACCTTCCAGAGTTAAACAATTGCGGCAGCATTTCCCCAACATTTATAACTTGGGGAAAGATAGAACTTGGGGAACTGAAATAATGCGAGGAAGTGAAAAACAAACACCCGCTTCATACTGAATAGGTTTCACCTGGATTTCAGCCCATAGATAGTGCTTGAGGATCTGATAGAAAACAGGCCATGCTAAGTCTGGACACAGCTCCCCCCTATACACACACACACACACACACACACACACACACACTGCATCTTAGGACACATTGCCACCAGCACCCTTGCCACGGGCAGGCACAGAAGCCCTGGACTAAAAGCAAAGTGGCCTGGGCCCTGGCACCTGAGAGCTATGCTCTTTCTAGTCATGGGCTTCTGGAAGCATGGGTTTAGGGCAAAGATTGAAGGTTTTTTAAAACTTTGGCAAGTTACGTATACAAACAACTGTCTTGATTGTCACTTTTATAAGGAAATATCACCCTACTTCTTGGAAACAGAATCTCCTTATTCAACTTGCCTCTCACACATTTGGAGGGCAAACTCCTATAACACAGAAGTGGACTAAAACCTCTTGCCTGCAGTAATGGTTATTTTTTTTCACCTTCTCTATTTTAAAAAGCATATAAAATATATAGCCTGTCACTGACAACTAATCCCGAGCTATTGCTCATAATGGAGGTCTGGAACAATTTTTTTTAAAAAGTTGGTCCTTTATTTAATTCCTTTAAATAAACTATACATCAGACCCCTGATAAAATAATATTAGCTGATGCAATCAGGCATCGATTCAAATGGAGACTGCAGCCACGAAATCAAGAGAAGGCTTAGACTAGGAAGGACAGCAATGAGAAAATTAGAAAAGATCACCAAAAGTAAAGATGTGTTGTTAGAGACCAGGGCCGAGGCTACTCACACCCTTGTATGCAAAAGCTGGACAGGGAAGAAGGCTGATAGAAAACAATTGATTCATTTGAAACACGGTGTTGGAGGATTGCTTTACGAATAACTCAGGCCACCAGACAGACAAGTGGGTCCTAGAGCAAATTAAGCCTAAAACATTGCTGGAGGCAAGAATGACAAAGCTGAAGCTGTCCTACTTCAGGCACATCAAGAGAAGGCAGGCTCTTTGGAAGACAATAATGCTGGGAAAAACAGAAGGCAGCAGGAGAAGGGGAAGGCCACATACGAGAAGGATAGACTCCATTAACAAAGCCACAGGCCTGAGTCTACAGTTGCTGGGCGGGGCTGCTGAGGCCAGGACACAGAGGACATCGCTCATTTGTGGGGTCGCTGGAGACAACAGTATGTGACACGCAGAGTAGTGAGGCAAGAAGCATGGGCCCGGTAATTCACAGAGCTGATTTTCTTCTAAAATGCTATAATTATCTGCATATTAATAAAAAATAAATTCTAAGTTTAAAAAAACGAGAGATTCAAAGTTGAACAAAACTGTAAGATACTATTGCAAGGACTCACAATCTCGTTTGAAGAGTTTCATTGTGCACACAACGGTTTTGTCAACTGTAGCATGACTGTTCTGTTCCAAAGGGTAACGAGGGTGTTTAAGGACCAGACACAAGGCCCACACTAGAGTGCAATTCATGACTGAAAAGGTGAATTACTGTTCATGGTGTTAGGAGAAACATGTTTCAGTGCTATTGGAAATTCATTAGGTTAGGCATATCTTCATAATTTTGGTTGATATTTTGAAGATAACCGAAAGGGAGAAACTAGAGAAAGACATTTAAAATAAAAACATAAGACTCTAGTTATGCAATTCCTTCTGGTTACAGAAAGAATCCTTTGTAGATCTATAGGAATAAATTATTGATCTATTCAAACCTCCACCATTAAGTAAAATTACATTAAGTAAAATCTGGAGGATTCTTAAGAGTTATTAATTATTCTAGAAACATTTAACTCCAAGCAGAGCTGCTGCAGCCCTACCTTCACATTGTTCAGTTGATGGGGGAGAGGGGAGAAGCTATGTGCCCAGTGTCTACCTAAAGAGGTATAAGTTATGAACTGTATTTCTAATGCAATCGCAGAATGGCTTTGCCATATCTGCCCTAATAGTTGATAGCACCTGAAAAATCTAAGCCTGGATGGATTGTGAGAAGCATTCAAGAAGCAGTTAACAAAGCACCCACTGTGTGCCTAGAGCTAGGCTTGTTGCTATGGGAAAACGGAAAAGTAAGGAGACACATATGGGTCCTGCTTTCAAAAGCATAAGTTACAGCTTAAAATGTGGTTTTCATTTAAAAATTATATATTCTAAATATTATATTGATGTTAACCTAATGTCCTTTCTTAGACCCATATTCTTTCCAAAAGAGGCACGTTAATTTGGGCTTTGTTACTCTAATGGGAGTGTAATTATTATGTTTGTGAAAGTTATGAAACAATTTTATGTTCATAAATATTTAATAATTCATTTCCTCCTTAAGTCTAACTTGTGAGCAGTAAAAATTATCCCCATTTCACAGAGAAGAAACTAGACATGAGATGAAATGCTTATATCAGAACAAGAATATGAATTCATGGGCTTTGAACCTCCAGCCCTCATAAGTTCTCCTTTCCTCCCTCTCCCTTCTAATTAATTCAGCAAAGTGGCTTATAATAAGCTCATATAAGCCTTATATGAATGTTCATCCAGGATTTATTTACTAAACAACCATTCTTCCAGTCTTAAAATAAGGGGGACTAGGAATAAAAACTACCATTTGAAGTCCTATACAAGTCTACAGACAGAAACCTAACCCAACATCATTTCAAAGGTAGACTGCTTTGGTTGCAGCCTAACGCTGGGTGTGGCTCAAGGGCGGGGTCACAGTGGTCCGATGGAAACAGAGTTTGAAATCACTCTAACACTTGGCTCATCTTCAAGGTTCAGAATGAGGTCCTAACTGGGAAAGCTCCAGAGACAGGAGTTTGGAGCAAAACTAAAGAAGTAATGGGAAAACATTTGCTCTGGGAATCAAAAATCAACATCCTGAATATCCTACTCTATTCAACATAAAAGTGAACAGGCATAAAACTTCTTCTGTCACAAACCAGTATGAATGGTTAAGTCACATGCCAACCAATGAATCCAATCCAGACTCTTTTAAGATGCAAGTTACTTCTGTTATCTATAAATGTTTGGCTTCTAAGAATAGGGACATAACATACTTCTCAGCATACTATAGTATAAATCAAATTCCATGGATTTTAAAATCACAATTCACCTCAAAGAGGAGCTTATTCTTTGGGGAAAATGGCTACTATTAACTTGGTGAGAAAATAGGAAAAAAGAAATATTAAAATAATCCAGTTTGGCCCTGGCTGGTGTGGCTCAGGTTCGGCGGCGTCCCATGGAACGAAAGGTGGCTGGTTTGATTCCTGGTCAGGGCACATGCCTGGGTTGTGGGCACAATCCCCACTAGGAGGCGTGCAAAAGGCAGCTGATCAATGTTTCTCTCTCACATCAATGTTTTTCTTTCTCCCTCTCCCTTCCTCTCTCTCTAAAAATCAATAAAAAATCTTTTAAAAAATAAGCGCAGTTGACAGGATGTAACAATATCTCCTAAGCTAATGTTATTACAATTTAAAAAGCATCACAGATAGAAATCATTATTTTAAACACAAACAGCACATTTTCATATAAAATACATTGTTAAATTTGAAAGTAAGTCCAAACTTTCTTGTAAAATAGCTTCTAGGACAGTGGTTCTCAACCTTCCTAATGCCACGACCCTTTAATACAGTTCCTCATGTTGTGGTGACCCCCAACCATAAAATTATTTTTGTTGCTACTTCATAACTGTAATTTTGCTACTGTTATGAATCGTAATGTAAATATCTGATATGCAGGATGTAGTTTCATTGTTACAAATTGAACATAATTAAAGCATAGTGATTAATCACAAAAACAATATGTAATTACATATGTTTTCTCCAATGGTCTTAGGTGACCCCTGTGAAAGGGTCGTTCGACCCCCAAAGGGGTCACGACCCACAGGTTGAGAACTACTGTTCTAGGACATTAGCTGATGTAATATGGATTCAAGGATACTGAGTAAATGAACATTATTATTTGCATTAATGATTTTTAAACTTTACTTTTTAATTAACTTTTTAACATCTATTTTAGTAGTAAAAAATATCTTCTGTTAAGGATTTGGATTACATTTTAGTCTTTAACAAAGATATATATATAATCTATACATAATAGCAAAGATATATAATAATATATATGTATAATAT
>NW_005371595.1:119508-124910 GCF_000412655.1 Myotis brandtii
TTGTTTTCTGTCAGTTTTATTCATTTCAGTGACTTTTCAATTAATAATAAAGTTTGTTTGAACAGCAAATCAGAAAATACTTTCTATGGTGGCTTTAAACTGCATTTTTAACCTAAAAATATTATCCAGAGCCATTTTAGACAATAATGTAGACGAAGTATAAATAGCAGAAATTCACGTTTCCTTGAACAAAGTGAGCTTCTTAGGTTGGCAGAGTCCTGTTCACTTAACCCTTTGGGAGCGCAGGATCCAAGCAAAAGGTAAAGGGTTAGGAAGTGAACATACAGGGCAGGCTTTAACATTAAACCATAGGTTCCTAGAGAAATATTTTGCTGTATATTTTTACATCACTTCTCAAGGATAGCTGTTCACCCAAGGACTGATATCCATCACTTTCATTATCTTTTGTGAGGAAATGTTCCTTTTCAAGTTGCTAAATTGTTACCAGCAAACACTGTCATAATCTTTCAGTTCAAGACATCAGTATCAGTGTAAACTGCTTCCATTATAAATAATAAATGCATAAAACAGGTAAGGCTGCTATTATTTTAGACTGCAATAAATACACAAGAATGAAAATGTTATTTTTCATAAAAATGCAATTTCTAACCAATTTAGGGGATTTCCAAACTCTGTTATAGAACGCCAGTCATGTGAGATCTGAAAGTTTTTTTATTGGTAGCCACACAGTTGACTACAATATCTCTGTGTTTTCTTGCTATTTAAAAAAATATGGAACCTGGACACTTAGAACATTATCAATGCAATAATCACGATAGACTTTCATTGAATCTTTTAAAAGTTTGTAAAAATTGCCAAGGTCATGATGAATACAAGTATTGTAGCTACATCATTTGAAAAAGTAATATAAATTATGCTGCTAAAGACAAAACACATGAGCACACATAAACATCACCAAGTGACAGCAGTAACTCATAACTATTTAATATGAAAATTAATTGTAAAAAGGTATGTCAGAGAACTTGGGAATTTTCACTTCAGCAAAACAATCTACTTATATATCTCTAACTTCTATGATACAATAAAATACTTTTTAAAAGATATGACATTCAAATGCTTTATTTACACAAGTAATATTGCCCACATTAATAAAAGTGATGCCCTTAAATATGAACTGTTCTGCTAACTATGATTTAAAATGTTTTCTTTATTTCATTTTACATTTTTGTTAGCAGTTATGTGTTGACAGAGAGGATCCTAGTCAAAATACTGTTTCCCAAAAGTAATATACATCATATTGCTTGAAATGAACAACCATATAAAAGTGGTAATCATTTATCTAAACATTGATTAAGAAAGACAACTGGCATATATTCAGGCAGAGTGTCCAGTTCATGATGGTTTATTTACAAAAAAAGTATTTTTACTGAAGCTAACATGATATATAGGTTTCTATGTCACTTGCTACAGTCTCTTAAATTTATAAAAATATTATATAAAATACCACAGCCTTTAGAGGATATAACTTCATGTGGTTCTGATACTAGCAGCTGAAAAGTGTTCATAATTTAAAAATAAATAAACTATAGAGGTAAACCAGTTACAAAACAGCGAGGACTGCGATGGTCACGAGACTGAAAAGAACTGCTTAATTACACAGTAGCTAGCAAAATGGTGAAGCAGTTGGATCAAAAGTTTTAAAAACCTCTTTCAGAGATTTATCATCTGTTTCCCCACTGGGGTCATCCTCTGGGGTGGGGCTCAGCTGTCCCAGCTGCCTGGACTGCCTGGGATCGCTGTACTGGGGTCTCATTAAGCCTGTTAACGCCTGCACAGGAAGGCTGTGCACTGCGGGGACCTGGCCTGCACAGGAGCTGCTGGGGACATGGGCCGGTGCGTCGGCTGGCCCATGGACAGTGGCCTCCGCGTTGGCAGTGGTTTTCTGTGGCAGGGCTGCTTCTCCAGGAGCGCGCTCATTTTTGTCACTGCCTTTTAAACCACCACTTTTTTTCTGGTTCTCTGCATTTTCCGTTGCTGGCTCTGGTGCAGATGATGAGCCAGGCTCCCTAGGGTCATACAAACTAATACCACTGAGAACTGAACTTGGAGTCCCCAGTGGAACACCAGCTGAAGGCGACAGTTTAGGAGTGTAGGGAGGCAAAACCCCAGGCCCAGAGTTGCTGGTTACTGCCACTGAGGGCTGCGATGCACCAAGGCTTGACCTGGCCAAGAGAGGGGCACACTTTGGTGTATGTGACTCCTTTGTAACTGCTTGCTGAGATACTGTGTTGTGCAGTCTGTGAAGTCTAGGATCACATTTTTTTTGTAGCCTGGGGTCTCCCAATTTACTTGCTGAACTGTGCAAGTCCCCAAATGGTTCCAGGTAGCCTTCTCTGCTTGTTGTGTTAATTTTGGCTTTGACTGCCAATTTTGAATCCAGGGGTACTGTGCTTTGATGGAGATCGCTTTTCGAATTCCATAGCCTCTGGTCAGCTATAAGAGGGGGCAGAGGTAAGCTGATTGAAGAGACGGGGTCCGGTTTTGGTAAAGGGACTGGAAGTAAGTCCTCTGGAGCCCACACGATGTGTTTTGCGAAGTTGGGCTTGGTGAGTATGATATCCATTTTAATGTGACTGAACTGCCTCAGCTGCGACCGTGGGTCCTGGAGCACTGCCCCGGGGGGAGAGTCCAGGGGTATTAAGGAAGCCTTTTCTCTCAGTTCTCGTTCTGTGTCCTCTTCCTCATCATCTCCTCTCTTGTGTTTGATGTTAGCGCCGGAATGTGCATGATGTAAATCGCACTTTGCTGCGCCAGCAGAGGAGCTCACCTGCCCACTTCCGTTTCCTCTTGGTTTCCTGGGATCCCACACGAGTCTGAGACCCTGTGCGGGAGACTCAGAAGACTTTCTAATGTCTTGTCTTGGGATGGTCCTAAGTCGAGGGTCAGACACCTGGTTCCCTTTACTCTTCTCTTTAGCAAGTCTTGGATCAGTAGGAGTGCCGAGTTCCAAGGAAGACTGCTGCTGACTCCTTAAAGTTTCTGTTTGTTTCTGTAACGTTTTCAGGATTGCCTTGACACTGCTCCCTTCTTCCTCTTCACTACTGGAATACCAGTTAACAGGATCATCTAAATGCAGACAAAGACTTATTATAAAGAATGAAGCATGCAGATTCGGCCTGAATTAAGATAAAAAAAAGCACATGCTATTTCTGAAGTCTAACTTCAAGACAATGCATCATAGTCCCTGGCCAGTGTGGCTCAGTTGGTTGGGCATTGCCCCATGTGCCAGAAAGACAATGCCATCATAGAAATGCTAGGGTTTCAACACCGGAACAAGGCAGGATGTGGTAGGATGACCATCAATTTGGTTATCACACTCTGGAAAGACAGAGCTAGGATACTGGGATATGTGCAAGTCCTTCCAGCCAGAGAAAGCCAGGGCCTTTCCCGCCAATTGGCCAAGGGAACTCAGAGCGTGTGTGGTGTAACAGGCTTCAGGGAGAAGGCAAAATACTCTGGGGACAGAAGATGAAAAGGTTTTGGATCTCCTTAATTCAAGTAATCCTTAAGCTCTGCATTTATTTTGATAGCAAGGGAGAGATATAAGAATATGTTTGGAAAGACAACATAGCACTAATAATGACAGTTAAGGAAGCCATGGGAACTGAGCAAATGAGGGGTGAGGTGCAGACTCTTCATTTGTATTTTACATTTTTAGATATTTGACCTATGTGACTATATTAGCTATTCCAGCACTAAATTAAAAATATCAAACAAAACTAACACCCTAAAGTTTATATACTTGACCTTTATGAGAACACTTTGGGCCTTACTCCTAAAGTCTTTTTATCCCTCGTGTGTTGCGCACAATGAGTAGAAGGTATGATAGGGTGAGTCTCCTTCCTCTCCATTCAGACACATACAGGTCGACACTAAGTTGGACACACACACACACACACCCTAGAACAGCGGTTCTCAACCTGTGGGTCGAGACCCCTTTAGCGGTCAAATGACCCTTTCACAGGGGTCGCCTAAGACCATCCTGCATATCAGATATTTACATTACGATTCATAACAGTAGCAACATTACAGTTATGAAGTAGCAACGAAAATAATTTTATGGTTGGGTCACAACATGAGGAACTGTATTAAAGGGTCGTGGCATTAGGAAGGTTGAGAACCACTGCCCTAGAATATCCCAGATCAATAGACTATTGCAGATATTCTTCTTTTACCTCCTTGCACTGCTTACTAATGTGTTTCTACCTCATGGAACTCTAGTGTTACCCTCTTAGTTTGAACAGAGCAGTGCTCACAAAGTAAGCAATGGTGTTTAGGGTGGGGATGTGTCTTAATATAAAATACACTATGTCACAATAGCAAAAGGTTTTTTTGGGTCTCAGGGTATGGAAAACAAAGTTTAGATTCTAGGTCTCTTTCCTTCTTATCTTGGACCTCCAGGAGGCCTAGAGCTGGGCTTGCAATTCATTTTCAATATTTCTGTAGAGTAACTTTGCTCCTCACAGAAGTTGTTGCCTGACCCAAAGAGGGAAGATGCTATTTTATTCTCACTTTCATATGAACATATTTAATAAGCAGTCAAATCCCTTTTGGAATGAGAATGAATATAGAACAGAAGGAAAGTAGAACAGTAGAGGCCAACAGGCAGCAAATATTAGACAGGAAATGATGAGTAACAACTTTTTATCAAGGGACAGATACAATTTAAAGGCATTAAAATTTTATGAATATAAGAACAAATACACAAAAATCCTAGCTGGTCAAGACTTTTTCTGTATATAGAGAAAACAACCTTTATAAAACATCACCAGTTGTATAATATTATAAAATTAGAGGCCCGGTGCAAGAAATTAGTGCACTGGAGGGGGGGGGGCGTGTCCCTCAGCCCAGCCTGTACCCTCTCCAATTTGGGACCCCTTGGGGGATGTCCGACTGCCGGTTTAGTCGGACATCTGGCAGTTGCACATCCCTCTCACAATCCAGGACTACTGGCTCCCAACCGCTCGCCTGCCTATCTGATTGCCCCTAACCACTCTGCCTGCCAGCCTGATCACCCCCTAACCACTCCCCTGACAGCCTGATCGATGCCTAACTGCTTCCCTGCTGGCCTGATTGCCCCTAACTGCCCTCCCCTGCCAGCCTGGTCACCCCTAACTGCCCTCCCTGCAGGCCTGGTCCCCCCATAACTGCCCTCCCCTGCCAGCCTGGTCACCCCTAACTGCCCTCCCCTGCTGGCCTGGTCCCCCCCCAACTACTCTCCCCTGCATGCCTGGTCACCTTCAACTGCCCTCCCCTGCTGGCCTGGTCCCCCCTAATAGCCCTCCTCTGCCGGCCTGGTCCCCCCTAATTGCCCTCCCCTGCCGGCCTGGTCCCCCAACTGCCCTCCCCTGCTGGCCTGGTCGCCCCCAACTGCCCTGCAA
>NW_005371595.1:125094-126125 GCF_000412655.1 Myotis brandtii
TCACTGCTCTCTCCTGCCGGCCATCTTTGACCACATGGGGGCAGCCATCTTGTGTGAGGGCATAATGGTCAATTTGCATATTATCTCTTTATTATATAGGATTTTTTATCATCTAGAAAAGTTATTTTCTTGCTTATGAAAACATAAAGCTCTGTAAGACTAAAAAGTTGACTGATAAATGGTTGTTTTTTTTTAAATGAAAGTTTTAGCACTTAAAGGAATAAATATAAATTGTACAGGTAATTAAGTTATTAGGTATCCCTCATTTCCCTGTGATGTTAAGTAAATGAAGAATTAATGTTACCGTATTTGAAAATATAATGAATATTTATGTAATAGCTTGTAGCTACCTGTTATAGTTTTAGATAGTTATTAATAAATTTTATGCTTAAGATTTTGTAATTCGTAAGAACTGGATGCTTTAAACTTTTTTCTCCTTAATTAACTAGATGCTGTACAATTATCAACATTGAAAGCACTAAGGTAAACTTAGTGTCTCCATATTATCTTTTATATTGAAAAATAGAGGCCCAGTGCACAAATTCATGCACCAGTGGGGTTCCTCAGCCTGGCCTGCGGGATCGGGCTGTCGGCTCTCCAATATCTCCCAAGGGGTCCCGGATTGTGAGAAGCTGTAGGCCAGGCCGAGGGACCCCACCAGTGCACAATCAGGGCTGGGGAGGGATGAGGGAGGTTGGCCAGCGGAGGGACCACGGGAGGGCTCCAGGGTGTATCCAGTTCCTCTCACTCAGTCCCAATTGGCCAGACCCCAGCAGCAAGCTAACCTACCAGTCGGAGTGTCTGCCCCCTGCTGGTCAGGGCATGTCATAGTGACTGGTCAATTGTCTGCCCCCTGGTGGTCAGTGCACATCATAGCAAGTGGTTGAGTAGCCTTAGCATATCATTAGCATATTATGCTTTGATTGGTTGAACAGATGACCGAACAACTGAACACTTAGCATATTACGCTTTTATTATATAGAATAATATTCCCTAACTAGAGGCCCGGTGCACGAATTCGTGCACAGGTG
>NW_005371595.1:126179-126449 GCF_000412655.1 Myotis brandtii
TGAGGGAGGGGCCATGGGAGGTTGGCTGTGGGAGTGCACTGACCTCCAGAGGGCACCTCCTGTATTGAGCATCTGCCCCCTGGTGGTCAATGTGCATCATAGTAACTGGTTGACCAGTTGTTCCATTCATAATGGTCGCTTAGGCTTTTATCCTATACTAGAGGCCCGGTGCACAAAAATTTGTGCACTCGGGGGGCGGGGGGGGGGGTCCCCCAGCCTGGCCTGTGCCCTCTCGCAGTCTGGGACCCCTCGGGAGATAACGACCTGCTG
>NW_005371595.1:128128-152519 GCF_000412655.1 Myotis brandtii
GCAGCAAGCAAGCCTTGTGCTCGCTTCAGTGCCTGGCTGCCGGCCGCCATCTTGGCTGACAGTTAATTTGCATATACTCACTGATTAGCCAATGAAAAGGGTAGCGGTCGTACGCTAATTACCATGTTTCTCTTTTATTAGTGTAGATAATAAAAGAGAAGCATGTAAATTGACCATCCCTCCGCTACGGTCACCAGCCAATCAGGAGTGAGTATGCAAATTAACCTGACAAAGATGGCAGGTTAATTTGCATACACAGGCGCCGGGTGGAGAGCAGAATGGGAGAGCCATTGGAGAGTGGAGCGGCTTGGGGAAATTGGCTCCCCAAGCCGCCAGACAGAGAGGGAGAGCTGGCGGCTTGGAGGACTTGGCAGAGTAGGAGGCCATGGAACGGAGACAGAGCAGGAAGGGAAAACCAAGAGCGAGGGGAGCATCAGGAATGCTGGGAATTGTAGTTCTGGTGGCAGACGGATCTCCTAGACACTAGCAGCGGTTCTCAACCTGTGGGTTGTGAACAATGAAAATACAACCTGCATAGCAGATATTTACATTACGATTCATAACAGTAGCAAAATTACAGTTATGAAGTAGCAACGAAAATAATTTTATGGTTGGGGGTCACCACAACATGAGGAACTGTATTAAAGGGTTGCGGCATTAGGAAGGTTGAGAACCACTGCAGAGCAAAGTGAGCCTGGAGCAAGTTGCTGTTGCGGTGGGGGATGGAGGGAAAGCAAAGGTCAGAGACATAAGTAAAATCAGAGTGTCTAAGAAAAATTAAAGGGAAAATATCCTAAAACTTCCAGGAAATCTCTACCAATGAAGCAAAGGAAAAAAATATGCCTCTATTATTCTGTGAGCAACAAACCAAACTGAGTTGGGGTCTCAGACAATTCGCTCATATGATTGCACAGACAGACAGAAACTCCCGGATTGGAGAGGGCTCTCCTGAGGGCTCCCAGATTGGAGAGGGTGCAGGTCAGGCTGAGGAACCCCCACACTCCCCAGTGCACGAATGTCGTGCACTGGGCCTCTAGTATATATAAATAATATAGCAGAATCTGAAGTGTATAGTCTATGCCCATAAACATTCCTCTAATAACTGAATTGTTTTGAGCTTGGTCTAGAAGTCAAAATTCCTGAATTGAAAGGTGTCTTGTTCCTTTTCTATTTATTGTCTTCCAAAATAAAAAGGCCCAATAAATAGCAAGTCTGCTCACTTAGGCCTTGCACTCTAATTTCAGATCTAATCACTGGTTCAAGTCAACCCCCCTGCAATTAATTGCTAATATACCGATGGCATGGAAACCACAAACAATCCCCAAGAGAGGAGCTATGAAGTAAGCTGGAAATATGAGAGATAGTTCAGAGAAACTCATTTTTTCAAACTTTAACCTATTTAAGACCATTTTAGGAACTGTGACCCAAACAGGTTGTGAGATGCTGTATTATAACATGTGACATATCCACTAGGGAAATGCAAATCAAAATCATAATGAGGTATCACTTCACACCTACACGGATGGCTAAAATAATTTCAAAAAGAGAAAATAATAAGTATAGGTGAGAATATAGTGAAATTGCAACCCTCCTACATTGCTGGTGGGAATGTAAAATGATGTAGCCACTGTGGAAAAATTTGGTGGTTCTTCAAAAAGTTAAACATATAGTTATCAAATGACCCAGCAAGTCCACTCCTCGGTATATTCCAAAAGAATTAAAAACATGGACTCAGCCTAACTGGTTTGGCTCAGTGGACAGAGCATCGGCCTGCGGACTGAAAGGTCCCAGGTTCGATTCTGGTCAGGGGCATGTACCTTGGTTGCCGGCACATCCCCAGTAAGGGGTGTGCAGGAGGCAGCTCATCGATGTTTCTCTCTCATCGATGTTTCTAACTCTATCCCTCTCCTTTCCTCTCTGTAAAAAATCAATAAAAATATATTTTTTAAAAACCCACAAAAACATGGACTCAGATGCTTGTATGACAATATTCTTTGCAGCATTATGAAAAAATAACATGACATACCTTCTTCTTTGCTGGGTGCCCTCTGAGGGTGGGTGCTGCTTGGTTCTTCGTCTTCTTGGTATTTCTGAGTAAGTCTGACAAAAAGAGCTCTCTGCACTGCAGGGAGGAGGCCTGGTGCAGGCAGGGGGTCATGGCCTGTCATGCTGCCGCTGCCATCACACCCACTCCCTCGGTTAGGTGAGTCTTGAACAATGGGAGGCTGATGCTGAGCAAACTCATCATGCCACATCCCATCTGCACATAATAAAGAAACAGACATTGATTCAAGCACAGTATTCCACGAGAGAGTACCACTGTGAGTTATAAGAAATTGAAGCCCTACTAATAATCACATTTGATTAGAAAATTATGTGATTGTAAATATTTTTAGAAGTTATCTAAAGTTCTATTGTTAAAAATGTTTGGTTAAATTTAAAGCCTTCCCTGGTGTTGCTCGGTGGTTAGAGCATGGGTCCATGATCTGAAGGGTCTCGGGTTTCATTATTGGTCAAGGGCATGTGCATGGGTTGCAGGTTTGATCCTGACCCTGGTTGGAAGACAACCAATCAATGTGTCTCTCTCACATTGATGTTTTTCTCTTTCTACCTCCCTTTCTCTTTTCCACTCTCTAAAAATCAGTGGAAAAAATATCTTCGGGTGGGAATTAACAAAAGAAAGTTAAAACATATTTAAGGTCTCAATTTCATCACATTTTACTTAGATTTATTTATTTGTTTTCACGTAGCTTTATTTAAAACATACTTATTATCCTTTTAATGAAAGATAGGACTCTAAATATTTAGCTTGAGTTATTCTGAAAGGTACACTTACCACTAGAGTTACTGGGTGGCTGAAAATTAGGTGCACCATGCTGAGAATAGTAATTCTCATAAAACTCAGCGGGGTTTTGTAGGGACTCATAACTGGTGCTGAGCTGCATTTCACCAGAACCTTGCAGGTGTGATGAGCCTGGAGAACCGTGATTCTCTCTGGGTACTTTCATCATGTGTTCTGGAAAGCCCGGACAATGGTAAGCACCACTCATACTTGGTACTGACAAAGGTGCATCTGGTTGAACAATTACTCCAGCTCCATGTGGACCGGGTGGCAAAGGTGGGCTCTGTGGCACTGGTAGGCCAGGAGGTCCTGCACATGGATGATGTCTAGGGGAGCCTGAGTGCATCACAGGAATACTGTGTCCCTGAGACATATTAGGTTCGGGACCTGGACTTGACCCAGAACTGTAGATATGCTGAGGATGTGGGCTGCTTTCCTGATATTGTGGTCCTGGTGGCGAGTCACTGCTATAAAATGCTGGTGGTCTGTAGACAGAAAGAATAATATTTCTTAGTTCAAAGAAAAGAGGAAAACAAGAATGTCACATTTTTAAATGGTTACATGTGTTTTCTAAGAAGGCATTTATTTCATATTACCTATAGTAACTGGAAGGACCAACATGTGCATCCTGCCTGTGTTTTAGCCCATAGTTTTCTAAGTTGCTGCTTATTAACAGTTGTTCTAAAATCATATTCATTACTGCTTTTGAAAAATGCAGAAAGTACAAAGACAAATAAGAAACACCCCTAATCCCATCACCCAGAGATAAATGTTTTGACTGGTTCTCTTCTAGTCCTCATCACTGTGAGGAGGTTCTGAAGCTGGCTCAGGATTCTATAGAGAAAGCCAAGAGGAGGCAGCAGAGGACAGGCAGGAGGATGTGGGAAGAAGCAATCAGGTGTGTGCTAGACAGCTGCTATCTCTACCTGATCTTACGCACACGATTAACATGGACACAAGTTAGTTTCTTAATAAGTATTTCTAGGGAGAAAATGCCACCGTTTTTGAAAATGTTAACTTACTTCTTCCCAATCTTATGTGCTAAGTCCACAGTAGGTTTTACAACTATTTCAAAAAGAGATGGGATTTTCTTGAAATCATCAGAGAGATCTGTCTGAAAGTCATCTTCAGGATCAGAAAAGGGAAAGTGCTCTGCTGGGGTTGGCAGGAGCCCCACTCCTGGAGGTGGTTTGGGAAGAGGGGTTATGCCGCGCTTCCTAAGTTCCTCTAACTCTCTTTCATCCTCATTTGTGGGGTCCTCTTCAGTGTTCAACACCTGAAAATAATTGGCAAAGATTACCACATAAAAACAAACTATCTTCCTCACGTTTAACATTGTGAAGAGTTCAGTAAATTAGTTCTATTAATAAGAAAATATAACATTAAGCTGCATGGGTCACACACAAACTCATTTTCATAAAGAGAATGAAGTTCAAAGAGGTAAAGGATATTTCTCAAAGTAAACTAGCTTTTTAACAGCAAAACAAGGATGAGAATAAAAGATTCTTAATTCCTAGTCCAATATTCTGCTTTTCTAAAACACTGTATTAATGAAACATGAAATAACAAATCCCTGACTCATGAGCAGTTTTATAAAACATGATTCAAGTCAAATGAATCTGTAGAGAGACTTAACAATCAAGGAACAAAAACATTACTTACTTTGTCCAAAAGTTTCCTCGTTTCTTTTGTCAAATCATCATGTGAAAATTTACACTTGTCTCCTTGGTAACATTTTGCTCCACTATGATAGAACTTGCATGGAAATTCATGTAAATAAAAATATTAAGGAACAGACCAAATAAAATAAAATTCTAATATTTTTAAGCCAAAAAACATAACTGTGCTGAATCAATAAGACTCCATAATTATATACAGTGGGGCCTTGACTTATGAGTGTCCCGACTAACGAGTTTTTTGAGATACCAGCTGTCTCTCGGCTGATTTTTTGCATTGAGTTGACAGAGTAATTTGAGTTAACGAGCTCCTTAACGAGCTCGGTATCGGAACGAATTAAACTCGTAAGTCAAGGCCCCACTGTATTGTACTGAATTTTCTATAATCACATCAGATAATTTAAGATGAAATATTTTAGTTATGCTGCAAAATATTCAAAAAATTTAAAATCTCTTACTCTATTAAAACTAGAAAACAATTTTAAAAGAAATATAATAGTTATAGTATTTATAATGTTTATGCAAGCCCTGTTACTTTCCACAATAAAGTATTATGCAGAACAAATACATTTTATAGCAAGAACTCATACCTATGAAGAATAACAGGCTTGATATGTCATGTTAAAGTTAACCCAACAATGAGAGCTACAGGCTAGTCTGACTTAAAGGGTAGTCACCTAAGGTTTTGGAGACAAAATTCTAAAAAAAATATTAACTCTAGAAGTATGGTGAAAAATATATCAATTTCACATGGCATATGTTCAGAGGGAATTCCTGGATGGTTTTAGGAAATTTATTACTATAATCATCACACTGATAAGTTCAAAAGAAAAAATTACACGATTATCTTAGCAAGTGCAAATGGCGACTAATACAATTCAAAGTCCTCATTTGATTTAAAAAACTCTTAGTAAAGTAAGAATATACTTAACTTGATTTTTAAAAAATCTACCTTAAAACCATAGCCACAAGCTAAAGCAAAAGGACATTATCATTAAAATTGTGTACTATGTCTGCCATAATCACCACTATTTAACATTATTCTGGACATGTAGCCAATACAATTAAAACAGGAGATATAAATTATCATATTTACAGATGGTATGACTGTGGGGAAAACTGTAAGGATAGACTGAAAGCATTTAGAAACAGAGTAATAAGGTGTCTGGTTTCTGAAGAAATATGTCAGATCTGAAAAAATGTTTTCTTTTTTAAAAATATATTTTTATTGAAGGGAGAGGGAGAGGGAGAGATAGAGAGATAGAGAGAGAGAGAGAGAGAGAGAGAGAGAGAGAGAGAGAGAGAAACATCAATGATGAGAGAGAATCACTGACTGACTGCTCCTGCACACACTGTACTGAGGATTGAGCCTGCAACCCAGGCATGTGCCCTGACGGGGAATCGAACCAGCAGCCTCTTGGTTCCTGGGTTGATGCTCAACCATTGTGCCACCTGGCCAGGCTGTTTTCTTTTTCTTGAATAAAACATATTTATTAGAACATTTTAATCAGGAAAGGAAGATTGTTTGCCTTACTAATTATTAACCATACTCTTATAGAGGGGACTGGTCAAATAGTAGTATAGAAGCTGAACTGTGCATACAGGGAAATTTAGGCTCTGGTAAAGGTGCCATTTTAATTCACTGAAAATGAGACAATGAGTTAACCATTTGGAAAACATTAGGTCCTTAATGCACATCATATATCAAAATAGAATCCATATGAAGTAAATGTTAAAGATACAACCTTCACAACATAGCTCGATTACATTTTTAGAAAAATTATGTTTAAATGTATACATCCATCCATTCACAAATGCATACATCCAGTTGTAGAAAAAAATCCAAAAGACTTTATGCCATATTGTTAGCATAATTATTCCTGAAGAATGAGATTACTTGGAATTTTTTAAAAAGTTAACTTGAAAATTATCAAACATATACCAAAGGAAAGCAAATAATACAATTAGCTCCCTCAGACTGCCCGTGTAAGTTCAATTTCATCACCTGGCAATTTTGTGAGATCTATGCCACCCCCATACTCTCCTCAGACCTCTCCGTCAAAAAACACTGGAGTATTCAAAGCATATTCCAAACACATTTAATCTGTGGATATTTCCATGTTTATTTCAAACAGATAAGGAATATTTTCTTAATAATCACAACCTATCATTAATATGAAAAATTAATACTTTAATTTTATCTACTACCCTGTCAATATACAAATATTTTAGACTGTTTCAAAAAAAGCTCTTTTTATAACTGCTTTGTTTAGATTAAGATCCAAACATGGTCCACAAATTGCATCTGGTTAACATATATCTCAAGTTCTTTAATTGATCTATAGCAGTTCCCCTCCCCTTTTATTTTTATACTAGAGGCCCGGTGCATGAAATTCATGCACTGGGTGGGGGAGTCCGTCAGCCCAGCCTGATCCCTTTCACAGTCCAGGAGCCCTCAGGGGTGGGAGGTGACCCAGTGATCAGGGGAAGGCTACGCCCCCATCACACCTCTGCTGTTGCCACTGCTGGCAGTGCAAGCCTTGGCCGGCCCTGGTTACCTGTGCCTCGGGCTGGCCCTGGGCAGCTGGGCAGCCACCATCTGAGTCTTGCTTGTGCCTCGGGCCGGCCCTGAGTGGCGGGATTGAGGGGACTGGGCGCCGCCATCTTTGAGGACGTGGCAGTCAATTAGCCTATTCCCTCCTTATTGGCTGTGGGCGCCACCATCTTTGAGGGCGTGGCAGTCAATTAACATATTCCCTCCTTATTGGCTGTGGGCACTGCCATCTTTGCGATGGTGTGAGGGTCAATTAGCATATTTCCTCTTTATTAGATGGGAATCATTTATTTGTTAATTTTAATATTTGTCATTGATGTTAAAATAAATACTCCCGATTGCATCAAGAGGCATTTGATGCCCAGTTGTTTCTTTTTAATGTTCAGGCTGATGGGTTGGAGCAGGTGTTGTCAGTCCCATTCATCAATTACAAAATTTCTCATCAACTTTTCATCTAATGGTTTTAATAGCCATCAGTAATCACTGCCCAAATCTATTAATTCACCAAAATATGCAAAATGGTAGGATCTATGTCAGAGGGTGAAGTCGTGTGTAATTGTGCCAACACAGCCCTGCTCTTCTCCACAAGGGTGGCCCCATTTCGAATTCCTGCCAACAAAGTCTGAGGGTGTCTATTTTATCACAGCCTTGCTAACAATCTTTGCTGTCCCTTTTTGGGGGGGGGAGGGGAGGAAGGATTTTTGCAAATCCAGTAACTGCAAATGGTATCTTGGGCATAAATTGCATTTCTCTTATTATGAACTAGAGGTCCAGTGCATGAAATTCATGCACAGGTATGGTCCTTAGTGGCTGCTGGCTGCCGGCTGGGGCCTCCCTTCTTTCCACGCCGCCCCCTGGTGGTCAGCACACATCACAGCAAGTGATTCAACTCCCAGTTTCCCAGTCGAACTCCTGAGGGAACACTTTGCATATTAGCTTTTTATATAGATAAGATTGAGCATCTTTTCATGTTTTGGATCATTTGCATTTCTCTCTATGAATTATCTGTATGTCTTGTCCCATTTTTCTTCTCAATTTTTAGAAGCTCATATATCAAACTTTTTGTGATATTAAGTTGCAAACAACTTTTCCCATTTTATTATTTATCTTTTACTTGGCTTATGTCAGATATTTGTATGTAAAATTAAAAAAATTTATACTGTCAATTTTTCAGTCTTTTCTCTCATTGCTTCTGGATTTTAAGTCATACTTCTGTTCTGGAGTATAAAGGAACCCATCCACACACTCCTCTGGTATTTGTATGGCTTTATCTTTACATTTAGATCAATGATATCAGGAATTTTTTACTTTCTTCTTTTACATTATTTTTGAACTAGACAAGACTATTTTAAATTATATCTGGAAAAATAAACATGAGAATCTACCAAATATCAAGTGTACTGGTGAGGCGGAAATAATCTCATCAAAGCAGCAGAGATAGGAAGATGAACAGACCATGGGGCCAAACAGAAACTCTAGAACAAAACCATACACATAACATTTCATCATAATAAAGATGGAGTTTCAGTTTGAGGGAGAAAGGCTCCATTAGTCATCAAAGGCAGTGAAAAACCAGCTTTTCTCTCTCTTGCTCTCTCTCTCTCTATACACACACACACACACACACACACACACACATATACATATATATATATATTTTAAAGAACTATAAACATATAGTGAAATACCAATTTGAATGGGGGCAGGTGTACAAATTAGATGTATAGATTTCTAAAGAAAGAACTGAGGAAGAATATACAGTGATAATTAGGGGTAAGATTTGATGAGACTGATTTTATAATGTTTAACAATGATAATTTATTACTTATGAACCTAAGTAAAAATAATAAAGTCATAACATAAATACAGGGTATCCCCAAAAATGTAGACACACACTTTGAATAATTATAAAGACAGTATTTATTAAAATACATTTCATTTTCAAAATTGAGCTATCAGCTGTTAAAGCATGTATACATTTTTTAGGGACACCCTGTATTTTGCCAACTCTTTCAGGAACCCATGCTACTGAAATACATATAAGTGTATATTAAATACAAAGTACCTTTATTTCACAGATTTTTCTCCACAGGGATGTTATTTATTTCATTTCCCTAAAGACAAAAACTCAGCTTGCCCTTCTAAAGTACAAAGGCTGACTAAACTTAGTTTGTGTAATGTGTTGTTTTAAATTTAAAATCAAACTAGGCTTTCTAGGTTGTACTTAGGATTTTTCAAACCCTCAATGATTTTTTCAAACCTCAATATTTTGGTTAACATATTTTCAGTAAAGGATATTATGCATGTAAATGCAGTTCTCCCCTTTCGTACAATATCCTTGTAAATAAAATCTGCAGATCTCTTTCCTCTTCTCCAACTCTGCATCATGATCAAATTTACATTGATCTCCCTGTTCCAAAAAGAAAAGAAAGGAGGAAACAAAGAGAAAAAAAGAAACAATTGAATTGAATTTTCTCCATGGCATTTCATAGCGGAACTACGGTTATATCTTCAGTCTTTAAATAATGAGCTAATAATCCAAACAATTCCTTAAGAGTTTTTGCCCAAGATGGTGGGTGTGGCTACTAGTATGTGCAAAGGCAGCACAGTGCAGGCTCAGGGGCATCTGCCCACTCACCATGTCTAGCTGAGCTACTATGGGGACTAATTTAACCATCTGGTGTGGCCGTGCTTACAATGGGTCAGTAATAGTAACCACTTTCTAGGGTTGCTATAAAGATTCAAACATTTAATATTAGTAATCCACTTTGAACAGGACTTGCCACACAGTCAGCAGTGTGTTTATTAAATAAAATCTAATTTCAACAAATTACATCAATATCCCAAAATATAATTAAATGAGTTCTGATGTATAGTATTTCCATTAGATACATTGTGAAGAACCAGTTTTATTACAACTAAATGAGAAATGAAAAAAAAACACACCCAAAAAAGGTTTAAATTTCAAAGAGCATTTTGGAAGTGAAATGATTTATGATACTCCTCTGAATTTACCTTAATACATCTCCCTTCCAGAAAGTATTTACAGATTTGTTTTCCTTTGTGTTCCACTGTGTGCTGATTAATAAATTCCTGAGTCATCACCTTCCATTTTTTCCCTGGTTTATTATACTGCAAGAAAAATTTTTTATTTAAGTGCAACATATATTAAATAGGTATTAAAATGTACAGTCAAATGAATCTGGAAAGCAGTTCAAATTCATTATTAAAAGTGGGCAAGATGGGACATTCTGAGGTTACTCATTTATTCGGAGAGAGATATGCTTCTAGTGAACAGCGTATGCTACTAGTGGTTGCAAAGAACCCTATTTCTATTTTAAGGAGAATGTATAACTACATTTTAAAGCATAAAATTATGAAAAGCTTGAAAATTAACAATAATACTCCATTTTGGCAAAGAAACAATAAAATATAGTGTTGATAGGTATGTTATAAAAGACTTAAAATTTCCATATTGTTTGACACAGAATTTGTACTTTATAGGATTATTCTAAAGGAATTATCAGGAAGGAACACAAAGATTTATTCATAAATATAACAATGGCAGAATTACTTACATAGTAAAAAAATATATATAAAAACCACCACACCAAACAAAACAAAAACCCTAGAAACATTCTACACATCCAAAATGAATCCCAATTTTATAATAAAAATAAAAAACAAAAAAATATACCCCCACATTTAATAGTGTATGTCTCTAGATGAATCTCTTAAAAATTAGATTATTTTGTACTTTCTTTAGAGAAAAAAATCCTCAGTGAGGATGTATTACCTTTAATTTATAAATTTTAAAAAATTAAGGAAAAAAGTGTATGATGGCAAATCTCACAGCCCTATGTTTTCCTTTGTTCTCCTCAGGTGCCAACTTGACTTCTGTGAGTACAGGAAGACTGATTCACGACAGGGGATGGGGCTTGGCCGTGCTAAGGACGGCCATTCATGTGGCCATGAAGCAGCACTGTTCACTGAGCGCCCCTCATGTGTGTGCCTGGCGCACCATAGAAGTGCAGTGACTATTTGCTCTCCTGATATGATTCCAGTTCCCTTTTCCCTCAATTTACTAGAAGACAGAGAACAATATTGCACAATCTACTGAAATAGGAAATTGCCTCAAAGCAAACACTTTGAGCAACAGATGGCCAGATTTACACCTGATCCTCAATGCTCAGAGCAGAAATATCCATTTTACTGTAAGAATTCTTTTAAAAAGCACAATATCAAGAAAACATAATCCTTGAGGTTCTTTTTAAAAATATAAGTATACCTAAATTGCCCCAGGAGAGAATAAAATTGTGTATACTTTACTCTTACATATCACTGAAAATATCTTAAATCTATGTAAATTTGACTTACAAACATTTTCTATTTCTGGCTCACTTAGAAAAATTAGATATAAATGACCAGCTCACATATGCCATCTGTATAAAGAATCGTGGCTATAATGAAATAGACAGCTGAAGAGAATTCATTATGCAAAGCCAGCGAGCCAACCTGAGAAATATACTCTGAAATTAAACAGTAAAAATATCTAGTGATTATCATCAAAGAACCCCCTAAAAATGCACCAAGTAGTACTTAGGCTTTATTAATTTAACTGTATGTACTCTCATTTTGTCTCTTTCTGTCAGTCTATGTTACTTTCTAATGATATGCCTCGGTGTTTTAATAGAGGATTGTAGTTTTTGTTTTGTTTTCCAGTTTAGTTCTGCTTAAATGAGTTGAATATATCTCAGTATACATAACTATGAGAACTCTAACTATAATCAAGGTATTCTAGAAAACCTAAGCAACTTTAACAAATACAATTTTAGCACAAAATAAAGTGCCCAGAAGATCTGATCTTTTAAGTTTGAGCCTACAGAAGGATCACAAATGTCCTCTTATTAAGTAAAAGCTGAAAGGACGGCAGAAGTCACCGGTTTATCACCCTCACTGGACAGATAATGACAACTGCAGATTAGAGAAGTTAGTGATTTACCAAAAGTCACATGGCACATTAGCAGCTCTGCAGTAACTCATACATCTCTTAAGAAAACACAAACTCAAGAAAGAGGGAGAGAAGGGAAAGGTGAAGGGAGAGAAGAAAACCCAACCCACTACTGGGTCTTCTAAATTTACTCTAAAGCATGTATTATATTGGTACAACGAACAAAAGCATAAAAGATTTTTAAAAGTATATAAGGAAGGGGAAATGGAAGGATCTACCAGGAAAAGAACACATATTTATAGAAAATTTAATAGCTACCATAAAGACTAAACAATTTTAAGAATTTTATGGCCAACAGAATAAATAGTAAGTCTTTAAAATCCAGGAAAAGTTTGCTTGTTCTGTACCCTTGAGTTTTCAAGAAATTAGTGTAGATGTGCAGGTATTCCCGAACTTATCTGGCCTCTGGGGCTCTTATACTTCCTCAAAAGACTAGGATGGAAGTGGATCTATGCCAGCCACTCAGCATATCCACCCAACCCTGGATGGGTCTGAACATGAGCACTCTCACCCTTGTTTCCAAGATCACAAAAAGAAATCTCTCATGACAACCAATAAATGGACAGTCAATGACATATTTTAATCTCGATAAACAAAAAAATAGTCTAAATCTGATGACTGAAAAAGAATTTATTCTGATTTTCTATTACATGACAAAGCATCTTTTAGTTGTAGGCCAGGTCTGTAAACATCTAAAATGTTAGCTTGAAGGGGCCCTTACAGTTAATTTAATACTGTATGTATTCTCATTTTAGCAAACTGAAGCTCACAGAGACAGGCAGAAAGTTGCTTGAAGCCATGCTTTCCTGGAAGCTATTTTTTCCCAGGTATAGGGTAGGTAATGCATGTAAAAGAAGGCTTACTTAGAAAGTATTCATACTAATTTGGTCTAGGGTGTGCAGCACATTCTGGAGGTCAACTGGTACAGAAGATGGACAGACAGGTTAGAATCACCCAAAAAGATTTTTAACAGTCTATAATGTTCAAAGTTACTATTCCACAGAACACGAACAGGCTTATTTGTGCCTAACCTGAGCAGAGCCCTCAATATGTCAATGATGACTGAGAATCCTAAGGGAAGAGTGGTATGTGCAGAGTTTCACAAATTTATCTGGGCCTCAACTTCCTTTTTTAGGCCACACTTACTAACATTTCCCTAAGTAGTATCTTAAGGAGTACATATTAAGAAATCTTTACCCATTATCTTTAAGCCCAGAGATCAGAAAACCAAGCATTTTAAATTATAATATATTGCTATCCCCTTGCTCTCAACTAAGGTTGCAGCTTTATAACCCACCCTTATCTGTGAATTCAGTCAGACCTCACTGGATCTGTGGGCAGAATACAGACTACAGAAAGTAGCTACACAGTTGAAATGTACACATCTGAGTTCAAGTTAACATATATTTATTTGCTATCTACCATATGGGTAGTTCATAAATTCATCTTTCCAACCATTTATATTTCCTTTTCTTCTCTTTTAATGCTTTCAACTTCAGTTAGCTAATTTACTACTGTCTCTCTTCTTGGCCTGCTACATATTGAGCTATTACCATTTTATTGCCATCTGCATCTGGCGAAGACAACTCCTAGGAAAGGAAAGCCCAACAGAGAACTAACAGAACATGTTTTTGCTTTCCAAATATATCACTGTTATTTTGAACTGCTTTCAAACATATCAGTATTATTTCAAAGTCACCTAAATTTGCATCTCTATATTATAATCATAACTAATTAAAAAACAATTACTTTTTTGGAATTTATTTATATTAATTTGATCTGAACTAAGAATGATTCATTTTACTAGAAAAGTAGCATTAAAATCGAATGCTTTATTTGTAGCCAAATAGGTTAAATGATGGAGAAGCTAATCTTCTCATGTATAAACTCAGTACCTCTTGAAAGTCATCCATTCCTGAATACATACTGGGCCCTTTACTGACTCTTCCCCCACGGTCTTTGCGTTTGATTTTCTTCAGCAAACCTCGTCCACGACCAACATTAAAACTTTTAAGCCTCTGTTCAGTACCTAAAAAAGTTAAAATGTACTTCAAATACTATAGAAAAACAATACACCTGTCAATATATTAGTTTATTGGAAACAGCTGTTTGGTTGTTGTTTTTTGGTTAATCCTCACCTGAGGATATTTTTTTTTCCAGTGCTTTTAGAGAGAGTGGTAGGAAAGGAGGAAAGGAGGGAGGGGAGGGAGGGAGGGGGAGAGAGAGAGAGCATCCCTTGGTTGCCTCCAGCACGCACCCTGGCCAGGGCACGGGATCGAACCTGCAACCCAGATACCTGCCCTTGACCGGGAATCAAACCCAAGACCCTTCAGTGTGTGGCTGATGCTCTAACCACTAAGCATACCGGCCAGGGCAACACCTTATTTTTTAACAGTTTATAATGTACAGTGCATTTTTCTCCTCTAAATTCAATGAAAAAAATTATTTCAATCTTTACATTTTAAAACTTTCTGGGCATTGCTTCTTATACTTTTATTTTGTTTTTTAATCCTCACCCAAGAATATGTTTTCATTGATTTTTTAGACAGAGAAAGGAAGAGAGAGAAACTTTGATGTGAGAAACATTGGTCAGTTGCCTCTCATACAGGCCCTGACCTGTATGGGATTGAACCCCAACCTTTTTTGTATACAGGATGATGCTCCAACAAACTGAACCACCATGCCAGGGCTCTTTTGTTTCTTAAGGGATGTTAACAACATTAAGGAAGACAAGGAACAAGGATGTACATGGATGGAGAAGTCAAATCCAGCTTCATTCTTTTCAATTTTTTTTTAGAAAAAGCAATTAACAAGACTTTCAGTTTTTCAGAGTATTAAATATTATATTCATCTCTATGGAAGACACTGTAGGTATTAGTGGTTAATTTATAGTGAATTGAGTTTCTATTGATAATTTTGAGTACATAGCACATATATTTCCAAGTAAAACTTCTGTCTTTTACTTTAAAAAAAATATATATTTTTTATTGATTTCAGAGAGGAAGGGAGAGGGAAAGAGAGATAGAAACATCAATGATGAGAGAGAATCACTGAGCGATGACCTCCTACACACCCCACACTAGGAATTGAGCCCACAACCTGGACATATGCCCTGACCTGGATTCGAATTGTGACCTCCTGGTTCATAGGTTGACACTCAACCACTGAGCACGCCAGCTGGGCGACTTGTCTTTTACTTTTGAAAAACTTGCTATTTAAAAGCATCTAAAAAGATAGCCAAATAGCAAAAAGTATTTATTAGGGTAGGAAGTTAAAATACAAAATTATTTCTTATTTTACCAAAGTCATATTGAACTAATACATTTTCTAATGACCTTAAACCTACAAAATAGCCAATAAATATGCGAATAAAAAGTTTTATCTCATTAAAAGAAATTAAAATTAAAAAAATAACATACCAATTTTCACCTCAAAGAATATTGTGTGTAGGGACTTGGAGAGTTTGGCATTTTCACACACTAGCAGGGATCATCACTTTTTTAAACAGGCACATCACTTTTTTGGATATCACCTTGCTATATGAATCAAAAATCTTCAAATGTGTGGCTATGTCTTTTGACTCAATTCTACATTTCAGAATTTATTCCTAAGAAATATGTTTGCCAAGATGTTTTCTGATATATGTATAAATATGCAAGATTAATCACAGAATTTTAAAAAACTGGGTGCAACTTAAATCTCAAACAATTTACATCAAACAAACCTAACAATTTGTTAGACAAATTATGGTATATTTACTTTGATTAGAATGCAGGCATTAAAAGCTACTCATTAACATAAGAAGTTAAGGGGGGTGGGGAATAAATTACCACAGTATAAATAGTTTTTGTTAAAAATAATTGTCAGAAAAATTCTAAAAGAATGTACAGTACACCAAAAATGTTCAAGTAATTATCTCTGGAAGTAGGGATTAAAATTATTTTAAGTTTGATCTTTGCTGGATTATCTTGTCTACACATAGGAAAAGTTTTCTGCATTTGGCCATATATTCCTTCCATAATCCAGGAGAAAACAAATGTCAAGAATAAATGTATCACTCAGTTCATTAACAGCACAAACAGCAAGAGCCTGATGGAAAACCTCAGTGGGAAGGGATGAAGAGGCCTCCACATTCGGGTATTCCCATGTGGAGTTATCTCCACACCACTGTTTGACTATAATTACAGTAGCAGATGCATAGTCAAATTTCTTTTCCTTAGTTCAGCAAAGCCTAGTTTCATATTTTTCAATTAAATTTTGCTAAGAAATAAAAAAAGCCATAGAAATAACCAAATTTACTTGTAACTAACTGCTTTTCTCAACAACAATTAAAGGATAGATACACAGAGTTTGGGTGCCCACTGTTTAACCTCAGCCTCATCTTGCTCCAGTTTTCTTGAGTCGAACACACTGACTGAACATTTCTTAAGCTTGCTTCGACCTTTATGGGGCCCACCATGTCTTTCTATGGTAACTTGCCCTGACCTTCCCAGGGACCATGTGTCTCAATATAGCAGATGAATAGGTGATGACTGTAGAAATTTCTTTAGATTAGGTTCTTAATTCCAATCTTGATATATGTCCATAGTCCTAAGTACACATGCATAGCAAAGGTAACCACATTTTAAAGCCTAACAAAAGAATAGCTTCCCAGCCCTAGCCAGTTTGGCTCTGTGGTTAAGGCGTAGGATCGTGGGTTCAATTCCAGTCAAGGGCACATACCTCATTTGCAGGTTCAATTCCTGGCCTGGTTGGGGCGCACTTGGGAGGCAAGCAATCGATGTGTCTCTCTCACATTGATGTTTCTCTCTCTCTCTCCCCTCCCTTACACTCTCTCTAAAAAAATCAATGGAAAAAATATCCTCGGGTGAGAATAAACAAAGAAAGAATAGCTTCCCAGAACTCTGTCTTTACTGGTCTAAAGTATATAAGTACTTAGAGCATCAGAGACTATGGAAAAAGGTAGGTTATTATTTTTTATCAGTATAATAGTATATTTCAGGGAAAAATAAGAGGAAAATTGTTTTATACTTTTACATACTTTTAAAATATTAGGGTATCTTTATAATTCAAATATCAAGATTTCATACAGATTGAAATATTTATAGATTTTTTTGTCCTCAAGGACTACAAAATAAACAAAAATGAATAAACTGATCTTGAAAAAGGGATAAGAACTGTAAGTTTTTACTCCATCACTACCTATTTTAATAAGGTTCTTATATTAAAAACAGATTGACAATTTAAAACTTACCTTGCTGAATTCCTTTCATTCTTTGTTTTTTCCCTGGTTCTTTAAAAAATGATGATCCTAAAGCAATACTGGAGGGTTCTTTAGCTTGTCTGTAATGTTTGAGCTGACTGTCAAAATCTTCTTCTGTTTCCTGACTGTAGTTACCGAAGTTGTCATCACTGTAGTTACCGAAGTTGTCATCACTGTAGGTACTGTACTCACCATATTCTTTACTTTTAAATTTTTTGTTATATTGACTCCTCCTTGATGTCACGTAGCTTCCTGATATGTGCCCATGCTAAGTGGAAACGGACAATCCACTGTTAGGATCTTTCAATTACATACAGGAATTGATAGTAACATAAGGCCTCTTTTCTCCCCCCGAAAGTTGGAAGAAAGAAGGAGACAGTTATTAGTTCTGCCCCTTGATTAGTACTGATCTAGGACACCATTTGAAAATAAGTTAAAAAGTAAATGCTACTCTGATATCATTAAATTTCATAATGTTCAAAGATCCTTGCTGGGATGTTTTATTCACTTTTTGCTTTCCATGTCCCATGTCTCAACATTTGTACATACAGGATACTTATGTGAATTCCTGTCATACATGAATTCCTTCTCCAAAAAACAGAAAACGTCTTTTTGAAAATAAGGAAAAGATAGTAAAATAGCTTGGGGGAGGGGTAGAAAAACATATATATTGTTCTAACATTGAAAAGTTCCAAAATTACATGTTTAAGCATATTATATTTTATAAAAAATGATGTTTAGACATTTTTCTAAGAAAATATTTGTATCTGAGGTCTAATATTGAAAAATAGATTATTTCCCTAGAAATAAAAGATATCTCATAAATAAGCTATTCATTAAGAATTATTTATGACAATATACCTTATTAACTTTATTGCTTCTTTACTAAAGCATGTGAAAACAACACACTTTTTAGTCCTAGAAGTTTATTTAATGACAGTATTCAAGCCTATCTCTATTCACTTTATTAGGTCTATCGTATCTTCTGTCAATTTTTTTTATTGTAAGAGAGCAAAAAAGATTATAATTACAACTTGAGAATCCAGATAAACCAGTTTATACATTTTAACTGTGATATAAAAATACTGCCCCTGCCAGAATACCAACATGAGACTATGAGTTTTTAATAAAATGCAGCAAAATATTAAGTTCTTTTCAGTAATTAGAAATTAGAGAAAATATGTAATTAACACAATCAAGAAAATCAATTAGCTCATAAATTTCAAATACTGAAAACATTGTATTAGATTTTTCATTTGTTTTAAGCAGTATTTTTAAAATTTATAAACTATTCTCAAGTCTAGCATTTCAGAAATTCAGAAAAGAAATCAAAATGGTAGTCAGAAGGCATGGTTTCTGATTTTTTTTAAGCCAATGAAATAAAACAGAAAATAATTGTTTAAATTAAGTTAATTAGTTGAATGGTATCTACTTTTTAAAATAAAAATGTAATAACACTGCCTCAATAATATATCCAATGTTTTATGACTAAAAACTACTTTTAATAGGTGAGTAGGAATTTTTCTCTAGAGATTAGATGTTTATCATAAAAGCTTTTAAGTCTTAATTTAATTCAATTCTCTGATTTGTCATGGCCTTCACAAAAATAATCTTCATATTCCTAGTTTTTAAAAGAATTATCCCTAGCTTTCACTTTATCTTCTCCCTAGTTTTCACAACGGCAAACATCCTGTCTCAGGGCTCCTTTCCCAGTGGAAGTCTCGTGGCTTCCTGAGGGTCAGAGCCCAGGCTGGCCACAAGCAGCCCCTTTCATGCTCTAGGAAAAAGTCTCCTTAGGCTGCACATGTTCATCATCTGAATGAACAAAACACACCAGCAAGGATCTAGCAAGTGTTTTTCAAAGCCCAACTGAAAAAAGATAAAAGAAATGAGAAAAACTATCAATTCTACCACTATGCTGGCTGGTTAATAGGCCATCTACACTGCTAGAACGTCTTGTTTCTGCCAAACGGGAGCTGGCCCCTAGGCAATCTCTGTCAACATGAAATAAGGGACCAGGAGGCCCTGGACAAAGGTGAGGAAAAGGGAAGATATATTAAGTCCTCTGGTGTTCATATATATTCTACTTTTGGCCTGTAATTTTGTAGATGTTATATCCTTTTTCTTAATTTCTTTGAGTTCTTGAAACAAAAATTCTTGCATCTCTAGGGATATACAATAGTTGATATAATGACAATAACTATATTGTTTAAGAAAATGAGTCGTTTAAAATAAATGTGCTATTGTTTGCACATACAAACTGATCCTGTCCTTCACAGTGGCCCCCAAATAAGTTTATATATATTTAAGATATGTATAAACTTATTATTAGTACTTCTGCCACTATTTAAAATATTCTGCATCTCTTCTTTTGGAATTACTTTTAGTGACAGCCTATGAATCAACAGTTTATAAATCTCAATCCTTGATATTTTCTGAAATAGCAATGCCCATCTTGAGCATTTCTTCATTCATTGGAAGAGTATCCAAATGACTTTTGACTATTTCTAAAAAATAAATCTAACCGCAAATGGTGAAATTTAGGTACCACATCAATGTTTGCTGAAATAGAACTAATTTAGAAATTCTGTCATTAGTAGTAAAAATAATTCTAATGAATAGTTGTTCAAATGCTCTGAGAAAAACCAAATTAGGTGAAAGAATATAGCACTTGCAGATAAGCCAGACTGGCAGAAACTGGGCCTCAGAAAGTCTGGGGCTTTTCAGATAGGAGCACACTGATGTGAACACTCTCCAATGCTCCTGAGAGCCCTGATCTTTCTGGCACAAAATAGTTTTTATACTGAAGACTTTGTTGAGACAGTGCAACATATTTAAGATATATATATATATATATATGAAGTTTATTATGATGTCTTAAAATATTTTGTTTAAAACACTTCAAATAATTTTTCCACTTAAAGAGGTAGATGTCACAAAATTTGTATGTTGAAGTTCTAACCCCAGTACCTCACAACGTGACTGTATTTGGAGATCAGGCCTTTAAAGTGGTGATTAGGCTGTTAGGATGGGCCCTGATCCACTATGACTGGTGCCCTTATGAGAAGAAATTTGGAGACACAGAGAGACACCAGGGTTGCGTGATGCACAGAGGGATGACCATGTGAGGACACAGTAGCAAGAAGGTGGCCATTGACAAGCCAAGGAGAAAGGCCTAAACAGATCCTTCCCTCTTCCTCAGAGGAAACCACCCTGCCAGCACCTGGATCTTAGACTTCCAGCCCCCAGTCTGAGAGAAAATAAACTTCTGTTGTTTAATCCGCTTGGTCTGTAGTATTTTCTTACGGCAGCCTAAGCACAGCAATTCATGGTGTATTTTAAAGCATATATCTTGTAAAATATCTTTGCAAAAGATCAGAAAGCAAAGAATAAAATTGAAAGTTTAATTTTTCCCTTTTTAAGAAGCAATACCTCAAAACCACAATGAATACCATTTCGTACCCATTAGGAAGGCTGTTATTAAAAAAAAAAAACCCACAGAAAATAACAAGTTTGACAAGGATGTGCAGAAATCAGAAAACCTCATGCATTGTTGGTGGGAATGTAACACGATGCAGCCTTTGTGGGAGACAGGATGGTGGTTCCTCAGAAAATTAAACACAGAATTATCATACGATCAGAAACTCCATTCCTATGAGTAGCACTCATGTTCACAGCAGTATTATTTACAACAAAAAGTCGAAACAATCCAAGTGGCCATCAACAGAGGAATTAATACACAAAGTGTGGTATATGCATACAATGGAATATTATTCAGCCTTAGAAAGGAACGAAATTCTGACACATGTGCTGCATCATGGATGAACCTTGAAAAATTTGTAAGTTAATAACAAAAAAACAAATGTTGTATGAGTCCACCTATATAGGGTACCTAGAGTGGACAAATTCATAGAGACAGAACAGTGGTTACCAGGAGCTAGGGGGGAACTAATGAGGTTTTATTGCTTAATTAGAGGCCCAGTGCACAGACTCGTGCACGGGTGGGTTCCCTCGGCCTGGCCTGCAGCTCTCTGACATGCCCCAAGGGGTTTTGGATTGCGAGAGGGTGCAGGCCAGGTCGAGGGACCCCATCAGTGCACCATCAGGGCTGGGGAGAGACCACAGGAGGGCTCCAGGGCGTGTCTGGTCCGTCTCACCCATTCCCCATTGGCTGGACCCCAGCAGCAACCTATTGGTCAGAGCATCTGCCCCCCGGTGCTCAGTGTGTGTCACAGCTACCAGTCGAATGGTCAAAGAGTGGAATGGTCGCTTAGGCTTTTATATATATGTAGATAGAAACACAGTTTCTGTTTGGGATGACGAAAAAGTTCTCAAAATGGATTATTGTGAATACGCTTAACACTACTGAACTGTATATGTTTACATGGTTAAAACTGTAAATTTTATGTTATGTGTATTTTATTACAATAAAAAAAAGACAATACCTGAGGAAATGGAATGTCATAATCCCTGTAGAAACCAGTTCTTTTTTTGTGGGAACTTTCTGTATGCCCGACATCTGAATCAAGACTGTAGTCTGAACTGTCATCACTAGATGGAGAATTATGCTAAAAGAAGGAAAAAACAAATACGTTACTTTGCAAAGAAAAGAATATTTAACTAGTAACTAGATAAGCTTATTTCAGCCAGACGGGCTAATCAATAGATTACATTAGCCTAGTAGGTTCTAAAGTGTTTATTAAAAATTTCTTGCTCCAGCCCTGACCGGTTTGGCTCAGTGGATAGAGCGTCGGCCTGTGGACTGAAGGGTCCCAGATTCGATTCCGGTCAGGGGCATGTACCTTGGTTGCGGGCACATCCCCGGGGGGGGGGGGTAGGGGGCAGCTGATCAATGTTTTTCTCTCATCGATGTTTCTAACTCTCTGTCCCTCTCCCTTCCTCTCTGTAAAAAATCAATAAAATATATTTTTTTAAAAATTTCTTGCTCCAAAGGCCACCCCCAAAAAGATTCTCTAAAATTTTCTGAGGGAAAGCATATCTTCCCCTCATCTCAGGGACTTCATGACAGCATTTTCCTCATCATACTTTTGGCTCAAGGACTTCAAACAGGAAATACTAAATCTCTATGCTCTAAAGAAACCTTAGATATAAGTTAATTTTAAAGGAAATAAAGTTGGTTCCTCGTCACCAAAAAGGGTTCTAGAACATGCGTAGAGTATCAATTAATTTACTTTTACCTAAAATGGCTTTAGAGTTCTTATTCTATTATATAAGTACCCTAAAGCTAAAAGATATTAAAACATTCTAAATTATAAAATAAATCCAACCCATAAAACTGAACAAAAGTGAAACAGAAACCACCAGTAATTGATAAAGTGACAAATATCATTCTTCAAGTATAAGTACAATTTCTAAAAAAAAAAAAAAAAAAAAAAAAGGCACCAAATCTCCTCCATCTAGTCAAAATAATTATGTTCCCAGGTTGAGCATTCTTTAAAGAATTCCTAAAGGTCTTATCAGTGAAGAACTGCCTCTGTATTTTATCCTTATTGCATTCCCAGTATCTAGACCTAGAGCAAACTCAGTTAAAATTTGGCTGAGTTCATTGAACTCCGATGCTGTTAGAGTAGATCTGTTTTCCTCTACTACATTCTTTTTTAAAAAAATGTTTTTATTGATTTCAGAGAGAGGAAGGGAATGGGAGAGAGTGAAACATCAATGATGAGAGAGAATCATGGATCAGCTGCCTCCTGCACACCCCCTTCTGGGAGTCAAGCCAGCAACCTGGGCATGTGCCCTGACTGGGAATGAACCGTGACCTCCTGGTTCATGGGTCGATGCTCAACCACTGAGCGCCATACTGGGGCTCCTCTACTACATTCTTGAGTCCGCAGGCTGATGCTCTGTCCACTGAGCCAAACCGGTTAGGGCGTCTACTACATTCTTAAATGCTTTTTAAGGAACACAATCTGTTTTCCTCTACTTTGTTCTTCAAATGTTCTGGGGTTTAGTTTTATGGTGCTGTGAGTTCTGTTCTTATTGACTCGGTAAGTGATATGAAGAAACCTTTTTACAATTATGCTATGAAATGCTTCATGCTTAACTACCTAATCTTTGTTGGTAAGGGTTTGAAATAAATATTGTCCATTTAAAAGCCAAATTTGTTCAGTCGCTAAGAGAAGGCAGCTCCAGCTCAAAGGAAAACTTTTCACTTAAAGAAGATAACTTGCTTAAGAAAGAAGTAGCTCAAATGAAGACTGCTTCAGGAAGAACTATCAGAGAATAGAAGTTCTGCTTAAGGGAGAACCTTATGGGCTCACATATATACTAAGAAGTAATCATTAACCTGGAATTACCAATTGGTCTATATTAAAATAGCTGGAAATGCTTAATAAAAGTTATTAAAATTTTAAGTGAAAAGGATGTTATACTTTTTCTTCCTTTTTTTGGGTATTGTTGGTATCTGTTCAAAGTGTTTGAAAGTGTTCCTTTATTTTTTGTTATTTTATTTATTATACACTGGTAGTTTATTTCCTTCAATATGCTGAACATGATTAGTAAGTACTAAAGTTCAAGTCTAAATTATTATGTTTTTTATAGAACTCTTTACCAAAAAACATCACATCACATCATGGTGAGTGAAAAGGGCAAGATATATAATTCAAGAACAAATTAACAAGAAGCCACTTGGTGACCCCCTTAAATATTCAAATAGTGACAGAAAGAATTTAGGAACTTCAGTGATTTCCCCAAACATGCATTCTTTTCACAATTTTTGCTTTTGTATTCTCTGGATTTCTTTGGCCAACTATCTAATTCCCACCTATACTTCAAGATTTACCACAAATGACCTCCATGTCCAATATGAAGAGAATGATTTACTAAAGGATATAACAATCAATTAAAATGGCATTTTGGGCTCTCGAGAAGCAAGATGGCGGCGATATAGGCAGACGCGTCCCAGGTCTTGTCCCAGAGCTAATGGAGTAAGCAGCTGAAACTAATAACACCCACCCCGAATTGGCGAAATTACTCAGCTGGTGAGACGGTTTGCAGCCGGGAAGGGCAGAGCTCCCCTGGAAAG
>NW_005371595.1:153244-180174 GCF_000412655.1 Myotis brandtii
AGTGCTGCAGGAACTTTGGCCTGGAAGTGCGCGAGCACCTTGGAACTGATCCTGCGCGCACTTGGGGCCTCAGAGCCCTGGGCTGGGAGAAAACTCGCCCGCAGCACCAGGAACTAATCCTACGCGCACTGGCGCACTGCCGGCTTCGGGGAGCCCTGGGCCGGGAGCAATCGCGCGAACGGGAATTTGTCTGCCTAGCACAGGCCCAAGGATCCCTTTTCTCGGGGCAGGAGGCAGCACCAAGCACCAGTGACTTGACTGTGTTTCTTATCACCTGCGCCTGAGATCCTGATTCCCTGTGCATTCATACTAAGAGCCAGTGAATCCAATTCCTGGTGCAAGGGCACACAGGGACCCTGATTCTCAAGGCGAAGTCGCGCAAAGCAACAGAGACTCTGATACTGGACTCTTGGGGAACTCTGACTCCTGGCGCATGCTAGGGGGCTCTGGTTTTCAACACGCTCCAGGGGGGTCTCTATTTCAGCACGGTGCAGGCAGGGTCCCTAATTCTAAGGGCACATACGAGGCCACATTGAGCGCTGGCAACACTGACTCAGAGCGAGCCTGGTTCCCACCAACCAACAACAACCACACATCTTAGTGTCAGAGCTCTTCAGTGACACTAAGGTGGTGGGAGGCTCCCACTGCACACGGCCCAGGCCCACGCAACCCGACCTTTGATCCATCGGGAGATAAGCAGAATGAAGAAACGACACAACACCCAGAGGAAAGACAATGAGGAATCACCAAGAAAGGAAATTAATGAAGTTGAAGCGTGCAACATGACAGAAAAAGAATTCAGAATAATGGTTGTACAATTCATTCACCGGATGGATGAGAAAATCAACAACCTATGCAAGAATCAGGAAGAAATGAAAAGTGATATAGCTACAATCAAAAACACCATGGAAAGTTTCAACAGCAGACTAGAAGAAGCAGAGGACCGAATTAGTGAGTTAGAAGATAAGGCAGAGAAACAAGCTCAATCTGAACAGCAACTGGAGAAAAAAATTAAAAAACAGGAGGAGAGCCTAAGGGAGCTTCGGGACAACATGAAACGAAGTAACATACGCATAATAGGGCTGCAAGAGGGACAAGAAGAGCAGCAAGGATTAGAAAATCTATTTGAAGAAATAATGACAGAAAACTTCCCAGATATGGGGAAGAAAAAAGTTACACAAGTACAGAGAGTCCCAGGCAAGATGAACCCCAAAAGACCCACACCAAGACACGTCATAATAACGATGGCAAATGTACAAGACAAAGAGAGAATCTTAAAGGCTGCAAGAGAGAAACAGAGAGTTACCTACAAAGGATCCCCCATCAGATTATCAAACGATTTCTCAACAGAAACACATCAGGCCAGGAAAGAATGGACAGAAATTTACAAAGTGATGCAAAGCAAAGGACTGAATCCAAGAATACTCTATCCAGCAAGGCTATCATTCAAAATTGAAGGGGAAATAAGAAGCTTCACAGACAAAAAAAGGCTAAGGGAGTTCATCACCACCAAGCCAGCAATGCAAGAAATGCTAAAGGGACTGGTGTAAAAAGAAGAAATAAAAAGCCCAGAAAGAAAACAGCCACACAAAAAAAGAAAT
This sequence comes from Myotis brandtii, assembly GCF_000412655.1. Lineage (NCBI taxonomy): Eukaryota > Metazoa > Chordata > Mammalia > Chiroptera > Vespertilionidae > Myotis > Myotis brandtii. The sequence goes on from NW_005371595.1 coordinate 154,846, forward strand.
GGCTACAAACAAGTACCTTTCAATAATAACTTTAAACGTAAATGGACTAAATGGTCCAATCAAAAGACATCGAGTGGCTGAATGGATAAAAAAACATGACCCATACATTTGCTGTCTACAAGAGACCCACCTCATTAAAAGGGACTCACACAGACTGAAAGTGAAGGGATGGAAAAATATCTTTCAGGCAAATGGAAATGAAAAAAAAGCTGGGGTAGCAATACTTATATCCGACAAAATAGACCTCAAAGTGAAGGCCATAACAAGAGATAAGGAAGGCCACTTCATAATACTAAAGGGATCAATACAACAAGAGGATATAACCCTGATAAACATATATGCACCCAATGCAGGAGCACCCACATACATAAGAAAACTCCTGGAAGACATCAGGGGAGAGATCGACAACAATACAATCATAGTAGGGGACTTTAATACACCACTGACATCACTGGATAAATCTGCTAGACAAAAAATCAGCAAAGAAACAGCAATCCTAAATGACTCACTAGATCAGATGGACTTAATTGACATCTTCAGAACACTTCACCCCAAAGCAACAAAATATACGTTCTTCTCAAGTGCTCATGGGACATCTTCAAAAATAGACCACATATTGGGTCACAAACAAAGTCTCCCCAAATTCAAGAAGATTGAAATCATACCAAGCATCTTCTCAGACCACAAGGGCATAATATTAGAAATAAACTACAATAAAAACAACCCAAAATACTCAAACACTTGGAAGCTGAATAGCATGTTATTAAATATTGATTGGGTTACCAATGAGATCAAAGAAGAAATTAAAAACATCCTGGAAACTAATGACAATGAAAACACAACAATCCAAAACCTTTGGGACACAATGAAAGCAGTCCTGAGAGGGAAGTTTATAGCTCTACAGGCCTACCTCAACAAACAAGAAAAAATGGTAGTAAATCATCTAAATCTACAGCTCAAAGAATTAGAAAGAGAGCAACAAGAAAAGCCCAGAGTGAGCAGAAGGAAGGAGATAATAAAGATTAGAGCAGAAATAAATGACATAGAGACCAAAAAAACAATACAGAAAATCAATGAAACCAAGAGCTGGTTCTTTGAAAGGATAAACAAGATCGACAAACCTCTAGCCAGGCTCACCAAAAAGCAAAGAGAGAGGACCCAAATAAACCAAATCAGAAATGATAGAGGCGAAATAACAACAGACCCCACAGAAATACAAATGATTGTTAAAAAATACTATGAACAACTCTACTCCAACAAACTAGACAACCTGGAGGAAATGGACATATTTCTAGAAAAATACAACATTCCAAAACTTAATCAGGAAGAATCTAAAAATCTCAACAGGCCAATAACTATGGAAGAAATTGAAGCAGTCATCAGAAAGCTTCCAGCAAACAAAAGCCCAGGACCAGACGGCTTCACAGGGGAGTTTTACCAAACATTCAAGGAAGAACTAAAACCTATCCTCCTCAGACTACTACAAAAAATCCAAGAGGAAGGAACACTTCCAAGCTCATTCTATGAAGCCAGCATCACCCTAATACCAAAACCAGGTAAAGACAACACAATGAAAGAGAATTACAGGCCAATATCCCTCATGAACATAGATGCCAAAATCCTCAACAAAATCTTAGCAAATCGGATCCAGCAGTACATCAGAAAGATCATACACCATGACCAAGTAGGATTTATCCCAGGGATGCAAGGATGGTACAATATCCGCAAATCAATCAACGTGATACATCACATAAACAAATTGAAGGAAAAAAACCACATAGTCATATCAATTGATGCAGAAAAAGCATTTGACAAAATTCAACACCCATTTTTGATAAAAACTCTCAGCAAGGTGGGAATAGAAGGATCATACCTCAACATAATAAAAGCCATATATGACAAACCCACAGCCAACATCATACTCAATGGACAAAAACTAACACCATTTCCCCTAAAAACAGGAACAAGACAGGGATGCCCACTCTCACCACTCCTGTTCGACATAGTACTGGAAGTATTAGCCATTGCAATTAGACAAGAAGAAGAAATAAAAGGCATCCAAATTGGAAAAGAGGAAGTAAAACTGTCCTTATTTGCAGATGACATGATATTATACTTAAAAAACCCTAAAGACTCCATCAAAAAACTATTAGACTTAATAAAAGAATTCGGCAATGTAGCAGGATACAGAATTAACGCCAAGAAATCTATGGCATTTCTATACACCAATAGTGAACTTGCAGAAAGAGAGACTAAAAAAGCAATCCCATTTACCATCTCACCAAAAAAATTAAGCTACCTAGGAATAAACTTAACTAAAGAGGTAAAAGACCTCTACTCAGAAAACTACAGGACGTTGAAAAAAGAGATAGAGGAAGACATAAAGAGATGGAAGAACATACCATGTTCTTGGATTGGTAGAATCAACATCATTAAAATGTCCATACTGCCCAAAGCAATCTATAAATTCAACGCACTTCCCATTAAAATACCAACGGCATATTTCACAGACCTAGAACGAACTCTCCAAAAATTCATCTGGAACAAAAAACGACCCCGAATAGCTGCAGCGATCCTGAGAAAGAAGAAAGTAGGTGGGATCTCAATACCAGATATCAAGCTGTATTACAAAGCCACTGTTCTCAAAACTGCCTGGTACTGGCACAAGAACAGACATATAGATCAATGGAATAGAATAGAGAGCCCAGAAATCAGCCCCAACCAATACGCTCAATTAATATTTGACAAAGGAGGCAAGAACATACAATGGAGTCAAGACAGTCTCTTCAATAAATGGTGCTGGGAAAATTGGACAGATACATGCAAGAAAATGAAACTAGACCACCAACTTACACCATACACAAAAATAAACTCAAAATGGATAAAGGACTTAAATATACGACCGGAAACCATAAAAATACTAGAAGAATCCAAAGGCAACAAAATCTCAGACCTATGCCGAAGCAATTTCTTCACCGATACAGATCCTAGGGCATTGGAAACTAAAGAGAAAATAAACAAATGGGACTACATCAAAATAAAAAGTTTCTGCACAGCAAAAGAAACCATCAACAAAACAACAAGAAAGCCCACTACATGGGAGAACATATTTGCCAACATTATATCTGATAAGGGCCTAATCTCCAAAATTTATAGGGAACTCATACAACTTAACAAAAGGAAGATAAACAATCCAATCAAAAAATGGGCAAAGGATCTAAATAGACACCTTTCAAAAGAGGACATTCAGAAAGCCAAGAGACATATGAAAACATGCTCAAAGTCACTAATCATCCGAGAGATGCAAATCAAAACAACAATGAGGTACCATCTCACACCTGTCAGACTGGCTATCATCAACAAATCAACAAACGACAAGTGCTGGAGAGGATGTGGAGAAAAAGGAACACTTGTGCACTGCTGGTGGGAATGCAGACTGGTGCAGCCACTATGGAAGACAGTATGGAGTTTCCTCAAAAAACAAAACATGGAACTCCCATTTGACCCTGTGATCCCACTTCTAGGAATATATCCCAAGAAACCAGAAACACCAATCAGAAAGGATCTATGCACCCCTATGTTCATAGCAGCACAATTCACCATAGCTAAGATTTGGAAACAGCCTAAGTGCCCATCAGTAGATGAATGGATTAGAAAACTGTGGTACATCTACACGATGGAATACTATGCTGCTGTAAAAAAGAAGGAACTCTTACCATTTGCAACGGCATGGATGGAGCTGGAGAGCATTATGCTAAGTGAAATAAGCCAGTCAATGAAGGAAAAATACCACATGATCTCACTCATTCATGGATAATAGAGACCATTATAAACTTTTGAACAATAATAGATACAGAGGCAGAGCTGCCTCAAACAGATTGTCAAACTGCAGCGGAAAGGCCGGGGAGGGTTGGGGGGCAGGAGGGAGGGGGGTAAGAGATCAACCGAAGGACTTGTATGCATGCATATAAGCATAACCAATGGACATAAGACACTGGGGGGTAGGGGATGCCAGGGGATTGTCAAGGGCGGGGAAAAAAAGGACACATATGTAATACCCTTTGTAATACTTTAAGCAATAAAAAAATAAAAAAAATAAAATGGTATTTTGGAAGATTTTAGAGTAACATAAAAATTTTGATCTGTAATATTAGTAAATATGCCAAATATAAAATCAATTAAATAGTATGTCTCCAATATTAAGGGGAAAAATCACAGAAGAAAAAAGATTTGAAGGAAATATATAAAAATGTTAACAGTGGTTACACTCATTAGTTTAATTTTAGGTGGTTTCTTTTTCCTTTTATATTTCTGAGTGTCTTCTTGGAGTAAAGAACTTTTACCTTGGGAAAAAAGACTTAAATTAAAAAAAATGTTCTTACTGACTTAAGAGAGAGGAAGGGAGAGGGAGAGAGAGATAGAAACATTGATGATAAACTCTATCGGCCCTGACTGGGAATAGAATTGGTGCCCTCAACCAGGTTCACTCGGACTCTGCCATTTGAGAAAAACACCTGTTGCCAGTCTGTTTTCTGGAAGTTCCTTTTACCTTCCCTCTGCTTCATTACACAATTGCTATCTGTGGTTTAGTCTTATCCATTTGTATTTTTGACATTTGTGGGGATAGCTTGTTACTTCATTTTTTGTAGATATTGTAACTTTTTGGTTTTGACAATATCCTAATTGCTTTGTTTTTATGGGGAAAATTCAGAGTTTCAAAAACTACCTTGGTTCTCTGTCAGCATAGTTTTCCTTTCTACTCCACCCCAACTCACATTATCTATTCAGCACTCTACTGTTTTCTTGATAGCATCTGTTTATCATGGGTTTACTGCCTCTCCTTCCCTTTTCAAGGTAATCTCTATAAGAACAGAGGCCTCTTCACTTGTTACTATAAACCCCAGCACACAACACGGAGACTTCCACAGCAAGCACGTGATGCCTGTAAATAAATCAATAAATGGATGGACAATGCCAATGCTGCTAATCTGTATCTGCAGAGAATGAAACTTTCATTCCCTAAGCTTCAGCATTCTACAAACTTTCATCAACTAAAAAGATTTATTTTAATTTGCATTAAAAGCTACCTTATTTTTTAAATCTTTAATTCATATAATATTCATGTTAAAAATATATTAATCACATAAATAAAAGATATAATCCATGTTTTATAAGAAAATAAGCAATGATTTATACTTTCTAATTTTCAGTATTTTATATTTCATAAAAATTTACTGAAAATAAAAAGTAGATTCTAACTAACCTTATGTTTCTCACGTTTTCTCCTTTTGGATTTTTTCTTTTCTCTTTCTTTCTTGTGTTTTTTTCTTGATTTTCTGTAGGCTTTCTCATTTTTCTGCTTCTCATCCTCTTCCTGTTCTTGTGTTTCTTCAAATCCTGCATCATCAATTTCACCGTCTTCTAATTCACCATCTTCTCTGTAGAAGACAATGAAAATTTTCAAATGTCCATTCTAAAACAAATCTTACAGGAACATTTCCCAAAGAAAACAAGCAGGTGAACAGAATTTAAGTTATATTAACTTAGATCAGGGTTGGCAAACTTTTTCTGTAAATGATCAGATAGTAAATATTTTAAAATTGCAGGCAACATATGGTTTCTGTTGCAAATTTTTCCTTGTATTTTAATAACTCTTCAAAAATGTAAGAACCAGTCTCAGCAGCCAGTTTGCCAACCTCTGATTTAGATTAAGATTATTCTCACAAAATAAATGCAGTACCATCCCAAAGTATTACAATAGTTACCAAATCCACAAAAATACCTAAAATAACTCCAGGAAGGGGTTTTTAACTTAGGGACCTTAGACAGCTAAAAATAGTTTTAAAATAAAAGTGAGAATTAATCTATATTAATTCTTGCCATCAGAATCAACAAGCAAATTGCAACAGGTATATAAGTAACAAAACCTTCACCATAAAAGAAGAATAGTAAATTCCTCAACTTGAATTTATAGAAAATATTCAGAGTAATACTATAAATCTAATTCTACTTTCCAAATACTAGTTATCTTTGCTATTATGGAGGTTGAATCCTAGAAACAAACTTTTATATCGATTATGACATTCTCCTAGTTATAGAAGCCAAAATATTCATTAATAGTATTTTTAAGTGCAAATTAACCGACATGGGAAGAAAAATACATAATTTTAACATTTAATCCTGCTTCCATAGTTTGAAAAAAAATGCAACTACTACCAATAGTAGATGCTAGTGCATAGAGACAGATGTCTTTGTGTTACTGAAAGCAAACGAGAAGCACCCAAACCATGGTGTATGCATTTAAAAGATACTTTAAAATTCCTAGAAATGTGTGATTTCTAAAATACAAAACTGATCATGTCACAGTATTGCTAAAAATCCTCAATGATGATGTGATGGCTCATAATGCTTCAAAAACAATCCACTGGGGATAGAAGAGGTATTCTCAACAAGATTGGCCATTAGCTGGAGTTGCTGGACAGTGGTATTTGTATATGAGGGTTCATTCTACTATTATCACGTTAGGATTGACGTTTCCCATGATAAAAAAAAGTGTTATCAATGATCTGAGGATGTCAAAACTCGATATTGCCCAAAGGCTCTTTATCACTGAGTCTCTGCTTACTTGGCTACTTTCAATTTCTTCCAAGCCTGAAACATTGCTTTAGAGCAGCGGTTCTCAACCTGTGGGTCGCGACCCCTTTGGGGGTCGAATGACCCTTTCACAGGGGTCACCTAAGACCATCGGGAAACACATATATAATTACATAGTGTTTTTGTGATTAATCACTATGCTTTAATTATGTTCCATTTGTAACAATGAAATTGGGGGTCACCACAACATGAGGAACTGTATTAAAGGGTCGCGGCATTAGGAAGGTTGAGAACCACTGCTTTAGAGAATCTGATTGCCCTGTTCCTCTCAACACCCACCCCCTCACTCCTTCACCTGGCCAATTCCAATTCAATCTTTAGGACCCAGTTTAGATATCACTTCCTCCAAGATGTCTCCACTGACTACACAGGTTTAAGTGAGATGCTCCATCCTAAGTATTCCCCCAATAACTTTCATTTCTGAATCACTGCACGCTACACATTATGTTTGAATGAGTTGTTCACTGGTTGGTAGAAGCAGGGTATATGAATGTCTTCCAAAGCTGTAGCTCTAATTTCTAGCATGGTGCATGCTATTTACAGAATAACCAAATATATAACATCCCTAACCCTTGCCATTGTAGAATAGGCCCATGATATTACCCCAAAATGACTGTGAAATCAATGTTATTAGCCCCCAGTTTCTATTATAGAAGCAAAGAGGTATATATCCAGTCAGGTGAACTTCAAAATTTCTTGTGAAGAAGACCTGACATTTTGGCTGTTTTAATTTAAAAATTCTGAACGTTTATAATACACTAAAACCATATGGCCCCAGAAAAAATGAGTGCATATATTCACAAAAAGACAAGTATTAGGATGTTCTTAGCAGCTTCGGGCATAATAATGAAAAAAAATTATAAACAACCTAAATATCCATGAACATGTGAATATATACATAAATTGTGCCATACTTATATAATACTATTAAGAAAAAAATTAACTACGTCTATACACAATATGAATGAATCTTGTAATTATGAGAAGCCAGACACAAGAGACTCATTTGATGCTATTAACATGCATCATGAATCCATGCTTATAGGTCAGAATAGTGATAACCTCGAGGAAGGCTGTAACTGACAAATACCAGGTACTAAGGAGCCTTCTGGGTGTTGAGATATTATTTATACTATCTGTGTGATGATATTATATACACATATACATGTGTAAAACTTCAAGTTGTACATTTAAGAACCGTGTGCTTATCCTAGATAGTTCAGTTGGTTAGAGCAGTGTAATGATATGCCAAAGTTGTGGGTTTGATCCCCAGTCAGAGCACATATAAGAAGCAACCAATGGATGCACAGATGGGTGGAACAACAAACCCATGTTTCTCTCTCTCTCCCTTTCTCTCAAATCAATAAATAAAAATTAAAAGAATCCTGAGCTTTGCCATCTGTATTTACACCATAACATTTAAAATACAAACTACAAAAAGTCTTATAGGTGGTCATTGTCTCCTCCTACTTGATTCATATTCATAAAACCATTGATTCATATTCAGCATTTTGACTAGAGCTATTTAAATACATGAAGTATTCAAGCTGAAAATGCTGCACAGAATTTACTAGTAAGTCCTCCTGCTTTACATAAATTCTTTTACTGTGAAATACGGGACATTTATACTTATTAGACATAAAACACCGAAATTTTCATTGTTGTTAATTCTCACCTGAGGATATTTTTTTCCATTGATTTTTAGAGACAGTGGAAGGGAGGGGGAGAGACATACAGAGAGAAATGTCAATTGGTTGCCTCCCACACCCACCCCAACTGACGCCTCGGATTGAGCCTGTAACTGAGGTATGTGCTCTTGACCAGAATCAAACCCATGCCCCTTAAGTCAGTGGGCCAACACTCTAACCACTGAGCAACCTGCCAGGGCAAAACATGGAAACTTTTTTTCTTTCTTCTCCATTAGCCTATTTATCATTTCAGCATTCAAACAATAACACGTTTAAACTTGTGATTTTATGCTTAGTAACAAAAAATAGGATAGAACAAGGAAATAAAGAACAATGATCCACACTTCTATGGAATGCTTCCAAATGTTTAAAAAAAAACAGCTTTGGGCACATCTGGAAAACATGTGTGGCATAATGGAAAGAGGAGACTTAATGGGAGGGAAGCTGGATTCTAATTCTAGCTCTGTCACCAGAGTAAAATAAAGCTTCCTTAATTGACACCTACTGATGTACCAGACATTAATCTAGCCCTGCAAAAAATTAATAGAAGACAAAATAACCAAGGGTGCTAGCATTCTCTAAAGTTTGAGTTATCTCAACACTATCACGAAAGCTGTTTTGTTTACTAAACCCAAGATAATTTTTAAACTTTAATAAATCAAAAAGAGGAGTTCCTAGGTCAATTATATATGGATGACTTTTATGAATGTAAAATAGTGATTATGTCCTTTTAAGAGTCATATTCCATTTACAGACATGCAAATAACTGTCCAGTTATTAAACAAAATTACTTTTTAAGAAAATGTTTTTGGTCTGGCTAGCATAGCTCAGTGGTTGAGCATCGACCTATGAACCAGGAGGTCACAGTTAAATTCACAGTCAGGACACATGCCCGGGTGCAGGCTCGATCCCCAGTGGGGGGCATGAAAGAGGCAGCCGATCAATGATTCTCTCTAATCATTCATGTTTCTCTCTCTCTCTCTTTCTCTCTCTCCCTTCCTCTCTGAAATCAATAAAAATATATTTTAAAAATATAAAAAACCGTTTTTGATTTTTTAGAGAGAGAGAGGGAGAGGGATAGAGAGATAGAAACATCAATGAGAGAGAAACATCATCCATCAGCTGCCTCCTGCACACTCCCCTCTGGGGATCGAGCCCACAACTGGGCATGAGTCCTGACCAGGAATCGAACCATGATCTCCTGGCTCATAGGTCGATGCTCAACCACTGAGTCACGCCAGCTGGGCACAAAACTATTTTTAAAAGAATTTATCTTTTAGACAAATCCATAGACAGAAAGTAGATTAGGAGCTGCCAGGTAGATTAGAGGGAAGAATTCAGAGTGATTGCGTTCGTTTTTTGAGTGATAAAAATGTTCTAAAATTAAGACAGTGGTAATGGCTATACAACTCTGTGAATATCCTAAAAACCAGTGAACTGCATACTTTAAATGGGTGAATTTTGTCTCAATAAAGCTGTCATTTAAAAAAATTGTAATAAAGTAAAAAAGGTTTTATCTCGATTTAAATATGTAGATTGGAGACAACTGGAAAAAATCATAACACACTGTGGTATACTAGTAAATTAAAGACTGGAATTGGTCAATGTCCTTACTGCCCCTGATATGTTCCTATTTTGAGGTCATTATTCACTAAATCCTCATAAACCGATGTGCCTCAATAGAGGAATCTACCTTTTTCCATTCTGGTTTTGTTGGCTAGTAAAATAAATGAACTAGAACCATTCGGTGTTACCTCCACAGGCAGTTTCTGCTTCTTCATGCTGCCTAAAGGCTCCTGTTACAAACTACAGGTCAGAAGCTGAGTATTTGGAAGAAATACAAAATTCTCACTGAAAGGCGATACCAGTACTCCTGACGGATGACACTACTCATGAATATGAGCTTCTTGGGATAAGCTGTATGATCCTAAGAAGGACATCTTCCAGAATGTCCCGAGCGACTGAGAGAGGATATCCAGGACTTCTTCACAGTCCGGGAGCAGACATTAGAATAGACTGCTTATCCTAAGACCAATAGAACACAAATTTCCTAAGTGCTTGAAACTATGCCCTGACCCAACGTCCTCTCTCCCTTCTCACATGATAGGTAGGCGAACTGCTCTTGACCGGCACCCCACAGTCTTCATGTCTCCACATTGCTATACAGACAGGCCCAACCACAGGTGACCTGAGCCTTGGCGGAGCACCTGTGATCTTCCAGGTATGGAAGATAGGAGGTCCTGGAGGTGCCTCTACAAGACTCATACCCTCCTCTCTGCTTCATGGAGGCTGCTGTGAGGCAGGTTCTCACCCACCTTGCCAGCTCCTTAAGCCACCCCTCAGGCTAAAAAACTGCTTAGCTACAGTATGGAAACTGTTCCTCGTATTACCTATGACCACCTGGCCTCTTAGGGGTCAGTGTTCTCCTGCTAGTTGAGGGACATGCGGAGCTAAAGATGCTGATTGAGAATGCCTATGTAAGTAATGAACTGGCTGAACCTGTCAGCAGGCTTCACAGAAAACTCGCTTGAGTTTCCTAGGCTTTGCCTGCACCTTCCCCGATCTTCTCCCTCAATCTGTATAGCTTACATGGGACCCTCTTGATTAAGCTCTGACCCAACTTTCTTCCAAACTAGGTACTTCCCCTTAAGGCAAGTAATGGCTGGTCATACTGGGGCCATGAAAGAGCTACCTGATATGTCTTTGTGATTTTATGTTTGTCCTCAACTGGCCCTTGAACATTTATGTCCTAGATGGCTTATTGTATGTTTCAGAAAACGTTTCCCTTTACAAACCACCAGTGGTAAAATCTGGATATCTACAGCCTCCAAAGCATTTTTGCCTTTATCATTTATCCAACACATTTTGACACCTGGAATGTATCTGGTTGGCTGAAACTCCGCTTATCCCTTTTTTACAATCTACAGCATTGGCAATTTTTACTTGGCTTGTTTTACTCCTTGAGCCAATCTTAGAATTTGTCAAAGCCTCAACCCAAATACAAATTCTTTCAGGAATGGGACTTGGTACAAGTAATTCCTTTTTGTTTTTACAACTGAATGTGGCTCTTCTAGTCTTCATTTCCTGAATTGACATGCTTACTCATACTTGCATCATCAAAATCTAACTTGCATATACAAATAACACTTATATGTAACATGTAATAATTAGACATTTATAGATATTTCTTTCCCATGTCCTTCAGGAAGCCATGCTTCTCTGGGAGTATCTAAAAAGATAGTGATTTCTCTGGAGAAAAAACTGTTATTCCCTTTATGCTAGAATCATGAGGGCTCTATTTTCAACTATGGGAGTCATATAACTTGGAAATTTATAAAAATGTGTTACTAACATTGAAGGTCTGGGTTGGGGGGTGGGGACAGGCTGGGACAAGTCAATAGGGGGAAAGGGGACAGATGTAATACTTTCAACAATAAAAAATTAAAAAATAAAATAAAAATAAAAGCATGGAACATATAATTCTGTACAAATAGAGATAATAAATGGCTAATGATAATAAATGACTATGTTACTGGTTTACGTAGTCCAAAAAAAATGTTACTAACACTGACTGTAAAGGTAAATAATACTGTAAAGCCTAGCAGTACAACTAAAGTCATTGCTCCAAGTAGTTGTAGGTAACAGCATAGCCCTAGATCCTGCTGCCCACAGAGTAATGAATGCCACAGGGAAAGCTGACCAATCTATACTCAAACTAAATGAAAAGAGAACAGGGCCATCAAAAGTGGACTCTGAAGGAGTCTTAAGATCTGGTCAAAGTGAGGGATTCTTCAGTTATCACTCTAAAATGCCTTCCAGCTTCTCCTCATAATAGTTGTGGCTGCTCTTACTTCTCCAATGCCTGGTCTCCAGAGTCAGATACACTACTGCACAACTGCCATTTCATCAAATGGCACAAAATTTTATCTTGCAACACAAGGAAAATAAAGGGATTCTGATATTTAGTCAAGCTAAATACCAAGCAAGGTCTCTGATCAGAACTTCCACAGAGCTCATAACCCACACAGCAGTGAACCTATAACTGCTGCTCTGTGTGGGTAGGACTAAGGGGTGGGGGAGAGGGCAGTTAAAATAAAACTCTGCCTAGTTCCCCAGCATGTGCACACAAAAGTGTTAACTATAGATCCCTGAGCCTAACAGACAACTCTCATATACCTCAACTATCTCTATAAAGCAATGCCTGTGCTTTTGTGACATAAGCAGAAAAAAAGGGAAGAATTTCTAGTTCCTAAATGAACCAGTAATAACTTCTAGAATTCCTCCCAATATGTAATACACTTCATTCTGTTATTCTCTCCCCTTTCAGCACATAGAAACACACTGAACTCATTTCTTACTCAGCAAACAGATAAAAAAGAAAAAAAAAAGCAAGTTCTGGTGGAGTTTCATTCTTTCTTGAAAGCTAATTATAGAGCCTTTTATTGAACAAGCTATGAAATATGTAAATATCACAGTTAAAATTCTAAAGATTAAGATGATGGTAAGATTAAGATTAGTTTTCAGAGGGGCATGCCAGAAACCTTGGACTAATTCTTAGATGTGAGGTGCAAACTTGGCTTTGCATTTCAAGAAACAAGGATTAGGTGTAAGACAAAAGTGCTTCCAGGACAAAAAAAAAAAAAAAAAACCAGACCGCTTATTCAAGAGAATCACATATTTTTGTGGGAGTGAGATCAGAGAGATATTTGTCCTGAGTCCTCATGAAGACACTATTATCTGGCACAGTGGATACTATCGATAGTGTCCATATAATCAATTCAACAGCTTATGACTTATAGCATACTCCAATGTGAAGAACATGCTGCCACAGTTCAATCGAGAAAAAGCAATTAATTAAAGAAACAAATATTGTTCAAATACACCAGTGATGGCGAACCTATGACACGCGTGTCAGAGGTGACACGCAAACTCATTTTTTTGGTTGATTTTTCTTTGTTAAATGGCATTTAAATACATAAAATAAATATCAAAAATGTAAGTCTTTGTTTTACTATGGTTGCAAATATCAAAAAATTTCTATATGTGACACGACACCAGAGTTAAGTTAGGGTTTTTCAAAATGCTGACATGCGGAGCTCAAAAGGTTCGCCATCACTGAAGTACACAGTGCCCCATGTTCTGATTTAATCCAGGGATGAAATCCACATCTAGAGAAGTGATTCTCAAAAACTATGTATATAAGAATTTTCTGTCAGCAAAAAAAAAAAAAGCCATGAATTCATTTAGAAAATATTTATTCATCACCTTCTCAGTGGGGATACAATGGCAAACAAGAAAGAGACATGGTTTTCTCTCATAAAGTTTTCAATCTAGTGGTGGAGGTGACAAACAGACATCAAAGAATCACAAAAATAAAGTAACAACCATACAAGTATATGAAAAAGGTAAATAGTGATATGAGCACACACAGTAGGGGAAAGTCTGGAAGGCTCTCCCTGAGGAAGTCATGAATGAACTGAGATGAAGAGTTAGCCTGAGAGATAAGGGTGGGCCTCAGGCAAACAGGAAATAGGATGAGCAAAATTTCTATGTAGAACTGAGAGAGGAACTGAGACAAGGCCAGTATCACTGGCTCATAAAGAAAAGGGGGGAGGCTGGTTCAAAAGTATGCTGGAGTGACAGGTGGCACTGGATCACACAGAGCTTTGAGCATCCTGAGAAAAAGAAGGAAGCACTGAAGCGTTTTCAGGAAAGAAGGTGATGTAATTAGGCTTCCATTGTGACTGAAAGTGAAAAACAGACCTAGAGAAAACAAACAGGTGGAGGGAAGCAGTTTGGACACACTACAGCAATCCAGTGAGAGCCCACAATGGAATGTACATGGAGATTCTGATGTGAGCCACACCCACTGTCACTAATGAGAACGCTTTTTCCCCAACAGTGTTGAGGCAGAAAAAAATTAGCTGAAAACAACTAATACTGAGAAATCAATAGGCTATTATCATTCAGACAATCCTCCATTAATATTTCAAACATTCCCATAATTTATACTTTTAAAATGTTACTTCATTATTTCTACTGAGGCCATTCCTTTTAACAGGGTCAAGATTTTCCTTAAAAATAGGCTATGAATGAACAGTGAGTTTATTTTCTATATCTTAGCAGTACACAATCCCAATCATTTCAGCCTCAGAAATGTCAAAGTGTGTGTGTGTGTGTGTGTGTGTGTGTGTGTGTATGTATATATATATATATCACCTGCTGGAGGTAATGAATATATCAGTAATGTACTAATGAGACATCTAAATTCAAGCAATGTAACCCCCTAATGAACTAACTTCCAAGTATAAATTTGGTACAGAGTACACCATGAAGTCATAAAAGACCTCTGAACAAAGAAAAGGAGTCCTCAGAGGAAGATTTATGCTTTTATTTAAACACATTTTCAGAAAATAAAAATGATTAAGAACAAATGAGCTATACATACATCCAAATGAAGACCTTGAAAATGGGCAAAACCAAAAGAACAAGAATAAAAATAATAAATATAAGGGCAGAAATCAACAAAATAAAGATAAAAAAATAGTGGATGTAAATAAAGCTTCAGGATATTTTTTAGAGGCACAACCATCCACCACTCACTATCAGTTGGTCTCAATAGTCCTGCGGTCACTCTAACATAGACATGGACAAAAGAAATGTAAACGATGCCATTATAGCTGTCTTTAAAAGAGGACAAGTTAACTTTGCTGTTTTCCCCACAAAGGCCAAATACTGCCTGGAACAGAACCTTTAAAAAACTTGGGTTGTTGGAGGATTATTGATCCATGACTTTAACAAATAATTTAAAAACAATGCTCAATAATTTTTAGTCTATTCACTATCTTTGATTCCAGCTAATGTGTTCATAATAAAATAATTCTAAAGTTACATCTTGATTCAAAATTTGCAGTAAAAAAACCAAACTAGTGTGGTAATTAACAATTATTGAGCACTTACTATGGTGCCAGGTATGTTGGGTCAGTTTATTTCATCGTCATGTGAAATCTATGAAATACTATTATCTCAATTAATGAGGCGCAGAAAGGAGACAAAGAGCTGAACTAATTGCTAGCAGATGGCAAAGCTAGAAACCAAACCCAGGCACTCAATTTCCAGACCCATCATCTTAACCATGTTGCTATAACAGCTACACACGTGTTTGTTCTTAGGAAGAACTTGCAAATAGCCCAAACACTTCTCAGCTGATATAAAGATTTAAGAACCTCACCAACTGGTAGGCAGAATATGGGGCTGTTTACTGTAAAATTTTTTCCACATTTTTATGTTAAAATTTTTCATAATAAAATATCGGGAAAAGGAAATTTCATTGATGCAACATTTAGGTGGTATTTTAAGAGATGATACAAAGAACTGTTAAAATCTGAAGGCTGCAAAAAAAATCTGAAAGCTGCATTTCTAACATGCAAAAGTAAATGTGAATTACTTCAATTTCACAGGAGTTATTTTAATGACTGTCAGGAAATAGTAGCTACCAGACTAGGCCTGTTAGACTGTCAAAATTTTTATTATACAGATTTTTTAAAAAGAGGTGAAAATACTTAAATGATGCAGAGATGAAAAATGGGTCTCCCTACTTCATTTCAGATCTCAGACAAGTTGATAGAGAGTGGTGCAGGGTAGGTAACAGCCTATTAGGTGAAAGCCTCCACATCCAAATCAGAAGAGGGAAAGAAAAGAGGGGAATGCTGGAAGAAATAAAAATGCTGTTTTTACTAAGATTTGCTATTTAATTAAAACAAAACCAGGCTAAGCACCAATATCCAGATAAGAGTAGAATACTAATGAGACTGCCAGAATAGCAATTTTCACCCGCAGTTAAAGACTCAAACCAAAAAAATAACACACACACACAATCATCACCACCACCACCACCACCAAAAACCACCCCAAAACAAATCCTTTAATGAGGGCTCAGGGTTCTGGCAAAGTGAAGTCACCTGTAACTGGAAATTAAAGTAGGAATGTTAAACAAGAACAATAACCAACAATAGATTTCTTAAAAGGACTAATTAATGTTTTAAATTCATGGCATGTTAAAACTGAATACTTAAGACATTCATAGCAGGGTAGAACAGAAGCTCTAGAGCTGGAAAGATCTGGGTTCAAGTCTTGTTTCCCAAGTCTTATACTACCTTGAACTTGAACAAATTATCTCACACTCAAATACTCAGGTTCCTCATCTATAAAATGGGATTAACCAATTTACCATTGCAGAGTTAAGGATAAAGATAGTTAGGATAAACCACTTATCACTATACCTAGCAGACAGTCCTCAACTAAAATTTCCTTTCCTCTTGTGATTTACTTGAAATAGAAGCATTTGAATAAAATGGGCATGCTAGACTACAGTTATTTTCACTGAAACTGGGGAAGGTTATAAATCCAAGAGGCATGGATTCCAAGGAGAAATTGCCCAGAGAATAAATTACCAAAACAAGGAAAAGCAGAAAGGAAGCTGGAGTGCACCAAGTTTGAAGCCTGTTCATGAGGGCATTTCTGCTTTTCCTACAGCGTGTGTCAAAGCTCCCATATTTCCAGTCTCCTTAATGTAACAAAATACAAGATGGAATGTAGCACCTAGTGTTCAGAGTGGCTATGGTGACAACAGATATTCATGATGACCCAAAGTAACTTAGAAAATGATAAATCAGTAACTATTTAGTAAGATAGGAAAGCACACCAAGTATTTTATTTACAAAGAGTTCCTTTGAAAATATTTACAATAAAATTGGCTGCTGATAAAATGTTAATTCCCAACCCCCACTCAATGCCAGAAGAAAAATTAAGAATTTTAAAATATAGCCTTAAACTTGTATATTTGACATTATGAAGGAAAAGCATTCCATTCCTCAAACAGCCTTTATGCCATAAGCAAAGACAATTACATGACTCAAAACTGTGAACTCACTTGCCATAGTTTTTTTTTTTAATATATTTTTATTGCTCTCAGAGAGGGTGAGGGAGAGAGAAATAGAAACATCAATGATAAGAATCTATTCAGGACCTATTGTGTGCACTTAGAGCAATCACAGAAGCAACCTAACAATAGGCAGTGTTGAAAATTATTATTACTCTACTGTCATGCCCTATTTTTAAAATTAGACCACAACTTTTATAATAATAAATTATAATTTAAAGAATATTTAAGGTTTATTAACATATTCCAGAAATTTGGTCAAATACTGGCTTTCACACTTGGACATTAGGCATTTAAAAATGTATATTTGGTGCAATATATTTATACAGTCAAAAGATGTAGGTATTTCTTACTTATTCATTTTCATTTTTATTTGCTTACCCAAACTATAATTTTTAAACAGACTCCTATGTTCTCCAAGGGTAGAAATCAACCCACAACCTTCTTTATGGGCTAGTACAGAAGTTATAAAGAACTCAACCCCACACATGTACCAGTGATCTAACAATATTTTATTGTCAGTTCTTCTGATCTCTATGCATTTTCAATGAATTCCCTTAACAGACTGAAACTTGTGTTTTTCATAGCTAAAAATTTGCAGACTTAAGTTAAATTTATTCTATATTCTCTTGAATTATATGAAAAATCCATATTCTTTATAAATTCAATTTTTAATGCTTTAGATTCAGAAAAATGCTGTCATATAAGATGAATTTTAGTGACTAGGATGAAATTATCTGTGATCAAATAGTACCTCAAAAAACAACAACAAAAAACCCCCAAACCACTTAAGTGTCCAAAACCCAACCCAGCATCTGATAGCAGATTTACTATCATTAGGAGGCAATGGAAGCAACAGAGAGGACTGAAACCGAATGCCACAGACACAGACTGTATTTCTCACTCAGCTGTTTAGTCACCTTGGACAAGTTATTTACCCTCTGAATCTGTTTCCTAAACTATAAAATGAAGACATTAATATTTATTTTGTCATATGGACCAAATGAATTAAAGTATGTGAGCTATAAACAACAATATATGTAAAATACTGAGTATGATGAGTTCTAAACCTCGGTTTTAAATTTTTCTATCACTTTTATAATAGATTATTGATTTTCATAATGGTTTTATGTATAGTTTAAATGATAATTAACTTAGGACTCCTTTTAAAAGCTCCATGGAATTTGTTTTGGTCATTTATTTGCCACTCAAGAATGTGGCTATGACTTGTGAAAGTTTAAGTATTAAAACAGTTCATTTAAAGTGTTAAGCCATGAATTTACATTATAAACAAAGAAAAGTAACATATGTAATTTTATAACAGAAAGGTTGCTCTGTGCAGGAGTAATAATAATCTATTGAAATTGCTTTTGCTAATGTCATCCAATATGACTACTGTCTGGACATCAGCAGTCAAGTATATCTTCCAGGACACAAACACTGCAAAAAAGATTGGAAATAAGAATGCCCTCAGGCTCTGGCCAGTGTGCAGCTCAAGACTGCTGATTCAATTCCCAGTCAGAGCACATGCCTGGGTTGTGGGCTCCATCCCCAGTAGAGGGTGTGCAGGAGGCAGCCGATCAATGCTCTCACATCAATGTTTCTCTCTCCCCCTTCCTTCCTCTTTCTCTAAAAATCAATAAAAGTATTTTTTAAAATGCCCTCAGAAAGTTCAACCATAAACCAAAACAAGATGAACCAGAATGGAGATTAGGAAGTCAGACACACAAGACCAAGTAAAAAGATGACTAACTAAAATTTAAGGTATTAACATGCAATGAAAAGAAATTTGTCAGAAACGAGGACTGGTTAGTAATGAAAGTGATGAAAAGGAAACATGGGAAGACAAATGTGGCCAGTGCCCAGGGAAGCACTGCCTAGGCGTGAAGATATCCTATAAGGCAGATGGGAGCAAGAATCTACTTGGCAGATATGAGATGGAAATATCACTTGATCTGAGCCTAATGCCATTTAAAATCAGTCATTTATAACCAACTGCCTTGTTCTAATCCCATGCTCTTGTTTATTAGGCAACTTTTAATAATTTAGTTTTTCAAGTATCATTCTACATGAAGAGAATATACTCCCTTATACAAGTTAGAGCTCTGGAGTTAGATTATTTGAGTTCCCACTGATTTACTCTGTGACCCTGGAAAATTTAGCAACCTCTTAGTCTCTGTTTCTTCATTTGCAAAGATGGAGACTACTTCCTTGGGTTGTTGTGAAGATTAAATAATTCATGTCAAGCACCTAGAACAGGGGTGGGCAAACTTTTTGACTCGAGGGCCACAATGGGTTCTTAAACTGGACCGGAGGGCCGGAACAAAAGCATGGATGGAGTGTTTGTGTGAACTAATATAAATTCAAAGTAAACATCATTACATAAAAGGGTACGGTCTTTTTTTTTTTTAGTTTTATTCATTTCAAATGGGCCGGATCCGGCCCGCGGGCCGTAGTTAGCCCACAGCTGACCTAGAACCTGTCATACACTTTAGCACCAAATAAATGTTAGTCATTGTTATTATTTTTGAGGATGAATTAACATCCCAAAGTCTGATAAGCTATGAGACTGATCAACTTCTGAATCTGAAAAACTAACACAGGACCACTATGTTGTACAAATCCAGGGGACACCTATGAACAAAAGAATATGCTGGAAGCCTTAGAGTGGAGGCTTGACCTGATGAATTCAAAGTCACCATCTCTGTGAGGTTTTCTGATAGCTAGATTGCCAGTCTGTCCAGGTGAAAACTTCACTGTGTAACAAGTGGTCAGTAAGGTCACCTAATGAGTGAAGCCGACCTTGCTCAGGTGCTGAGTTTGCAGAGAAAGTGTGAGTGATAGTACTGTGGAGGTTGGAGAACACAAGTCAAGCCTGATGGCATTCAAACACAAATATTTTGAAGCATTCATGTCAGGAAAACTACATTGTGGGCAGATTTTAGGCCTGAAACCCACCTGTTTGCAAATCCTGCAACACTCTTTCATTCAAGTTTTTAAATGTCCTAATTTAGTATACTTTTACTTTCCTTTACCTACTTTATCACCTAACACATTTGTTTTTCATGTTTCTTGTCTCCAAAGAAAATGTAAGATCCATTAGGTAAAGGATTCTTTTCTTCACTGCTATCTTCCCTCAGCATAGAACAATACATACTAAATATTAGGTGCTTAACATTTAATGAAAGTGATGGAAAGCTCCCTAACTTGTCTTCTGATCTCTTTCAGTCGTCTACTGTCTCCTAGCTCCCAAGATATTATACCCAAAAATGTATCTGATCACTCTTCTGCTGAAAAAACTTTTGACAAGATCTTTATTCATTTAAGCCTTTTCCTCATTGCCCAAAATATGTTGTACATGCTCCACATACTAACACTCTTTCCATCCCTGAATCTACCATTTCATTTCTTCATGCTTTTCATATACTTCTGCCTCTGCTTGGCCAAAACTTACTCACCCTCCAGACCTGGCTATTCGGTGATGCCTCCCAGACGCTCCCATCTGTGCCACCACTGCATTCAGTTCATACCTCCATTATACACGGTGCTATCACTATGTATTTACCAATCTGTTTCTCACCTACTGGATTGTAAGATCCTGGAGAGCAAGTTCAGTGATGTTGTATTCAGATTGTTTCCCCAGTGCTTATCACTATACTTGGCACAGAAATTTCTGGTAAATAAAAATTTAGGCCAGCCGCCGTGGCTCAGTGGTTAAGCTTCAACCTATGAGCCAGGAGGTCATGGTTATATTCCCAGTCACGGTTCAATTCCTGGTCAGGGCAAATGCCTGGGCTGCAGGCTGGATCCCTCGTAGGGGACATGCAGGAGGCAGCTGATCAATGATTCTCTCTCATTATTGATGTTTCTATCTCTTTCTCCCTTCCCTTCCTCTCGTAATCAATATAAATATATTTCAAAGTAAAATAAATAAAAATAAAAAAATTTAATGAATGCAATAACTTGTTTATAAGGGGCTAGGAAAAGAAAAATGTCTTCCTAACAGTCAAAGTGCTTTCCTACATCAAACCTGTACACGATGTCTGTTTTTTTGGCTAAAGAAAAACTCACTCTTATAGTCTGAATAATAGCTGAATTAGCAGATTCAGGAATAAAAAATAAATTAATGATAGTTTCACTTTTGCAAGATGAAGAGTTCTGGGGATGGGATGCACAATAATATGAATGCACTTAATAGCAATGAATTGTACACTTAAGAATACAATTAATTGACTAATGGCCTAAGGAGGGAAGACGTTTACTTCAGTACTAATTTATACTAATTTATAAACCAGATATTGTATGGAGCATTGAGTGAACTCTGATGTACGAAGTTGCATCTGTAATTTAATTAAAATTAGTGACTTATTAAAACTAGATGATTTTAGAAATAAGAAAAATCATGGAAAAGAAAAAAGCATTAACCTAGAGGAAAAAAACTAAGATCAGAGCCCAGGTTTTATTAAGAATGAAAGGGCTCTCTTAAAATAGTAGTGGGCACACACACACAATACTAGCACACTACAATCCCAAACAATTCAAGAAGTGAAGATTAGCGTGTAATGCATTAATACTTCAGGTAGGAGTTTGCATACCTGGGTTACCTAGGCTCTACCTGTGAGATATCAAACAAATATGACATGCTGTAATGCTATACTACCTACTGGGATTAACGTGAGAATCAAACGAAAGCCTTATTACAAATGGAATGTGTAATCCTCTTCTCCAACCTCACTTCTCCAGATTCTCCAAGTCTCTCAGCAAGGTTCCCATCATTCTGTGGGGGTGAGGGACTAGGTGGAGTTCTGTTGTTTTTGTTTTACATGAGGAAGAGGCGGGAGAAGAGGAAAAAAGGTAGGAAAGTTGTTCATAACGAACAAATAACTTCTTCCCAAAACAAAGGATTAACCATACCTCCTTATCAATGAAAGACAGAATCATAAGCTCTATATAAACTGCTCATGTTAAACTTTTTCCCCAGTGACGGCCCTGTAAAACTTTTGACCTTTAGCATATTTCAGGAAATTATACAAGTTACTTGGATGTATATTTACCTTTCCTACTCTACTGCAGATATGTCCAAAGTAAGGACTCAGTATTTAACCTTTTGGAGTTGTTTATGGATTGTCTTAATTGAGTCAATATTCAGCTACAATATAAAGCTAGGTGGCTGGAGTTGTGCATAAGAGAATTGGTTGAAAGGAAGAAATAAATAAAAAAATAAAGAAGAATTTCATCTCCCTTTGACTTCTCCCAACCTCTATCATTTATTTCTAAAGACATAGGTAGAAGCCCTCTACTTACTAATTAATATTCTATATGTCCGCATGTTTATTTATAAGTATTTTTATATTGTTAACACTTTATAAAAATACAGTGTTTTCACCCCAGGCATGAAAATACAGAGTGGGGCAAAAGTAGGTTTACAGTGGTGAGTATGCAAGGGTTTATTCTTATATTATTATTTATTAGTTATAAAATTTTCCATATGAACACTAAACCTACTTTCGTCCCATCTTATATTGAGAGGAAAGTATACCAAATGGGTATTTTTTTTTAAGTTAACTCATTTGGCAAACAAATCTTGTGCAAAATATTCACCATATAAAACATGTGCAAAAAAACATTTAAAGAGAAAAAAATGTGCATTATGTGAATTTCCATTTAGAATCTCATTTGCATATATAGTATAATCGTAATATTTTAACTTTATAATCAAAGTAGTTGTGAATAAAAATCATAGATTTAAGTTTTTCCTACACTATGTCAGAAATAGAATATCCTTGAGACAATGCATAGCTACAAATACCAGAATTCATGTATCTTCACCACCTAATTAACAGAAACTTTTATTACAGTACAAAATAACTGTAATATCCATTTTCCCCCAAATTTCTTAAGAATCACTTAGGGGGAGCCTATTAAAAATACAGACTACCACATTTCTCCCCAGAAATTCTAATTCAATTGCTCTGAGCAGGACAAAAATTTTTATTCCTCAAAGCGACTGGATGATTAGCTAAGTTTGGAAAACACTGATCTAGTAGAGTAGTTCTCAAATTACCAGGTATTAGCATAACTTGAGCTTTTAAAAACCTTAAACACAGGCTGAGGTTTAGACATGGCAATGAAATCAACACCTTTGAAAAAGCTCTCCATGGATGACTGAGAACCAGATCTTGGAGAACTTGAACCATTCTTGCAGAACCCTCTTATCAATTAAGAAAGGAGGCTTGCTCAAGTTCACAAAGCTAAATGGTACCAAAGCTGGAGCTAGAACCATTTCTCCTGACTCCTAGTTCACTTTGTTTTTTTAATGTAGTTGTTTTGTTTTCTCATGTAGGTTGACAAAAAACAAAAAAGTGTGGAAAACACATCTTTTTGCCTCAGATTAATGCTGCCCCTTAATAAGCTAACCTTGTTTCAGAAACTACTAGAAAACATTTTCTTAGTCCTAATAGAAAATAAGCTTACTACTTAATCTTTGGTTCCTACTAAGCTGTTAATATATCTTACGGAGAATTCTTTAAAATTATTTTTAACTTCTGGTTCAGTGTTTCAAATTTTCATTATTTTTAAAGTTCCTTACTAGCAAAATTATTTTGACACCTGAATTTGGTGACATGGTTTCTTCAATACATAGAATACATAATTCTACATATTGTGAACAAACAGAACAAATTTTCTTCTTCCACACACACACAAAAATGATTTTAGGCTCCTAGGCAAAACCTCATCTTTGGCTCGTCTACAGATATTGAGTGGGAAACTTCTCAACCCATTCCTAGAATTTTCTTATTTTAATAAGATAATGTAAAAATAAATCATGAAAAATGTCAAGTGCAAGCTTACATA
This sequence comes from Myotis brandtii, assembly GCF_000412655.1. Taxonomy (NCBI): domain Eukaryota; kingdom Metazoa; phylum Chordata; class Mammalia; order Chiroptera; family Vespertilionidae; genus Myotis; species Myotis brandtii. The sequence goes on from NW_005371595.1 coordinate 178,984, forward strand.
CAGATAACTTTTAAGTGTTTACTTTCTAAAAATTACTGTGTTTAATGCTTTCTGGCAATCTACTTTTATCATTACAGTACCAAAGTTATCAAAATATCATTTTTATCCCTCTCAAAACTGCCAGATATTCAGATATTTTAAATTTTCAAATTTCTGTGATGTTTGTGATGTCTGCTTCTGGGTTGTGTGTGTGTGTGTGTTTTGAAGTGTTTGGAATGCTGCCGAAAGCAGACCACATTAGTCCATAGGTAGAACTTCAGCGATTTGTATGTACAAATGTATACTTTTGATTACTTCTATTCCCGAAGAACTGCCAGATTCTAGATTTTTAAATATACCACATATAAGAAGAATCAGATGCAATGGGGTTTGCAATCACATTCACTGGATTCTAGTAGTTTTAGAGAAGGAAAGCTCTTCCTTTTTCCTAACCATTGAGATGTCAACGCACAGGCATGCGCTGCTTCGCAAAGGGAATGCCTCCTGGCTCGGTTAGGTTTCCTCACTGTGCCAACCTCACAGGGGCACTGCGGCCGTCATTACAGGTGCCAGACTTGGCATCACCACCCACACGGGGATAATCCCTCGTGCTAAGATGTTAGAGCAGAGCAGCCACGCGGCACCGGGCGGCAGGAATCTCTGGCTCCATGACTGCGTAATCCTACGGGACCCCCGGGGCATACTTGGTCCATTGTCGACCCAAATGCCATTTCACCGCTTAGACTCTAAGTCAGAAACCTAATCAAAAGTTCAATATGCTCTTCACCCTGTTTAAAATCGGTAAATAACACAAACCTTGAAATGGAACTGAGAGTATGCATCTAAAGGTAAAGCAAAACTAAAAAAAAAAAAATCAACATCTCGGCTAAATGTTCCGGTGACCTATCATCTTTAGAAAAATTGGGCTAGCTGGGATAACCCATGGCGTTTCCACGAAGCGCTACACGAAGGGTGGCAAAGCCTAAGTATTTGTGTTACGATTTTAAACTTGAAACTGGCCATTGCAGACACATGGCCTTTTTGGGTTTGCTTAACTATTTTCTAAAAGAAAAAAAACAAACAAAACAAAACAAAAAACAAAAAAAAACCCAAACATGTTTATTTTTCGGAGTGTGCTAGGGTACCGCTCAAACACCAGTCATTACCAATCCGAGGCCGGTCCTGCCCGGCCAGGCCCGCAGCGCCAGCCTT
>NW_005371595.1:180861-182552 GCF_000412655.1 Myotis brandtii
CGTGCGGCTCGGGGCTCAGTGGCGCCGCAGGACGTCGCCAACCGGGGGTTGTGGGGGGGCCCCTAACGAGTGGCTTCTGAAGCAGTCCTTCGGTGGGGGCTGTGTAATAAAGGCCACTCGTGGGGTGTGTTTTTTAAATATATATTGGGAGTTATTTTTAATATATATTTTTTAAAAATAAAATCTTTGTTGCTTACGTGATGGAGAAATGTGCTTCCTCCTTCAAGGTTGTAGCGAGCTCTCTTTTTATAACGTTTAGTGCTCAGAATCACGTTTTGAGGAAAATAGCGTGGCTTAGTTCTAGAGGAAACGTCCTTGCTTTTTATTAAAATGCTGGACTTAGGGACTTGACCCTCCCAAATATCTGACTTCTTTTGCCATTGCTTAGTGGTAACAAAAAAGGCCCACGAGTAGGCCAGGCCAGCTCTGGGGCCACTGCAGTCCTGGCGGGCTGGGTGACCAAGAGTAACCACCCAGGGTGGCCTGATCACAAATTGCTAACTGGGCGGGTCGGCCATGGCAGGTGTCAAGTTCCAGGCCTGGTAGCTTCCTTAGCAACGCCACTCTCGGGGTTGAATGAACTCAGCCTATTCTCATGCATCTAGGAGGGTAACCCACCTTTGGAAGGTCGGGGTAATTTTCTTTTCCAACACCTCGCCTGGGAGACTGTGAAACTCCTCATTGTTATCTTGCTGCCCATTTATTTACTGTCAATGTTAATTATCCCATACTTACCAATGTAAAAGATGTAACTCTCCATTTTGTTTTTTATCCAATGATTTCAATGCTTTGCTTTCCCTCACCTCCCTACTCTATCACCAATGGATTTCATGCACCTTTCTTATAATCGCTCCTGTGATTCTAATGCATAAAAGGGACTGGAAAACTGCTCTTTTCCAGAGTCCATTTATACTCCTAGCTTTATCTTTTCCTGTGGACGTTACATCAATACCGAGCTCAAATAAGCTCCTTTCAAGAAGCCTTTCCAACCACAGGTTGTCTTCTCTTCTGAATCCTCTTAGTTCTTGGTACTTTTAAATGAACTTCCTGCCTAAAAGTGTGTTAATCCCATTGGATGACAGCACTCTACAAGGCACGTGAACTGCCCACACCTGTTTCCTCATCTAGAAAATGTGGACTAGCACCTGTAGTACAGACGTGTCCTGGGTTCCAGTGAGCATTAAGTGGGCTGAATGTGACACATGCCTGATACTAAGCGAGCATTAAATCAATGTTTCTTTTTAGAAACACTGGGGTTTCGATCCATAGAAGAACCCTACGGACCGAGCCTAAACACTATAGCAAATATTTGAGATAACGGGTCGCCAGGTGCAACAAGAAGCATAGATTTAGGGCGGTGCCTGCGCGGAGCTAGGTAGTTAAGAGCGCGCCTGCGCACTGGGGCAAGGAGCGCGTGCGCAGAGGAGCGGGCGGCGCATGCGTAGGCGGCCTGGTGGCCCCAGGAGCCCCTCCTTCCTCTCCTCTCTCCGCTCCCGCCGGTGGTTGTCAATCGGTAGCTGCGGGACTCTGGATGGGAGGATGGATTTCGAGAATCTTTTCTCCAAACCCCCCAACCCGGCCCTGGGCAGGAAACCGGTCACGGACTCCGACGCCATGGACTCCGACGACAGGTGACGCCCGTGTTTTGCTGCCCCGAGCGCCGGGGTCCCAGCGGGTTCCGCCCCCTTGCG
>NW_005371595.1:182640-208009 GCF_000412655.1 Myotis brandtii
AAGGCGGAGGGGCGGGGCCCGAGCGGGGCGAGGGTGCGCCGGGAAGCTCCCCCTTCTCCCAGCGGGACTAGAGCACGTGTGAGCTCCTAGAAGACAGAGGTCATCTGTCATTTCTCACCGACACGTGCTAGGCGCTTTTTTTTTTTTTTTTGGTAGAAAATATGAAACCGTCAGTTCGCCAAGCGGTGGAGTATGAGTGAATAGTCTGTTCTTATTCCACTGATCAGCATCGAAAGACCCGAAAAACTATCATAAAGCAGCAAAGACCTTTTGGATATATTTCCTTTATGTTGAAACGGGAAGTGAGGCCGCTGGCCAAATGGCTCTAACTCTTTTCATTCTTGGAGACGTGGTTAGTGTAGTTTTTTTACACCCAGATATTCAATCACTCTTTTCCTTGTGACTTTGAAATGCTAAAAATCCACCTTTTCTTCTAAACCTGCATCTTTGCCCCAGTTTTCCTAGGCCAAAACCATAACACAGCCTTTATCCCTTTATTTCTCGTATCAACTATAAGTCATATTATGGTTGACTTTACCTCCATATCACTAAAATCTTTTCACTTCTCTCCATCTCACATACCTTAATTGGAATTACTGTATTGCTTTAATTCAGGCTACCATCAAGAGCTTTCCTATGGTGCTTTACATAAAATGTCATTTAACCTTCACAGCCTTTAAGATATCCTTGTTTTTGTAGATGAGAAAGTTGAGGCACAGAGAGGATAAATAACTTGCCAAGATTACACAGTGTAAGTGGCAAAACTAGGATTAAGTTACTTAGATAAGTCTTCCTCTAGGACCTATGATCTCATCCCCATGTTTCTAAGGCACAATTGGCTAAAGTAAGACCTATAAATATTGAAAAGAGAAAAAGATACTAATTACTTGCAGATGATAGGATCATCTACAAAGAAAAAGAACAGGAATCAATCAATAAACTTACAATACGTAAGAGAAATCAGCAAGATAAATACTCACAAAAAGGACAGTAGCAACATGTAAAAATCCAATAGCAGCCATCAGTTTGAAAATTTTACTGAACTACTTTTATGTCATCCTTTTATGACACTTAAGGATTTTTGCCAAATTGTCAGGTGAAGATGGTATTGCAATGTGGTTATGGTGAGTGTCTGTGAACTATTACTCATTCATATCCTTTGCCCATCCTTCTCTTTAAAAATTTAGGATCTCTAGTGAGCAGATATTTTACCCCAATTTGTTATTTGTCTTTTGACTTTGCCTATGGCATTACTTTCTATGCATAAAGGTTTTTGTCTGTTTTAAAAGCAGTCAAATGAATCAATCTTTTATGGTTTCTGGAGGTTTGTTTTTTTTTACTAGTAACTTTATTATGGAATTACTCATTTATTGAGCACCAGCTATGTACAAGACATTATTCTAGGCCCTGGGGATATAGTAATAAATAAAATATATTTTTTGAAAGTCTCATCCTCATGAGATTTATATTCTTGGGGCACAGGTAATATGTAAATATACAGTCCTCAAGTAATGTCATTTCATTCAACGTTGTTTCATTCTAAGGTCCATGAGATGCTGTAGGAACCTAACTCCTGTATATCAGTTAGCCTATGGTAAAATTGATTTCATTATATGCTTCACTGCAGTTCCAAGAGCCTATGGATGATATACTGTACTAGAGGCCTGGTGCACGAAATTCATGCACGGGGCAGGGGGGTCTCTCAGCCCGGCCTGCATTCTCTCCAATCTGGGACCCCTCAGGGGATGTCTGACTGCCAGGGATTGGGCCTAAACCGGCAGTAGGACATCCCTCTCACAACTGGGGACCGCTGGCTCCTAACCGCTCACCTGCCTGCTGGCCTGATCTCCCTAACTGATCTCCCCCACCAGCCTGATCCCCCTAACTGTCCTCCCCTGCTGGCCTGATCATCCCTAACCACCTCTGCCTCGGCCCCGCCACCATGGCTTTGTCCGGAAGGATGTCTGGAAGGTCGTCTGGAAGATGTCTGGTCTAATTAGCATATTACCCTTTTATTAGTATAGATGGTATTGTAGGTGATGATAAATGAAATACAGAAAAATGAAAGTGGGTTAGTTGTATAAGAAGGGAGAATGTATGATGGAAAGGATGTAGATATTTTAAAGAAGGTGGTTAAGGGAAGCCTTATATATTAACATTAATGAGTAATATTTGAGTAGGGACCTGAAAGAGGTGAGGGAGGTTGATATCTAGCTGGAGAATGTTCCATATAAAGGTCCTGCAGTGCAGGAGCTTGGTGTGATTGGGTGGTGGGAATAAAGTGGCCAGAGTGACATTTGGAGTGGAGTAAGAGTAGTCAGGTTTGAGTCGTATTGGGTAGGGTCGGCTGGGGGGGCGGGGGGGCGGCTAAGGCCCAGAGCCTGTATGCTGAGTATGGTAGATACTCAGCATCTGTTGAATGAATTGAATGAGAATGAATGGATAATTTAAAAACCTGCTAATACTTGAGCTAATGTTCGGGGTTATGTAATCTAAAATTCCAGCTTTATTTTTTACTCAAACATGTTGCCATTTACTACTCATAATAATTTTGTACATAATTCTCTGGAAAGAAGGGTAGGTGGAGTAGGATTTGAATTTGGAATTTCTTTGAGGGCAAGTTGAATGTAAGCCAAAGCCGTGGATTTTAATGCTGTGGGATGAACCCTCTTCAGTTTTAAAAAAATCCTCTTGTGTTATTTCATATTTTTGCTACAGAATCGATGATGAAATAGATGATACAGAAGTTGAAGAAACACAAGAAGAGAAAATAAAAGTAAAAGTGGAGTGTGAGCATATTTCCAAAAAAGTAAGATTAAGTTGGCATATTGAAATAACAGCACAATAAACCTTTGATTTTGCAGACCTTGATTTAACGGTCTTTGGATTTAATGGACAAAATTTCTGGTCCATATGTCATGTGAAAATTAATATCCTGTTAATTTTAAAATGTTTAAACCAAGATTTGCTTAAAATTAAATTAATTGGTTATTATTTTTATTAATTCACTGTTACTTTAAACAAATTTTAGCAAATAGGCGATATGTTGGAAAACACACTGTAGTAATTTTGCCAACATAAACAAATATTACATATCTACAGCTATAGTTTACATATTTAAATCTAAGAGTCACTGCTTGTAGCCAATGTTTGGCCATGATTAGAATGTGATCACACCTTATCGCACATGTAATTGGTTCTGTTTTTGAGTGGTGTCACTTTCTGCAATAGTATTAACTCATGCTGTGGGACGTTCCCTTGTGCACTAAGCCACGCCCAGCCATGTGTATTTGTTTGCTCATGGTAACTGGTGAATGCATACATTTAATAAATTTAAAATTACAGTAATACTTTTCTGTGAAATTAAACTTTTCATACTTAATTTTAATTGCATAAATGTGTCTACATAAGTAAACACATTATTTAATATACGAATTTGTTAAACATACTTTATTATATAACGGACTTTCAGCTTTAACAGACACCCCCTCACCTGAATTAGTCTGCTATATTGAGGTTTTACTGTAATGGATATGAGAAATTTTTTAGGGATCCTGTTTGTCTCATTTTAATTAGCATTTGAGACACAGTTACTTATATCAAACCCAGTTACACTTTTTAAAAAATTTATCCTTTAAGGGCTTTGTCATTTAACATGAACTATTTTTAGTGCATTGCATTTATTTTTTTCTATTTCTGAAATGGGTTGTAAAGTGTTTCAAAATTTTCTTCTCGCCCTAACCGGTTTGGCTCAGTGGATAGAGCGTCGGCCTGCGGACTGAAGGGTCCCAGGTTCGATTCCGGTCGGGGGCATGTACCTCAGTTGTGGGCACATCCCCGATAGGGGGTGTGCAGGAGGCAGCTGATCGATGTTTCTCTCTCATCGATGTTTCTAACTCTGTCCCTCGCCCTGCCTCTCTGTAAAAAATCAATAAAATATTTTTAAAAAATTTATTCTCATATTAGATCTAAATTTTAAGGATATTGAATTGCTAATGTAACTAACCTTAGTGATTTAAAGCTTAAAGCTTGTATTCATTTGCTAGGACTGCCATAACAAGGTACCTGGCTGGTGTTGTTAATGGTTAGAGCGTCAGTCATCCTGTGCATCGAAGGGTCACAAGTTTAAATCCCAGTCAGTGCACATACTCAGGTTGCAGGTTCAATCCCTGGTCTGGGCCTGTATGTGAAGCAACCTATCGATATTTCTCTCTCTCCCTCTCCCTCTCTCTCTATAATAAATGAAAAACATATTCTCAGGTGAGAATTTTTAAAAAGTACCACAAACTGGATAACTTAAAAAGTAGAAATTTGCTGACTCATGCTTCTGGAGGCTAAAAGTCTGAGATCAAGGTGTCGGCTGTGAAAGGGAATCTGTTCCAGGCCTTTCCCATAACTTCTGGTGGTTGGCTGGCATCTTTGGTGTTCCTTGGCTTGGCTTCCAGAGCATCACCTGGATCTTTACCTACCTGTTTGAATGGTGTTCTCCCTGTGTGCATGTCTGTGTCTAAATTTCCCCTTTTCATAAGGACACTGGTCTTAAAGGATTATAGCCCACCCTAATACCTCATTTTAATTATACATACAATGCCCTGTTTCCAAACAAAGTCACATTCTAAGGTACTGAGGATTAGGAGTTCAACGTAAGAATTTGGGAGGACACAACCAATAATAAAGCCAATATCTGCTCTTCTTTGCCTCTTTTTCTCTTTCGAACTATTTTTTAAATTATTAATTTCAGCACATTACAAAATAATGGGTTTTAATTGGCAAGGAGACTCACAGACACAAATAGACTATCCTGCAATACTCTTTACTTAGGTTTGTACAAGGATATAAGACAGGAAATACAGCAGGTACAGCATCTTCAGCTCCTCAGGAAGACTCTCAGCTACCCAAGGATGTGACTTCTTTTGCCTTGCTATAGATGAGGGCCAAGATTGACAGGGAGAAATTACAGCTTGGATTGCCGACAATTTTTTTCTACTATTTTAGTCATTTGGGCCCAATACTTCGTGCCCATTTAAAGTCCTCTCATCCATGTATAACACTATACAGGAGATAGGCAGGTACAACATTCTAGGATTATTTTAAGTGGTTTCCAGGAAATAGTACTATGAAAAGATGGACACCTAGATTATTCCTAAGTAGGCTTGCTTTAGCCCAGGCTCTTTACTCACAAGTGTGTAGAATGTGAATGTATCACAGCTGATCAAAAAGAGAGCACCCCGGTCAGCACATTGGAAATCAAGAAAGATCATTACCATCAGAGCCTCTGGTGCCTCCCTTCTCAGCCATCCTCCTTGTTTCTTCTTAGAGGTATAGTCCTAACTTATGTACTAATCACTTCCTTGCTCTTCTTTACAGTTTTACTAATTCTGTCATCCATAAGAATACAGTTTGTTCTTGCCCATTTTTGTACTTTATAGAAATAAGATAGTGCCATGGATGTTCTTTTTCTCAACATTATATGATTCATAGATATTATGGTGTATACTTGTTTGCTTGTTGTCTTAGCTACATAGTGTTCCATTATTTGAACATACTAGATCTGTTGTTGGTAGACTTTTGGTTTGATTCTCATTTTTGGAGATTATGGGCAATACTGCTACTACATTTTCACTTGTATCCTGCTGCATGTGTTCAGTGGTCCCCTTTACCTACAATTTTGCTTTCCTTGGTTTCAGTTACCCATGGTCAGCCATGGTCCAAAAATATTAAATGGAAAATTCCAGAAAGAAACAATTCTTAAGTTTTAAATTGCACGCTGTTCTGAGTAGCACGATGAGACTCAGGCCATCCCGCTCCATTCTGCCCAGGATGTGAAGCGTCTCTTTGTCCAGCTTATCCACGCTGTGTGTAGACACTTCCTGCCTGTTGATTACTTGGTAGCCATTTCGGTTATCAGATCGATTCTTGTGGTATCACAGTGCTTGTGTTCAAGTGATCTTTATTTTACTTTAATAATGGCCCCAAAGTGCAAGGGTAGTGATGCTGGCAATTCGGATGTGCCAAAGAAAAGCCGGAGGTGCTTCCTTTCAGTGACAAGGTATGAGTACAGTATAATAAGATATTTAGAGAGAGAGATCACATTCATAAAACGTTTTTTATAGCAAGTATGTTGGTACAGTTGTTTATTTTATTAGTTATTGTTGTTCATATTTTACTGTGCCTAATTTATAAATTAAACTTTAGCACCAGATAGGCAGGTACCACATTCTAGGATTATCACACGTATGTATTAGTATATGTATATACTAGTATTAGTATAGGAAAAACAGTATATATGGAGTTTGATACTATCCGCAGTTTCGGGCATCCAGTGGGGGTCTTGGAATGGATAAGTGGGAACAACTCTACTCTGCATGTACATAGGAGTGGAACTGCTGGGTCTTCAAGCATCTTTACCTTTACCATAATGGCAACCTGCATTCCAAAGGGGTTCTGACTTTTATTTGCAGAGGCAGTGTATGAGGGACTGTATTTCTACTGCTCCACACTTGATATTTTTATCCTTCTAATTTTTTGCCATCTGATGAGGTATCTCATTGCAATTTACTTTGTATTTTCTTGATTGCTGTTGAGATGGAGCATCTTTCCATATGTTTGTACATTTGGATTTCCCTTTGTGTGTGTGTGTGTGTGTGTGTGTGTGTGCGCGCGCCTATTCAAGTCTTTCTGTCCTTTTTTAAATTGGTTTGTCTGAATGTTTATATCTTCATTTATAGTTCTTTATTCTGGATATAAAGGTTTTTTTCCCTTCATTGTGGATTATGTATTGCAGATATCTGCAGATTTTCTGATTTTCTTTCCACTCAATGACTCTATTGATGAAAAGCTTATAATTTTAATGTATTCAAATTTATTAATTTTTCCCTTTATAGTTACTGCTTTATTTAAATATCCTGAGTAAAAATATTTTCCTACAGTGTCTTTATTGTTTTGCCTTTCACACTTAAGTTTATAATCACCAGGATTGATTTTTGTGAACACTAATAGGTGCAGAGAACAACAAATTTTGTTTTACTTTTTATGTTTGTTATCATATGCAATTGTTCTGGCATCATTCGCTGAGGAGAAAGGACTGCCTTTGCTCCCATAGGCCTGCAGTGTCACCATTGTCAAAAATCAAGTGCTCATGTTCAGATGGGTCTGTTTCTGGACTATTCTCTTCCACTGGCTTATTTGTCTATTGTCTATTCCGTCCCTTAAGACCTCACTCTGTTAATTACTACAGCTTTATAATGAGTTTGTATATCTTCTTTGTGTCTTGGCTATTCTTAGCTTTTTAAATTTCCATGTAAGTTTTAGGAGCATTTTGTCAAGTTCCACAGAAAATCCTGGTGGGAAATTTATTGGGAATCCATTGAATCTAGATCAGCCATGGGCAAACTACGGCCCGCGGGCCGGATCCGGCCCGTTTGAAATGAATAAAACTAAAAAAAAAAAGACCGTACCCTTTTATGTAATGATGTTTACTTTGAATTTATATTAGTTCACACAAACACTCCATCCATGCTTTTGTTCCGGCCCTCCGGTCCAGTTTAAGAACCCATTGTGGCCCTCGAGTCAAAAAGTTTGCCCACCCCTGATCTAGATCATTTGAGGGAAAATTGACATCTTTAGAACATTGAGTTTCTCAATCTTTGAGTCCTCTTTAATTTCTCTCTAACATTGTTTTATAATTTTCTTGGTAGATGTCTTACATCTTACACTTTTTTTGTTAGATTTATTGCTATATGTTTGGTGAGGCTGTTGTCAATGACATCTTTTTTATGTTGGTTTCTTTTTAAACTAAATATATTTTTATTGATTTCAGTGATGAAGGGAGAGGGAGAGAGAGATAGAAACATCAATTATGATAATCATTTATCGGCTGCCTCCTGCACGCCCCCTACTGGGGGTCAAGCCCGCAACCCAGGCATGTGCCATTGACCAGAATCAAACCCAGGATCCTTCACTCTGCAGGCCAACGCTCTGAGCCAAACCAGCTAGGGCTTATATTGGTTTCTTATTTGGCTGGCATATGTAGGAATGTATGGGATTAAACCTTTGAGTACTTGTTAACTTTTCTGGAAATATCTTGAATTTATCCTCATAGTTGATAGCTAATTTAGCCACAACTAAGCAGCCATAGATTATAGATGATGAATGAATGGGTGTGCCTGTGTTCCAGCAGAACTTTATTTACAAAAACAGGAGGCCAGGCCAGTGTTTGCCATTTCCTGACCAGAATTTCTGTTTGTAAGTTTTTTGTATGGTGTTAGTTGGAAAAGGGTGCTCTTTCTTGAGGATGTGGAGATGAACTTGGTGGCCTGAAGACTGTTGGATTGGTTGGTAGTCTTGTCTGGTGTAATGAAGATAAAATGTGCATCGAAGCCCTTGTCAGGTTAGGAAACTTTCTCAGTTTCTTTGGATCCTTCAAGCAGAAGTAAGTTCATTTTCTAGGCTTACGGTAGGCAAACCTTTAAATTGGAAAAAGAATAGGTGTCTATGATATATCTTAGTGTAGTACATTTTTAATTGGGCCATTACAGTTTACTTTTATGAAATCATGAGTTACTGAATTAAACCATTTGGAAGTATAGTCAATATCAAGGGAGAAATAAAATGTGAACTATAATACTGTAATTTTTTTAATACAAGAATTCTCTGCTTCTTTTTAAAAAATATGTTATTATTGATTTCAGAGAGGAAGGGAGAGGAAGAGAGAGAGAGATAGAGATATCAGTGATGAGAGAGAATCATTGATCAGCTGCCTCCTGCACGCCCCCTACTGGGGATCGATCCTGCAACCCAGGCCTGTGCCTTGACTGAGAATCGAACCATGACCTCCTGGTTCAATGCTCAACCACTGAGCCACAGCAACTGGGCAATTTTTTTTTTTTTTAGTCAAAAAGTTAAAATTTGGGTATTTACTCTCTTAATTCAGCAAAGTACATAGAGTATACAAATTAAGAATCTTCCCTCAAATTACCTTTAAGGATGGCTGTGTCATGCTGGTTTTTTTGTTTTTGTTTTTACGTTGTTTTGTATTTGTTTGTTTTTTAATTCTGGAAAATTTCAAATACCTGAAAATGAAAAGAATAGTATATGATCCCCCATGTATCCATCACCTAGCCTCAGGAATGATCAGTTTATGGTCAGTCATTGTTTCTTCTTTATCACCACATAGTTTTGAATCGTGCTAGGTTTCTTAAATTAAAATTTTAATTTTTACTTAGTTTAGGCACTTTGGAAACTCTACAACATCACCAAAGAATTTGCTATATAGAAAATCAAGAAGTAAGGACTATGATGTATACACTGATAATATCTGCAATCAGGAACCAGAAGATAATTTTGCTAAAGAGCTTCAACAGCATATACAAGCTAAAGAAATGGCAAATGCTGATCAGTCCTTATTGTCTCATAAAGAATCCATGAAGAAAGAGGAAGCAAAGTGTACACAGGAAGGTAAAGGTAAAACTATTTAATCATTTAAAGTCTATCTAGAGGAGCAATCACTTTGTTCATGACTTGGGGGGTGGGGGTTCACCTGCATTTTCTGATAAGACTAGAGGCCCAGTGCACGAAATTCGTTCATGGGTAGGTTCCCTATGCCTGGCCGGCCATCAGCGCTGATCAGGTTCCCCGCCTCACCGCCTCCAACCTCCCAGCCTCCTCCTTCCCTCGCTCCCTCAGCGCCCCGTCACCACCGCCTGCTGGTCACCCGCCATGTTCCGCGCCACACCCTGATGGTCAGCGCACGTCATAGCGAGTGATTGAACTCCTGGTCGAACTCCCGAGGGGACACTTTGCATAGTAGCCTTTTATATATATAGAAGATCATGATTTATATGGATCTTTACTTCAGATGTGAGACACCCTTCAACACCTGGCCACTCAGTATACAATGCTCACTGAGTTTGCAGGAGGAGCTGGGAGTTCAGGAGGGTTCTCAAAGGCCATGACTACTTTGAAAGGGAGAATGCTAAATCCCAGCCTTTGCATGTAAAAGGGACAAGATATACCTGTTTGTATTGCTATCAGCTGAAGATGAATTGACTCAGTGTCAAGGATGGTGGTGTGTCAGACTAATTTCACATATGTATTCTTTTAGATGTCTTAGTTTCAGGTGTACAGCTTAGTGATTAGTCAGTTATATAACTGTAAGGTGAGTTATATAAATAAGTCCAGTACCCATCTGACCCCATACATAGTTATTACAGTATCATTGTATAAATGCAATACTTGATCCTCATTTACTGCCTCCCCCCTTAAAATGCTTTTCTGTTTAATATGGGTCATAGATGAGTTTAATCTGTATGAAATGTTTTCAGTGGAAAATCTGATAGTAATCTACACAGTCAGTTTAAACATTTGAAGTTTTACTGTTATAGTGTTATGGTAGTTCCTAATTAGATTCCTCATACCCTGAACACTTCAGAAGGATCTGGCTTGTGGCTAGACCGGGGACCGAACCTGCAATGTAGGTATGTGCCCTGACTAGGAATCAAACCTGAGACCTTTTGGTGTACTGGCGACGTTCCAAACAACTGAGCCACACCAGCCAGGGCTGCTATTGTGCTTTTATATCATCATTAAAGTTAATTTTCTGTTTTCAGATGTTAAACAAAAAAATAAAAACTTTAAAGCTGCCCATAAGAATGGTAAACAGAAGAAAATGAAGCGGAAATGGCCCGGCACTGCAGACAAGGGATCATATGCATCACTGAGGAACAGTGGCTCACAGGGACAGGTAAAAGGACCATTTCTGCTTACCCTCAGTGACAAGGCACAAAATGAGGGTTATCAGTAGTGAAATCTCCGACCGCAGTGGGCTACACGTTCTTGCTCACAGAGGAGCTGCCAGCACCCCCTTTAAGCCCTCTTGCTGCACCGTTGCCACGCATATATGCACCTAAGTATTCCCTTCATTTGGTTTACATTGACTTGATTTTTGAGTGTTGTGCAGTCAGTGTATATGGATTGACAGACGGGTAATGGGGAGAAAATACAATAATCATGAGCATATTTCAAAGGCCACAGAGTCTTACAAAGTTTCTGCTGTTGCAGTCCCTGGTCTACTGGGTGTTAACTCCCTCTGAAAATCCTATATAATAAAAGCCTAACATGCAAATTGACTGAATGGCACAATGACTGGCAGAATGACCGGTCGCTATGATGTGCACTGACCACCAGGGGGCAGGCGTTCAATGCAGGAGCTGCCCCAGCCTGCAGCCCCCAGACCAGCCCAGGCAGGTGCCAGTGGGGGCCCCCTGATCACCCTGCCTGTCACCCCACTTGGCCCTGATCGCTGGCCAGGCCTGGGGACCCTATTCGTGCATGAATTTCTTGCACCAGGCCTCTAGTTAAAAATGAATATATCTGAGCATTGGCCTTACCACCCACCCCTACCCTTCTTTTAGTTTGATTTTGCTTGTAGAAGTTCTGTACATGTAAACAAGGTGGGACAATAAGTGACTCCTCTGGACTCGGCCTTTCTGAGGGCTTCTGAACTGGCAGCAACTGTTTTTATCAGGTTTGTCCATAGGGACATGTGCTAAATTACTAGGAATACTAAATTGTCTATACCAGTGGTCGGCAAACTGCGGCTCGCGAGCCACATGCGGCTCTTTGGCCCCTTGAGTGTTGCTCTTCCACAAAATACCACATGCGGGCACGCATGTAGTGTGCAATTGAAACTTTGTGGCCCATGCGCAGAAGTCGGTATTTTGTGGAAGAGCCACACTCAAGGGGCCAAAGAGCTGCATGTGGCTCGCGAGCCGCAGTTTGCTGACCACTGGTCTATACTAATAAAAGGGTAATATGCTAATTAGAACAGACCTCTTTTGGACATCCTTCCGGACAAAGCCATGGTGGCAGGGGCGGAGGCAGAGGTGGTTAGGGGTGATCAGGCCGGCAGGGGAGAGCAGTTAGGGGCTTTCAGGTCGGCAGGGGAGAGCAGTTAGGGATGATCAGGCTGGCAGGGGAAAGCACTTAGGTGTGATCACGCCGGCAGGGGAGTATTTAGGGGCAATCAGGCAGGCAGGCAGAGGTGGTTAGGAGTGATCAGGCAGGCAAGTGAGAAGTTAGGGGCGATCAGGCAGGCACGCAGAGTGGTTAGCGGTGATCAGGCAGGCAGGCAGAGTGGTTAGGGGTGAGCAGGCAGGTAGGCCAGCTGTTAGGAGCCAGTGGTCCTGGTTTGCAAGAGGGTGCAGGCTGGACTGAGGGACCTCCTGCCCCCCCCTCCCCCTGTACACTAATTGCGTGCACCGGGCCTCTAGTCAAGTTATAACTGTCACTGAAATGTATGGTGCACTGAGGTGTTCCCAAATGCCAGAATGTAGAGGACTTACTCTGAGGTCTTATTACCCACCTAAGGAGTCCTGGCTTTTATCAGGCATTGTATTCAATTTCTTCGGAGAACAGCCCTCTCTTTTGCCCAGGGTAAACTTCTCATTGATTGTGTTCTGATGAGGGGTGGGAAGAGAGAACTTGTTATAATAGCTTTGTTTGTTTCCATGTAGAATTTTAATTTGTCTTCAGTTATGGCCTCATTTCTCAGACTCCACCTAAACCGAGCCTCCAGCTTAAAACCTGCTTTTCGTTTATCAAAAATCTGCCAAGAACCTGTTGAATTCTCTCAATTAACTTCATGCCCTCCTTCTGTACTTTATTTCTGTGGAATGTCAGGAAGCCATACTAGTTCAGTAAGCCATCCTGGATCAAAAGCAGGAAATTTTTTTACTTAAAACTGCTTTATATAGACTCCTTTACAAAAGCGGGGGCGGGGGGGGGGGGGCAAAGTTTTACTGTCATGTTTGTGTGCATTCTAAATTATGTAGAGAACAGCAAACATCAAAGCACTGAGTTTATAGCTAGTTGTGTGAAGAAAAGTATTAAGGCAGTAATTTGTATTTTGGATTATTTCATTGCCCTCTGAAAAGAATCATATCAACTAGTAATACTCATCGCTAATATTATTAAAACGGGCTCTCCAAGGGCAGCTGCCAGCCCTGGGCTTCTGCTACAGTGGGTACCTATGATTGCAGCTGTCATTTCAGAACAGCTCCAGCAGCAGTTAGAAAAGCATTCCTGAAAGTAAAGTTAACCTGATTAAAGAGAACCGGGCAGGTCTTTCTTCTTGTCATCAGGACTGCCACCTCCTCTGTCACCAAAGCTGTGAATTATGGGGAAAAGGATAGGCTTTGGTAGCTATGATATATCTTAGTGTAGTGCATTTTTATTTTATTTTTTTTTCTAAATATATTTTATTGAATTTTTACAGAGAGGAAGGAAGAGGGATAGAGAGTTAGAAACATCGATGAGAGAGAAACATCGATCAGCTGCCTCCTGCACACTCCCCACTGGGGATATGCCCGCAACCAAGGTACATGCCCTTAACCGGAATCAAACCCGGGCCCCTTGAGTCCGCAGGCTGACGCTCTATCCACTGAGCCAAACCAGTCAGGGCTAGTGTAGTGCATTTTTAAAAAATTTTTAAAAAATATATTCTATTGATTTTTTTACAGAGAGGAAGGAAGAGGGATAGAGAGTTAGAAACATCGTTGAGAGAGAAACATCGATCACCTGCCTCCTGCACGCCCCCTACTGGGTATGTGCCTGCAACCAAGGTACATGCCCCCTACCAGAATCGAACCTGGGACCCTTCAGTCCACAGGCCGACACTCTATCCACTGAGCCAAACCGGTTAGGGCGGTGTAGTGCATTTCTAATTGGGCCATTGCCATTGCCCTGGTTTTATTTATATTGCTAAGTCATCTCATCTTTTTCTTTAATACAAGAAAATCAAATATGTTATTACTTGCAATAAAAGGGGTCTGCTGCAGTACTGTAGGCCTGTATGTTTTGTGCCAAGGGGGCATTTAGTCACTCATTTGGATTATTGTAATATTAATTCACATACACTGAATGGAATTTTATCTCTGTGTGTTTGACTAAGCTAAACTTGGGAGCTATGGCATATTGAATGATTTTTTGGTTCTCTAAATAAAAATTAAAGAACAGAACCAAGGTAAACACAATCATTACAAGAGCCAGCCAACTTTTTCATAACGGACCAGATAGTGCATCTTTTTGACTTTGTGAGCCATATTGTCTCTGCCACAACTAAGCAGCCATAGATTATAGATGATGAATGAATGGGTGTGCCTGTGTTCCAGCAGAACTTTATTTACAAAAACAGGAGGCCAGGCCAGTGTTTGCCATTTCCTGACCAGAATTTCTGTTTGTAAGTTTTTTGTATGGTGTTAGTTGGAAAAGGGTGCTCTTTCTTGAGGATGTGGAGATGAACTTGGTGGCCTGAAGACTGTTGGATTGGTTGGTAGTCTTGTCTGGTGTAATGAAGATAAAATGTGCATCGAAGCCCTTGTCAGGTTAGGAAACTTTCTCAGTTTCTTTGGATCCTTCAAGCAGAAGTAAGTTCATTTTCTAGGCTTACGGTTGGCAGACCTTTAAATTGGAAAAAGAATAGGCTTTGGTGTCTATGATATATCTTAGTGTAGTACATTTTTAATTGGGCCATTACAGTTTACTTTTATGAAATCATGAGTTACTGAATTAAACCATTTGGAAGTATAGTCAATATCAAGGGAGAAATAAAATGTGAACTATAATACTGTAATTTTTTTAATACAAGAATTCTCTGCTTCTTTTTAAAAAATATGTTATTATTGATTTCAGAGAGGAAGGGAGAGGAAGAGAGAGAGAGATAGAGATATCAGTGATGAGAGAGAATCATTGATCAGCTGCCTCCTGCACGCCCCCTACTGGGGATCGATCCTGCAACCCAGGCCTGTGCCTTGACTGAGAATCGAACCATGACCTCCTGGTTCAATGCTCAACCACTGAGCCACAGCAACTGGGCAATTTTTTTTTTTTTTAGTCAAAAAGTTAAAATTTGGGTATTTACTCTCTTAATTCAGCAAAGTACATAGAGTATACAAATTAAGAATCTTCCCTCAAATTACCTTTAAGGATGGCTGTGTCATGCTGGTTTTTTCGTTTTTGTTTTTATGTTGTTTTGTATTTGTTTGTTTTTTAATTTTGGAAAACTTCAAATACCTGAGAATGGAAAGAATAGTATATCTCCCATGTATCCATCACCTAGCCTCAGGAATGATCAGTTTATGGTCAGTCATTGTTTCTTCTTTATCACCACATAGTTTTGAATCGTGCTAGGTTTTTTAAATTGAAATTTTAATTTTACTTAGTTTAGGCACTTTGGAAACTCTACAACATCACCAGAGAATTTGCTACATAGAAAATCAAGAAGTAAGGACTATGATGTATACACTGATAATATCTGCAATCAGGAACCAGAAGATAATTTTGCTAAAGAGCTTCAACAGTATATACAAGCCAGAGAAATGGCAAAAGCTGCTCAGTCCTTATTGTCTCATAAAGAATCCATGAAGAAAGAGGAAGCAAAGTGTGCACAGGAAGGTAAAGGTAAAACTATTTTATCATTTAAAGTCTATCTAGAGGAGCAATCACTTTGTTCATGACTTGGGGGGTGGGGGTTCTCCTGCATTTTATGATAAGACTAGAGGCCCGGTGCACGAAAATTCATGCACTGGGAGTGGGTCCCTCAGCCCGACCTGCACCCTGTCTAATCTGGGAGCCCTCAGGGGAGCCCTCGCCAATCCAGGAGTTTCTGTCTGTCTTTGTAATCATATGAGCGAGTTGTCTGAGACCCCCAACCCAGTTTGGTTTGTTGCTCACAGAATAATAGAGGCATTTTTTTTTTTCTTTGCTTCATTGGTGGAGATTTCCTGGAAGTTTTAGGATATTTTCCCTTTAATTTTTCCTAGACACTCTAATTTTACTTATGTCTCTCACCTTTGCTTTCCCTCCACCCCCCACCGCAACAGTAACTTGCTCCAGGCTCACTTTGCTCTAGTGTCTAGGACAGTGATGGCGAACCTATGACACGCGAGTCAGAGGTGACACGCGAACTCATTTTTTTGGTTGATTTTTCTTTGTTAAATGGCATTTAAATATATAAAATAAATATCAAAAATATAAATCTTTGTTTTACTATGGTTGCAAATATCAAAAAATTTCTATATGTGACACGGCACCAGAGTTAAGTTAGGGTTTTTCAAAATGCTGACACGCCAAGCTCAAAAGATTCGCCATCACTGCCCTAGACCATAAACTCCATTTCAGATTTTTTAATCTGTTGTATTTATTGATACATCCCAAATATATTCCTTGTGCAGCACATACTTGATGTTGAACAAACATTTGTTAGTAGGAGATCGGTCTGCCACCAGAACTATGATTCCCAGCATTCCTGGTGCTCCCTGTGCTCTGGGCTTCCTCTTCCGGTCCTGGGGCTGCCACCAGAACTACTATTCCCAAAATTCCTGGTGCCCCCCACACTCTTGGTTTGCCCTTCCTGCTCTGTCTCTGTACCACAGCCTCCCACTCTGCCAAGTCCTCCAAGCCGCCAGCTCTCCCTCTCTGCTCTCCGTCTGGCAGCTTGGTAGCCAAGTTCGCCAAGCCGCTCTACTCTCAGCTGGCTCTCCCACTCTGCTCTCTGCCCAGTGGCTAGGCGAGGCGACCAAGGGAGCCACATCCCCCCAGGCTGCCGGCTCTCCCGCTCTGCTCTCTGCCTGGCTCCTGTGTATGCAAATAAACCTGCCATTTTTGTTGGGTTAGTTTGCATACTCACTCCTGATTGGCTGGTGAGCGTAGCGGAGGGATGGTCAATTCACATGTTTCACTTTTATTATATAGGACTAGAGGCACAGTGCACGAAATTCGTTCATGGGTAGGTTCCCTAGGCCTGGCTGGCAATCAGGGCCAATCAGATTCCCCGCCTCCCCGCCTCCAACCTCCCAGCCTCCTCCTTCCCTCCCTCCTTCAGTGCCCCGTCACCACCGCCTGCTGGTCGCCTGCCATGTTCCATGTCACCCCCTGGTGGTCAGCACACGTCGTAGCAAGTGATCGAACTCCTGGTCGAACTCCCGAGGGGACACTTTGCATAGTAGCCTTTTATATATATAGAAGATTATGTTTTATATGGATCTTTACTCCAGATGTGAGACACCCTTCAACATCTGGCCACTCAGTGTACAGTGCTCACTGAGTTTGCAGGAGGAGCTGGGAGTTCAGGAGGGTTCTCAAAGGCCATGACTACTTTGAAAGGGAGAATGCTAAATCCCAGCCTTTGCATGTAAAAGGGACAAGATATACCTGTTTGTATTGCTATCAGCTGAAGATGAATTGACTCAGTGTCAAGGATGGTGGTGTGTCAGACTAATTTCACATATGTATTCTTTTAGATGTCTTAGTTTCAGGTGTACAGCTTAGTGATTAGTCAGTTATATAACTGTAAGGTGAGTTATATAAATAAGTCCAGTACCCATCTGACCCCATACAT
Organism: Myotis brandtii; assembly: GCF_000412655.1. NCBI lineage: Eukaryota > Metazoa > Chordata > Mammalia > Chiroptera > Vespertilionidae > Myotis > Myotis brandtii. Next base: position 200,036 of record NW_005371595.1, read on the forward strand.
AGTTATTACAGTATCATTGTATAAATGCAATACTTGATCCTCATTTACTGCCTCCCCCCTTAAAATGCTTTTCTGTTTAATATGGGTCATAGATGAGTTTAATCTGTATGAAATGTTTTCAGTGGAAAATCTGATAGTAATCTACACAGTCAGTTTAAACATTTGAAGTTTTACTGTTATAGTGTTATGGTAGTTCCTAATTAGATTCCTCATACCCTGAACACTTCAGAAGGATCTGGCTTGTGGCTAGACCGGGGACCGAACCTGCAATGTAGGTATGTGCCCTGACTAGGAATCAAACCTGAGACCCTTTGGTGTACTGGGCGACATTCCAAACAACTGAGCCACACCAGCCAGGGCTGCTATTGTGCTTTTATATCATCATTAAAGTTAATTTTCTGTTTTCAGATGTTAAACAAAAAAATAAAAACTTTAAAGCTGCCCATAAGAATGGTAAACAGAAGAAAATGAAGCGGAAATGGCCCGGCACTGCAGACAAGGGATCATATGCATCACTGAGGAACAGTGGCTCACAGGGACAGGTAAAAGGACCATTTCTGCTTACCCTCAGTGACAAGGCACAAAATGAGGGTTATCAGTAGTGAAATCTCCGACCGCAGTGGGCTACACGTTCTTGCTCACAGAGGAGCTGCCAGCACCCCCTTTAAGCCCTCTTGCTGCACCGTTGCCACGCATATATGCACCTAAGTATTCCCTTCATTTGGTTTACATTGACTTGATTTTTGAGTGTTGTGCAGTCAGTGTATATGGATTGACAGACGGGTAATGGGGAGAAAATACAATAATCATGAGCATATTTCAAAGGCCACAGAGTCTTACAAAGTTTCTGCTGTTGCAGTCCCTGGTCTACTGGGTCTAGACTCCCTCTGGAAAAAAAAAGAATATATCCAAACATTGGCCTTACCACCCACCTCTACCCTCCTCTTAGTTTGATTTTGCTTGTAGAAGTTTTGTACATGTAATCAGAGCGGTTCAATAAATGACTCTGGACTCGGCCTTTCTGAGGGCTTCTAAACTGGTGGTAACCATTTTTAATCAGGTTTGTCCCAAGGGACATGTGCTAAATTACTAGAAATACTAAATTGTATATTTATACACAATCTTGCTCCGCCCCCATATTTTACAAATGAAGAATCAGGCCCTGAGGTTTCAGGTGACTGCCATGGCCACCCAGGGCCAGGCCAGTGCTGGCACTTTGTGTTTTGACCCCCCCCCCCATGAGTATTTCCTTTCATTTGGTTTACATTGACTTAAAAGGTTATTCAGCCAAAGCTGAGAGCTTTTCTATATGAGAAACAAATCTAAGTATATATGTTACAATGTAATAAGAGAACCAAAGATTTAAATTGACGTATTTATAAGACAATTATTTGATAGTGCTCAGTGGAAATTTGACATTATTATGAAGCAGACATATAAACATACAGCCACCTCCCTTCTTTGTATTTCTCAAACTATTAAGAAATTTGATGTGCAGAAGCTAGAAGCTGTATTACAAGTTAACACACTAGCAGTGGTTTATGCTTCTAGAGAGCTAAAATGTATTATGAGATCCCCTTTTGTTTTTATACCTTTATCACCATCTTTGAGGTGATAGTTCTAGTTCTGGTTACATTTGTTTTCTGTTGTTTTTTTTTATCCTCGCCTGAGGACATGCTTAGAGAGGAATGGAGAGAAAGAAATATCAACCGATCGGTTGCCTTCCTTATGCTCCCTGACTGGCGATTAAACTCTCAACACAGGTATGTGCCTTGATCTCACACCTTTTGGTGCACAGGCCAACACTTAACCAAATGATCCACTCAAGTTGGGCTACATTTGTTCATTTGAGCTGGTTAGTATACTTAGCTCACACCCAGAGAGCATCTCATTGAAATGAAACATTATACTGCTTTTAGTTTTTATTATTTTCAGTTTTGTCTCCATTGTTCTAAAGAGCCTTGTTCTTGCCTGGCTGGTATGGCTCAGTGGTTGAGCATCGACCTATGAACCAGGAGCACAATGTTTGATTCCCGGTCAGGGCACATGCCCAGGTTGTGGGCTCGATCCCCAGTAGGGGGTGTGCAGGAGGTAGCCCATCAATGATTATTTTTCATCATTGATGTTTCTATTTCTCCCTCTCCCTTCCTCTCTGAAATCAATAAAAAAATATTTTAAAAAATAAAAATAAAGAGCCTTGCTCTTACATTTCGCTTTCTATCACAAGTAGTAGCACTTTTATTTTTTTATTCATTTAAAAAAGTAAGGGCAAAGTACAATAAAATATTCAAATTGTATAAATACTAAAGTTCAATGATAGAATGCTGTTGAAACTGGCAAAACATTCACTTTTCAACTGGTGTACAAAAGTCCAGATCTTATATGTGAAGGTCAATTTAGAAAAATCACTTTTTAATGTTTTGTATGTGTTTTAAAATAATTTGTGCAATGAAATAAAATATTTCATTTTCCGTTTCTCACATTTAGTTTTTTGTTTTTGTTTTCAAAGGATGATAAACCTAAAGAGAATCAGCAGCACGTGCAAATGAATCAGGGGTTCATCAACCAACATACAGTGGAGCGAAAGGGAAAGCAAGTTTGTAAATATTTCCTTGAAAGGAAATGTATTAAGGTACAAAAAATGTGTATGCAAAAACATACTAAAATGGAAGGTGTAGCAAAAATGTACTAAGATTGACTCCTATTTCCATTAAACACTCTAAAAGCATACCTGTTTCCTCCTGGAAAATGTTCACTTAGAAAATTTTACTAAAATACTTTAAGTTTAAGAAAGATAATTTTTAAAAAATGTTTTGTATTACAGATGTTTAGGCCTTAAAATTTTAAGTAGATAAATATGATAACTCATTAAGAATTGGACCATATAGCTTCTAAGACTATTTTTTTCTGGAATTATTTGTTTATCTAAAGTTTAGTAGGAATTGTAATGAGTTAACTCTGAGAAATAATTTATTTTCTTTGTTCCTTCTTTTGGCCCAGGGAGACGAATGTAAATTTGATCATGATGCAGAGATAGAGAAGAAAAAGGAAATGTGTAAATTTTATGTACAAGGATATTGTACCAAAGCTGAAAACTGTCTGTATTTGCATAATATCCTTTATTACAAGATATAACTTTACTCTTCATAAACACTTATGTGAACATTTAAAATATGTACAGTTTTGAATGGAACCAGTGTTTTAGCTATGGCAAAGACAAGCCATACTTTATTATCCAAGCCCAATTCACTATTGAAGTGATTCAGTTGTATATAGATTTTTTTATTTCACGTAAGAAAAGAGGGATCCCTTAGAAAGTCTCTCAGATGAAGTATAGTAGGTTTTGAGACCGGTTTAAGTCCAGAAAGACTTCGTCAGAATTTCTGCTGTGACATTCACTCATTGAATCTAACAGAGGCAGGACTGCATTATTTGGGAATGCTTGTTTTCTGTATATTTTGTATTCTGTAGGGGTTAAGTTTTCCTTGATTTGAAGCTAACCCTCACTTCAGAGCATAGGGTACAGACATGTTGTAAAAACATGAACATTTTAAGTTAATAATACGTTTGGTTACTTTTAGTCATTCAGAACAGGAAATCACAAATTCTAACCTGAGATTCTTTTCCTGGGAAACAATGTTGACATTGTATAAATTGATTCTTATACGTGAAGGATTCAGATTTGTTAAGACATACCATTGTCATTGACTTTAATTTCTCTACCCCAAAAGAATGTTTTAAAAATAATCACACTTCTCAGGGTATTTAAAATACACATCTCTTTTCTTTTAAAATTTTATTGACTTAAGGCCCAGTGCATGAAATTCGTGCATGGGGGGAGGTCCCCCTCAGCCCAGCCTGCACCCTCTCCAATCCGGGACCCCTCAGGGAATGTCTGACTGCCGGCCCAAGGATCGGGCCTAAACCGGCAGTCGGACATCCCTCTCACAATCCTGGACCTCTGGCTCCTAATCACTCACCTGCCTGGTTGCCCCTAACTGCCCCCTGCTGCCGGCCAGGTCGCCCCCAACTGCCCCCTCCCTGCCGCCCTGGTCGCTCCTAACTGCCCCCCTACCTGCTGGCCTGGTCACCCCTTACTGCCCCCCATGCTGGCCTGGTTGCCCTGAACTGTCTCCCTCTGCCGGCCTGGTTGCCCCCAATTGCACCCCCCCACCAGGTCATCCCTCACTAACTCCCCTGCCGGCCTGGTTGTAGGCAGCCATCTTGTGAGGGTGTGAAGGTCAATTTGCATATTGCCTCTTTATTATATAGGATTATATAATAATTATATCATAACTCATTTTAAAGAGAGAGGAAAGAAGAGAGAGAAACATCGGTTTGTTGTTCCATTTATTTATGCATTCACTGGCTGATTCTTGTATGTGCTCTGATTGGGAATCAAACTCGTAACCTAGAGCATCAGAATGATGCTCTAACCCAGTGGTTCTCAACCTTGGCTGCACATTAGAATCACCTGGAAATCTTTTTAAAAATCCTGATTTCTGGGCCTCATCCTCCAGAAATTCTGTTTCTTTGTTATGGGGTGGGGCCACAACATTAGTAACAAAGAAACAATTTCTGGAGGATGAGACCCAGAAATCAGGATTTTAAAAAGATTCCCAGGTGATTCTAATGTGCAGCCAAGGTTGAGAACCACTGCTCTAACCATTTGAGCTAACAGGCTAGAGCCACACCTCTTACTTATATCAAAGTCATCACAAATTGTTTTAGTTGGATTAAGATTGTTCTCTTCCTTAACATTTGGGATACATGAATATCCTTGCAAGTTTTATCACACAGGAGCAAAATGTTATCAAGGCGAGGGCTGCAAGTTTTCCCATGCTCCTCTGACTGCTGAAACACAGGAACTTTTGGTTAAAGTAAGTACAGTTTTAGTCATCTTTTGTTGTTATTTTTTAAAGAATTTGTTTGAATTAAGGGTGAGAATTTGAAAAGCTATTGTTCTTGAAGGAACATGCCTCCTAGCTTAGCAGATAGCATATATTAGGACTGATAATCTAAGAATTTACTTCAGCTTAGAATATTATTATTCATTTTTATATTTTTCCTTGTAGCTTGAAGGAAAATTTACACTCGTTGCTGGTATAAATTTGAGTATTCTTAGAACCTTGAATGCAGTTAGAAATGTTAATAGCTAAGCTAAAAAAGGAAACAGCAAATAGGAGAAAGGTATTCCTATTACGCTCTTGGAAGGAAAGTTAAGGATCATTGGTTGGTTGATAAATATTTTAGAGTCACATTACAGAATATTCTAGCTCTTTCAAGCCTTTTCTTTAAATATTCTTTCAGTCTGTGAGAAAGGATAATTGAAAAGTAATCGTCATTTATATTCTATCATTTCCCATATGTTATTTGGAGCAAGTCTCAAAAATTAAATTGATATATAAGTGAAAATAAAAGATTATTTTAAAACTAAGCTATACCATATTGTGACAGTTGTTTTGAACACATGCAAACGTTAGAAACTCAAAGGTGCTTATCTATACTAACAATAGAGGAATATGCAAATTCGCTGGGATGCCGTCACGTAACAACCAATCAGGATGGGGGGCAGGGATGGGGCCGCAGCAAAGAGCTCTCAGCATGCCTGTGCCGGGGGTCCAAAGGGCGCGGAGAGGAAGGGAGAGCAGATAGGCAGGGGAATCAGGCCAGGAGGGGAGAGCAGATAGGCAGTTAGGGGGATCAGGCCAGGAAGGGATAGCAGATAGGCAGGGGAATCAGGCCAGGAGGGGAGAGCAGATAGGCAGTTAGGGGGATCAGGCCAGGAAGGGATAGCAGATAGGCAGGGGAATCAGGCCAGGAGGGGAGAGCAGATAGGCAGTTAGGGGGATCAGGCCAGGAAGGGATAGCAGATAGGCAGGGGAATCAGGCCAGGAGGGGAGAGCAGATAGGCAGTTAGGGGGATCAGGCCAGGAAGGGATAGCAGATAGGCAGGGGAATCAGGCCAGGAGGGGAGAGCAGATAGGCAGTTAGGGGGATCAGGCCAGGAGGGGAGAGCAGTTAGGGGGATCAGGCTGGCAGGGGAGCAGTTAGGGGCATCAGGCAGGCAGGCAGGGGAGCGGTTAGGAGCCAGTGGTTCCAGATTGTGAGAGGAATCCTGGATTGGAGAGGGTGCAGGCCAGGCTGAGGGACCTCACCTTTCCCCCCCATGCACGAATTTCGTGCACCAGGCCTCTAGTTTTTAGATATTTTTAGGTTGTAAAATCTGAAGGGTTACTCTAGAATTAGAAGTCATACCAAATATTTATTTGTTTATTAGTATGAAATATGTATGGGAAAATGGCATGTAAAATTTGTTTTTCAGTTTCTCTTACAGTCAATATTAGATGATTACTAGGATGAATATTATTGGATCATGAGAAAAATTACAAGTATTATGATATATGTGATATGCATAAAATGATTGTTTTTTTTATATTAGGTTTTAAACCCTGACAAGAAGTCATCATGAAAACCAAAAACATAAAAATAAGGTAAAATTAAGATTTAATGCATTTTTTTTTTTCTGAAACATCTCTAGAAGTTGGCATGGAAACAGGACTTTTTCCATTTTCTTAAATAGAAGTAATTTTCTCTTTACTCCCCCACTAAAAAAATGATAAAATATTTGGTACATATGCATAGATATATAGGGTGTCCCAAAAAATGTTTGCACACTTTGAAAAATTATAAAGGCAGTGTTTATTGAAATACATTTATTTTCAAAATGTAATAGAAATCAGCTGTTAAAGAGTATTACCCTGTATATTATGGGTCTCCATGGACCTGCTTCCCCCTCTGGGTATCTTTTACATTTTTATTTTCCTCCTCTGTTTCTTTATAAATTTACCAAAGGTACATAGTTCACTAAATAGTATATTTAGTTGTGCTTGTGTTTGGGTTTTATTTAAATACTATCATGCTCTCTATTTATTGGTGACTTGCTGTTTTCACTCAACATTATCCTTCTAAGATTTATGTAAACGCATGCAGCTGTCCTTCATTCACTTTTACTCCTACATAGTATTTTAATAATTGAGTATGTTATAGTTTATTTAGTTTTTCTGTTGATGAACACTGAGGTTTTTTTCAGTTTTTTAAATACACACTGTTACTACAAATAATCATGTTCATGTCTCCTGATATAAAAGTGTGTGAGTTATCCTGGATGTATACTAAGGAATAGAATTGTTGCATCATCTTAATATTTAAGATGATACCAATCTTCTGTAAAGTGCTTGTAACAGTTTGTACTTCCACCAATTGTGTTAAAGAGCTTTTGATCCACTTGCCAACAATTTTTTTTTTTTTACCAATTTAGTAGGTGGAAAAATCGTGTCCATAGCTTTATTTTATGTACTTATTTTTAATATGTTTTTATTGATTTCAGAGAGGAAAGGAGAGAAAGATAGAAACATCAATGATGAGAGAGAATCATTGATTGGCTGTCTCCTGCACGCTCCCTTCTGGGGATTGAGCCTGACACCCAGGCATGTGTCCTTGACCAGAATCGAATCCCAGTCCCTTCAGTCTGCAGGCCAACGCTCTATCCACTGAGCTAAACTGGCTAGGGCCCATAGCTTTATTTTCATGAATGTCTTTGCTTATTGGGCTGATTGTCCTCTATAAATTGGTTTTACATATTCCGCGTATAATCCTTTGTGAGGTATGTGTGGCAGGTTTTTTTCCATTTTGTGGGCTGTCTTTTCACTTTTTTTGAGGTTTCTCAATGAGCAGAATTACTTATTTTGGCAATTTTTTTCTTATGGTATGTTTTGTGTTTCATATCTTATTTAAGAAATCCTTCCCAGTCATGAAGCTATAAAATACTTTAATATTTTTTTAAGTTTTACTTTTTACCTTTATATTTTAACTAGTAGCCCGGTGCATGAAATTCGTGCACATTAAAAGGGAATTAATTAGCGGAAATATTTTAATACTGCTATTTGCCCTTTCTCTATAATAGAAGTGTGA
>NW_005371595.1:208347-208741 GCF_000412655.1 Myotis brandtii
AGAGAAAGCAACATATAACTGACCATGTGCGAAAATGGGTTCAGGTAGGAATATGCCTACTCAGTCTAGAGTTTGTCCTTGTGATTTATTAATAGTCATCACAAATGTTAGCATCACGGGAAACTGGTTGAATCAATTTAAATGGGAGGCCAGTGTCAGAGGGGGACAAATCAATTCTTGGAATCAGAACAACCTCTCCCTCTGCAGATCCTGTTAATACTTCATCTTCGATAATGTTAGGTTGCAATCTTTTGACAGTAAATCTGGTACCATTACAAAGACCCCATTTACTATTAAGATTTCTCAATAGCATGATGATTGCACCCACTTTCAATTTTAATTTATGACATGGCATTCCCAAAGGAGTAATACTATTAAGAAATTCGATGGGAAA
>NW_005371595.1:208886-231314 GCF_000412655.1 Myotis brandtii
ACAACATTCAAATTTCTCTTAGTAATCTGTCTATGGCGTTTATAGCATGACTGGATGCCATGGTGCATTCATCAATAATGAGAAGTTGGGCCTTTTTAATAGTTTTAGCAACTTCACTGTTTATATCGAGTCTAGAAATTGAAGTTTCATTTAGTGGAATGGGTAATTTATATTGGGAATGAAAGGTGCTTCCACCGAGAAGTAAATTTGCAGCAATTCCTGTAGACGCTGTGGGTAAAACAGTACTACCACGACCTCTAATATAATGTATTAAAACTTTATAAAGATCTGCCTCCACACTCCGAGGGCCAGCTCCTGCTTCAAACCTCGCCCTTACGGGAAACAGCTCTGGGAAACAGCTCGGGGAGGGCACAGCCGTTGCCAAGACAACCCCTGCAGGACTGACTTCCTTCCGGTTGGTTGAGCCTCGGTCGTGGTCATGATGTTACACCCAGGGTTTTTATATAAATAGATTCCTTGAACTGAAATTATATCAGTTAACATTTGCCACAATAATGATGTTAACAAACTACCACAAACTCTCCATACCAGGTAAAAATAAAAATTTCTTTTTCCTGCAGCTGCAGATGGTTGGGTTGGCTGTACTTATGTAGCAGGTCCACTGGGATGGCTCTGCCCCACATTTGTCTTCCTGTGACCAGTAGGCTGGCTGGGCATGTTCTTTTCCTAGCAGCTCAAGAGGTCCTGTTTGCATCACATTTACATACAACCGTTGGCCAAAGTCAGTCACATGTCCAACTCCAAAGTCAAGGAGTAGGAAGTACATTCTTTTTTTTTATACTTTCTGTGTGGGAGGAGCTGCTATATTACACGAAAAAGAGTGTGGCTATGGCTGTAGGGAGAAAGGAAGAAGTGCAGCTTAATCATTTACTTTATTTAATGGTAAGGCTGAATAATATTCCATTGTATGTATATACCACATTTTACTCATTCATTCATCTGTTGATGGTCACTTAAGTTGCTTTCATGTTTTAACTATTGTGAATGATGCTGTTATGGACATGGGTATACAAATATCTTTTGAAACCATATTTTCAATTCTGAATATATATCCAGAAGTAGAATTGCTAGATCATATGGTAATTCTATTTTTAATTTTTTGAGGAACCACCATACTGTTTTCCCCAGCAGCTGTACCACTTTACATTCCCAGCAGGAGTACACAGGATTCCAATTTCTCCATATCCACACCAACACTTATTTTGTTTGTTTGTTTTTGTTTTTTGGAGGTGGTATCTTGTAGTTTTTATTGGCATTTCCTTAATGATCAGTGATGTTGAGCATCTTTTCATGTGCTTATTGGCCATGTGTTTATCTTCTTCAGAGAAATGTCTATTGAAGTTCTTTGCCCAATTTTGAATTGGGTGTTTGTTTTTATAGTTAAGTTTTAGGAATTCTCTATATTCTGGATATTAGATACTAATCACTTACGATATATATCATTTGCAAATATTTTCTCCCATTCTGTGGGTTGCCTCTTCATTCTGTTGATAGTGTCCTTTGATGCATAAGATTTAAAAATTTTTATGAAGACCAATTTGTTTGTTTTTACTTTCTGTGCCTTTGGTGTCATATTTAAGAAATCACTGCAAATCCAGTGTCATTAAGCTTTTATCCTATATTTTCTTGTAAGAGTTTTGTAGCTCTAGCTCTTATGTTTAGGTCTTTGATCCATTTTTTGTTAATTTTGTATATGGTATTAGGTAAGGGCCAAAACCTCATTGTTTTGCATATGGATATCCAGTTTTCCCAGCACCATTTGTTGAAAGCACTGTCCTTTCCTCATTGAATGATCTTGGCTTCTTGTTGAAATATGTGAGAGTTTATTTCTAGGCTCTGTATTCTATTCCATTGGTCTTTGTTCTTTTTCAACTTTGTTTTGGCTAATTGGGACCCCTTAAGATTTCATACAAATTTTAGGGTAGATTTCTCTCTCTCTGCAAAAAAAAAGTGTCATTGTGATTTTGGTAGGGATTACATTGAATCTGTAGGTCACTGTATAATATTGACAACTTAATAATATTAAGTCTTTTAACTCATGAACCGGGGGTCTTTCCATTTTTTATTTCTTCTTTAAATTCTTTCAGCAATGTTTCAGAGTTTTCACTGTACAGCTTTTCCCCTTTTGGTCAAGTTAATTCCTAAGTATTTTAATTCTTTTGAGATATAGTAAATGGAATTATTTTCTTAATTTCCTTTTCAGATTGTTTACCATCATTGTATAGCAATGTTACAGATACTTGTTTGTTGACTGTGTATTCTACTATTTTGTTGAATTTGTTTATTCTATCTTTTCTGTGGAATCTTTAAGTAAATTTTCTACATATGAGATCATTGGATGGATGTTTTCTTAACATGATATAATGTTACACTTAGTAAGAAAGTCAGCATCGTACTTAATGGGCAAACAGAAGAGGCATTTCCACTAGAAAGGTCCAATGGGACTGTCTAGTTTCTAAAAGTTGAAGAGGGTTCTCTGAAAACATCTGCATCAGGCGCCAGTTTCATTTATGAATGCCCTGGATGAGGCAGTAAAAAGTATTCATGCTATTAAACTTCAGTTCTTGAGTTCTCGTCTTTCATCATCATGTCTAGCAAAATGGAAAGATATTATCACGTATTTACATTTCCACACTAAGTGGTATTTTGAGGAAGAGCACTCGTGCTATTATCTGAGTTCAAGCTGGATCAGCTGCGTGTCTTTATGAATACTCTTTACTTCAAAGAACAACTGTGGGGGCCAACTGGTTTCTTCAGATGTGGCGGTTTGGCAGGCGCTTTTCCACAAATGAATGGAGTGACCCTGTCACTTCAAGGAAAACAACGGAAAATATTCGTTTTCAATGGTAAGATTCTGGCTTTTGAGCACAAAGGACAATATCAGAACATTTTATCTGCCTCTGAGCTTGAAAGCTTTTCTGTACTTAAACATTCTTTTGGTGAAGTTGGTTGGTGATATTAAAGAATGTGATTTTTAAAATACTGTATAGTAGAACATTTGAAAGCTCTGCATAAATTAGTAAACTAACATTTTCCAAATAAGCAATGCATGACATCACAAAATTATGCATGGGCAAAACACCCATCCAACCTGTAATACAGACTAATGTATTTTCATGTAACAGTGTAGATCAGTGGCTGGCAAACTGCGACTCGCGAGCCACATGCGGCTCTTTGGCCCCTTGAGTGTGGCTCTTCCACAAAATACCACGTGCGGGCGCGCACGTAGAGTGCAATTGAAACTTCGTGGCCCATGTGCAGAAGTCGGTATTTTGTGGAAGAGCCACACTCAAGGGGATAAAGAGGCGCATGTGGCTCGCGAGCCGCAGTTTGCCGACCACTGGGTAGATCATTCCTTGATGTGGTTTCAGATTCTGCATTGCAACTGGAAATTTGTTTGCATTTATTTATTTGTTTTATAGAAAACTTTATTTAAAAATTTTTTCTAATACTTTCATTTTCAAATTAAATTTATTGAGATGACATTGGTTAATAAAATTACGTAGGTTTCAAGTGTACAATCCTATAGTACATCATCTCTATATTGCATTGTGTGTTTAACACCCAAAGTCAAATCTCCATCTATCACCATGTTTTACCCTTGCATATATTTTTAATATTCATTTGACCATCATATAATTTTTAGCTTTTCTTATAGCTGTATTATTGCAGCCCTTTCCAACCGATCTGCCTCCATTTCCACTTTCTTTTCCTTAGAGGGCATATTTCCCAGTGCACTGCTTCACCTGCGCCTCCACTGTGTAGTGCCCTGAGTTGGGAGCTGCTTGTCTGCCTGGTTTTACGTTCTCTGTAGTCTGGCCATCTCAGCCTACCGAGCTTTAGTTCCTGCTGCCGTTTGCTCCACTCTGCTCCCCTTGGTTTCCTCCTGGGAACTAAATCTCACTGACCCCTGCAGCTCCAAACAAGCCCATGTATAATGAAACCATAGTTGGTTAAAGAATGAGGACCAGATGCCCTAACCGGTTTGGCTCAGTGGATAGAGCGTCGGCCTGCGGACTCAAGGGTCCCAGGTTCGATTCTGGTCAAGGGCATGTACCTTGGTTGCAGGCACATCCCCTGTAGGGAGTGTGTAGGAGGCAGCTGATCGATGTTTCTCTCTCATCGATGTTTCTAACTCTCTATCCCTCTCCCTTCCTCTCTGTAAAAAATCAATAAAATATATTTTAAAAAAAATGAGGACCAGAGGAAATATAAGTAAGAAAGCTGAAAGGGAAAAGCTGTATATGGATTTACACGTGTGTGGCCAGCATGGTTATCATGGCTGTATTAAATTTATATCTGCTCTTTTTTAGAGCCAAAACAAAAAGGATGAATAGTTTATCTATTTATCTTTTATTATCAGAAAGGTAGATGCAAAACCTCTCTTAATTGTAATTTCATAAAAACAGTTCTTATGTAGGTCTTCATTATGGAATTCACTGAATAGAATGGACAGCATTTTAATTTCTAAGATCCTGTGTGACAGGTTTCATATAAATTTTTGTGGTCACTTACTAAATGCCACAACAGTAAAACTCAACTTTTGTCAGTTTGTAAGATAAATCAAGTATGTAGCTTTTTGGTGTTTTGACTTGATCCAGTTGTAGAGCTGAAGGAATTGCGACCAGAGATGTTAAGTGACTTGTCCCTCACTTCCTGCACAGTTGTCTCGGTTCACTGACTAGTTTCTGATAAGCATAACCATTAGGGGGTTATGGTTGTGGATTTCTTACAAAATTGCTTGTAGAGGTCAAAATGCTGTGATTGGGTGATCTGGTCTGAATAATAGGGGCTCAGAATGCCGGTTAGAAGCACCAACACCACACTGGGGTTTAGTGGGATCAGAGTATCTCAGGGTAAGCACCTGCTGAAGAAATGCTAGGATCATACACATGAAGTCCTCCTTAATACCTGTCACAGCTCCATCACAGGGATTATGGGGGGAAATCCAGCTTTGCTCTTCACAGATGAGGAAACCGTGTCTGTAAGAAGGCCACCTAGCTCCTGTTCTTAGTTGTGAACATCACGCATGTATGCTTCCCTTCCTAACAGAATTCCAGTTTCGCTGAGGTGTCCCTTCTTGTCCATGGCTGATCTGTGCTTTGTGCATGACAGGCCCTGGCCCCAACCCTTAGGGTGTAGCAACAAGGGTCTAGAGTTGTGATTTCCACCTTGGCGTCACATTGGGATCAGCTAGGAAGCTTTGTAAAAGATGTGGTGCCTGGGGCACACTCCCAGAAATTCTGATTTGGGGCTGGGGGCTGGGGTGTGAACATGAGATTTTCAGTAGCTTCCAGGTGATTCTGAAGCACAGCCAAGGTTGAAAAACACTGGCCTCAACAAATATTAGAAGTGCCACTCTTTGCCAGCAGTTGGTTCAGGCTTGAAATAGGGATTCAGATCCTCTGGTACACTTCTGGGAAAGTGATCATCTCTTGAGATACACAGGAAGAGGCTAGACGTTGCCATGTCTGAATATGACACCCAGAGCGGATGCAGCTGTCTCAGGACTTCAGGGGGAGCTAGCAAACCAGCTGAGGTTGACAGGAGAAACCTGGGAAGAAGCTGGTCCTCGGTAGCTGAGCCATGGAATTCAGCAGCCTTAGCGAGGAGAGAGCCGGCCTTCAGCCTGCATGTTACATATACCACGTGAAATTATATATGTACAGTTTCTTTTTATTCTTTACTGTTTGAGCCATTTTGATTTGAGTTCTCTGTTATCTGCAGCCAAAGGCAAGGTGATAAATATGAGCCAAGAATCAAACCTACATTCATTGTCCGAGTCCACCTTTCTGCTCACCCCTCTCCACCGAAGGCTGCGTTCACTGCCTCGGCTCCTGTTGACAGCACACAGCACGAAGCCGGTGTGGGAAAGGAGGAAACACGACATCTGCAAGGAAAGGACCTATTTAGAGGGCTGAGGAGAGGAGAGAATGTGCATGTTGACTAGGGAGGGACAAGCTGCCCAGCTCACCTCAAAGTGGTGTTGGTTCCTGTGAAATGTGCAGCACTCCTTTACATCATTTAAAAATGTGGGGGAAGTAAACATTTTTGGTTATTATGTCACTAATTCTGAGGTACGTGTTTGTAGTTAACATCTCTAAGGTTGGAGTGTCTTTCTCAGTTGGTATAATGTCACATTTTAATTGTCAGTTTATTTTTATTAGTACATGAATAATGGCTCTTGTTAGGTTGGTGACATGTTTAGATTTGAATGTAATTTTAAACTGAAGTTGTACATGTATATAGTCAAAAGTTTACTGTGAAATAAAATTTGTTATGAAATTTATTTTGGATTAATAAATTATGAAAACAGACGTTTTTTATGAAAGAGTGGTTTCTGTCCCTTCCCCTGCCCCCTTTGTGTAGGCAGAGTTCTTGATTGATTGACAGATAGGTAGATTTTTTTTTTTTTTGTAGAGAGCTAGAGGAAGCGGGGGGAGAGAGAGAGCCGATGACTTGTTGTTCCACTTATTTATGCATTCATTGGTTGAAAGAGAGAGAGCCGATGACTTGTTGTTCACTTATTTATGCATTCATTGGTTGATTCTTGTATGTGCCCTGAATGGGGACCAAACCTGTAACCTTGGGGTAGCAGGATGATGCTCCAACCAGCTGAGCCACCCAGCCAGGCTGTGGAAGGCAGAATTCTCAGATGGCTCCCAAGATTTGCCTGGTGACTCGAACCCTCTGAGTGGGCATTTCTGTGAGTGTGAGGGATTTCACTCCCAGGACTAGTTTATGATACAGATAAAGATGAAGCAGTTATACCTTTGATTTAATTAAGGTCTTGGGTCAGTTGGTTTTGAGTTTAACAAAAAGGAGATGTTCCTGGGTGGGTCTCAACTGATTAGATGAACCTTTAAAAGACACTGGGCACCTCCTGAAATCAAAGACGAGAAGCAGAGGGAGGGCCTGCCAGCCTGGAAGCTGCCCTGCTGTGCCAGCCCTGGGAACTTCAGTCTTCATGTTACTGAATTCTGCCAGCTAGCTGGATGGACTTGCCTGAGGAGCTCCGGCTCACTTTGTACATTCCCACCTCAGCCTTCAAATCAGCCATTTCCCTAAGGAGCCCAGAAGGTTTTTAATCACGACAGTCTGTTCAGATGAGATGCCTTGAGAATATAGCTTCTTGTGAGCTGTCACATAGATCAAAAGTGACTGGGCCCTGGCCAAGTGGCTCACGCGGTTCGATTCCCAGTCAAGGGCACACACCTGGGTTGCAGGTTCTATCCCAGCCCTGGTTGGGGCGGGTGCAGGAGACAACCAATGGATGTGTCTCTCTCACATGAATGTTTCTCTCTCCCCCTCCCACTCTCAAAAAAAAAAAAATCAAAGGAAAAATACCCTCAGGTGAGGAATTTTTAATGTGCAACCGTTTGGGGGCTTTTGAGGAGCTCCAAACCTTTTCCACTCACTGGTGACCCCTGGGTGGTGGCTTTGACAGTTACTGTCGTTGTGAGCTGGGGAGGGGGGTGAGATTGGGGCAAGTCATGGCCACCAGGCATTTACTACGACTCAGCTGTTTTTCTTGAGTAAATTCTCTTTGAATTCATCTGTTTGAACTTAATTCCCAGAGTTCTGAAAAAATGACTGTAGCCGGTTTTGCCAGAGTGCTCCCGTGATTTGTGAAGTGCATTTTCAGAGATCCTCAGGCACTGGCCCAGAAGTGGAAACCTGGCGCACTCTAGGTATTGTTTGACATCACAATACCTTCTTTTCTAAATTTATATCCGCACTTTGGAAACATTTGCTTGTGGCTGGTAGGGAGATGGACGGGTGCCATTCTGGGGTCCTTTCTCTCAGCCCCCTGCCTGCCTGGCTGGCGGGGCTCATCCTCCTGGCAGGATGCTCCTCACTCCGGGGTTTGGGGACATTCACTCAGCTCCAAACTTTTAAACTACCTTCTTAAGAGGTTCCACAGAAGTGGCCTTATTTATCACTCACATAAGTCTTAAATGAGTTTTGTATGCCAGCTGTATTAAAAAATATTTCAAATTTATTTGCCTGGATATGTTGCTTGGCGGGCATCTCTGTTATATAATGATATAAACTGGACTTTAATCTTGGACTTCCTGAACAAATTTGTGATTCAGCCCCACGGCTGCTGACACACCAGCTCCTTTCAGCTTTCCATGTGCCTGCGGACTGGGCGCCAACCTAAACTTCCCCCTGCAGCTGAACTTAGTTAGGTAAGCCCAAGTCAACAGAAGTGCCCCTTATTTCAGCCAAACGCACATAAAACAGCCATTTCAGTCCACGACGAAGGCAAACCTGCTCCCAGTGAATTCCTGATTGTCTCGGGGGCTGAATGCCTGTCCTTGTGCTGCCGTGAAGGGTTCTGTGTTCTCAGGAGCTGGGGAGGTGATGGGGCCGAGGCCTGCCTCCTGGCCCATGGCTCTGGCTGCCAGCAGTTCTGCAGGCCCTGTGTTCTTTGGGACACATCCTACAGCTAGATTTGTACCAGGAAAAGGAAAGGGGAAAAAGTGACCTTGACTTTTAAAGTGGGATGTGCAGGACCCTCCATCTGGGGGCCACAAGGCAAGACAGGGAACGGGGAGCCTGTGAGGAATGGGGAGACCTGGGAGATACTCAGCCAGGAAGACACTGCTGGTGCCCGGTGATGTCTCTGCAAGAACACTGTCGCTGTAAGGAGGCCGTGTGGCTACATTCAGGACCATGACAGGGCCTCCTGGGCCACCCACAGATCAGCAGGGCCAAGTCACAGGATTGGGAAATGGGGCTTCAGGACAGCAGGTGCCCACAGCCCAGTCGCATGTTGGCCTCCAGGCCTCACCCCCGTCCTCTGCTGTCGGGCAGCTGTCATGAATATCAGGCAAGGACCCTCTCCCTCCCTCTCCTGGGCTCAGCAGCCCTACGCCCCTGTCGCATGTTGCCCTCCCTCACTGTCTGGAAACAGCACAAGGACATTCTGTCTCGTTCAAGGCTGTGTCCCTGCGAGGATCGAGCACATGGCAGGCCCTCACTCGGTTGTCATGAAATCATTCAGGTATTCAATATTAAAGGGGAGCTGCTCTGTTCCTCCGGCCATATGGAAAATGGTGGGCCTCAGGTGAAAGAATGAAAAGGACTTTTTAACGTTGAAGCCTTGCAGTGGTAGAGGCCAAACAAGGAAACAGCACAGATGGGAATGTGTGTCATTCTGCTCAAGTAATTCAAGAATTGCCCAGACATGGGTGGAAGCAAAGGAGAGGAGGTAAGAGAGAACTGAGAGCCCTAGCCGGTTGTGCAGTGGTTAGAGCGTCGGCCCACGGACTGAAAGCTCTCAGGTTCGATTCCGACCAAGAGCATGTCCCTCGGTGACAGGCTCAATCCCTGGCCCCAGGTCAGGGCACGTGCAGGAGGCAACCAATTGACGTGTCTCTGTCACATTGATGTTTCTCTCTCTCGGTCTCTCCCCCTTCCTTTCCACTCTCTCTAAAAAAAAATCCATGGAAAAATATCCTCAGGTGAGGATTAACAAAAAGAGAGGCCTGAGAGGGAGCGAGAGAGAACGTGAGTAAGCAGCGGTGGGTCCCTACACACAGCCAGGTGCGCACACGCCTCCCTCTGACATTCACGTGTGTGAGGTGTCCTGCAAGGCTTCGCACAGTTCTCCCGAGCCAGCCTCCTCCTTTCTCATTTCCAAGTCCCGTCACCAACTACCTAGCACACACCTCACAGTTGCCCACCACCCAGCAGCGGGCCCAGGGACCATGGTGGAGACCGCTGGTTGCTCGAGCTGGGCCTTGGGCCCCACCTGCAGGCAACAGAGCCAGGTTTATCGCTTGCTGCAGCCAGAGAGAGATGGCATTCCAGGTCCTGGGACATCTCAGCAGGGGGGCCTCGGGGAAAGAATTATGGAGCTTTTGAGACTAGAGGAAGTCATGGAGGGTCTTGGCAGGGGTGGGTCAGGTTGTCAACTGGAGAGCTACTGGCAGGGTGCGTGGTCTGGTGTTTCTGAGTGAGCAGGGGTCAGATGTTCATGTTTAGCCGTTTGTGACCCCAGTGCTCTGAAGGGTACAGTTGACAGGTGTGTGAGCCCTGAGGCAGCCTCTGAAAGCTGTACAGAGAGGGTGAGGGGAGGACAGCGGAATCTGGACCCTGCAGAGCCTGGGCGGGGAGTGGCTCCCATTCTGTCCCCAGTCGTCCGGGCTAATCCTTCCTTATCCCCAGTCAGTGAATCTTCATGAAACATGCCCATTCAGTGACTGCTGAAACAAGGAGAATGATCTCATCACTTGTTATAAAAGTAGCCAACTTCTCTTTCAAAAAAGAAAAACGGCCACCATGTTTGGAAATCAGCCCCCGGAGTGTCCCCGGTGACCTGCACTCCCTGGGAGGTGGCCCTGACGGAGGCAGCAGCCGGCACACTGTTCAGTAGTGCAGGGTGCTGACGACGGGCTGCAGGGCTGCAGCGGCAGGGGCTTTGGGCCCGACGTGTGTGCTCGGCAGCTGCTGGCTGTCCATGTTTCCGGATGGAGGTGACTGACCTTCGACAGATGTTCTGGAAGGGAGACTGGGGTACCGGGCATCTTAGTTCCCTGGGGCTGCTGGAACAGTACCACCAATTAGAAGCCTAAAAGCTACAAATGTCTTTCACAGTCTGGAGGCCAGAAGTCAGTTCACGGTGTGGGAGGGTCCTTCCTGCCCCTTCCGGCTTCTGGTGATTCCTGGCAATCGTCAGCATTTCTCGGCTGTGCAGCATAATGCAGTCGCTGCCTTCGTCTTCAGCTTTCTTTTCCTCTAAGGATGCCAGGCGTTGGCTTAAGGCCCACCCTAACCTAGTAGGACCTCATTTTCATCTAACTAATCGCACCTGCAAAAACCTATTTCTAAGCACCAGGTGTTAGGACTTGAACGTATCTTTTTGGAGGACACCGTTCAGCCAACAACGCAAGGCCTATTCTGCTCCCAAGCCAGGAGGTTGGGACAGCGCTGGGTTTGCCTTGAGGACCAAACATCCCTCTGTGTGAGGGAAGGCGGCCTCATCCTTGTCACCTGGCTGGTTCCTGCGTGTGTGTTTTAAAGCCGGCACAGGGAGCCGAGTTCCTCCTGCTGCTCAGGCCACAGCGTGACTTCACCACCAATGATGAGGGGTCTCTCATTGTTTTCTCTTTCTGCCCTGAATCACTCGGGATAGTAATGCTGGAGTAACAAACAACCCTAACGTCTCCATGGCTTAGAACAACAAAGGATGGTTTCTGCTCATTCTGGCCACATTGTGGTCAGCAGCTCCCAGCGTCCCTCGGGCACCAGAGGTGACGGGGCGGCCTCACCTGAGGAGGCCACTTCCATGCTGGAGGGGCGGGGCCTGGGGCCCTTACGTCCATCAGCCTGTGGTGAAACTGGTTTCCTTATACATCATTTCACTTAAAGTTTCAGCACGCACGACAGTGTTAGTGAGGACCCACTGTCCCGTCTTAGCCAGGACTCAGCACACCAGGCCAGCCACTGGGCAGAGTGCCGGCCTACGTCGGGCACAGAGTAGGGACAACAGGAAAGATGTGGCCAAATTCACCAACATCTGCCAGGAACACCAGGTTTTGTTTGTGGCTTGTCCATCGCGTTGCCCATGGTTCCCATGAAGCATTTGCTTATTGAGGAGGCCCTTACCCCTGTTTTCTTCACACGAGTCTTTCTAATATTCCCTTCCCCAACTGCCGCAGGGACCTGCTCTTAAAACAGAATTAAAGCCAAATTGGTGGCAGCGATGGGTGGCCCCTCCTAAGGCATTCACGTTGGTTCTCATGAAGTTAGGGTCTTCAGTCACCAGTCCATGGCGGAGTCCTGAGCACGTGCCAGGGCAGGCTGGTGCCGGGGTGGCATCAGCCACCATGCAACCGAGATGCCTGCACTCATGGGGCTGGGTTCCCGCCAGGGAGACCAGGATGCTTGGGCTACAATAGCAATACTCCATCTAGAGAAGCGGTTCTCAACCTGTGGGTCGCGACCCCTTTGGGGGGTCGAACGACCCTTTCACAGGGGTCGCCTAAGACTATCGGAAAACACATATATAATTACATATTGTTTTTGTGATTAATCACTATGCTTTAATTATGTCCCTGGACATGCAGCCCCCAGGAACACCATGCATGGCTGCCTCGGGCTGGTCTCTGACACTCACTGGCCCAGGATGATGCTCTGTGGTTGCCTTGCAGCCTGGGGGGTGGGGGTGGGGGGTCCCCTTCTCCTAAGACACAGGCTGAATGAGGAGTGTATGAGTTTGCTGGGTCTCCCATAACCACGTACCACAGACGGGGTGACATAAGCAACAAACCTTTATTTCCTCACAGTTCCAGAGCTGTGCTCACCAGAAGCCTGAGGTCCAGGCAGCAGTCAGCCAGGTGGGTTTCTTCTGCGGCCTCTCTCCTTGGCTTGCAGGGGCCTGGCCTCCCTTCCCCTCCTCCACGGGCCCTCCCTCTGTGTGTGTCTGTGTCCTAATCTCTCTCTATAAGGACATCACTCCCATTGGAGATGGGCCCACCCTGATGGACTCACTTTAACCTTAGGTCTGTAAGGGCCCCATCTCCAAGGGCAGCCACATTCTGAGGTCCTGGGGTCAGGGCTTCAACATAGGAACTTGGGGTGAGACACCGTTCAGCCCATAACAAGGAGGAAAGCCTTCTGTTTTGGAAGGCAGGGAGGGGACCTGGATCCTGGATGGGGAACCAACAGCATCCGGGACTTGGGGAGAGACAGAAAGCACCAGGTGAGGAAACACATTCAGTCCAGAGAGTGAGACGTGTTTTTAAAGAAAATGAAACAGGGTAAGGTGATCAGGGGCACTGCAGGGGGGCAGCAGCATCAGCAAGGGTGGCTGGACGGGCCGAGAAAAGGGCCTGTGAGCCACCCCAAGGGAAGAGCTGAGCAAGGTGGGATGAGCTTGGTGGAGTCCAGGGGCAGGAAGGAGGCTGGCTCGCATGGCAGTGTCCTCAGTGCGCGTGGCAGCGCCCTCAGCGCGCGTGGCAGCGTCCTCAGCGAGCGTGGCAGCACCCTCAGTGCGCGTGGCAGCGCCCTCAGTGTGGGCCAGGTGGGTTGGGGCCGGATGACTCAGGGCTCTGGGGGTCGGGCTGCACTCTAAGATCGCGGACACCTGTCCCCTGGGCAGGCTCCAGCACTGGAGTGGGAGAGATGCCAGTGCCCAGAGCCCAGAGCCCCGCTCCACCTGGCACCCCTGCTGCTGGGCTAGGTGAGGAACACTCTCTTCTGCGATGGAGCCCGGGGGATGGGCAGGGAGGACACCTGGGTTTATGACGCAGAGATCTTTACAGAAACATGACTCAGCGACTGTGAAAGGCAGGCGAGCTGGCTTTCATACAAGGACCACTGCTCAGCCACTATACTCCTGTCTAGGTAAGCCAGGTATGCATGCCGTGGAGCCTGTTTTCCCCTCAAAAGCCTATCTAAAAAGCTTCCTGGAGATAAAGGACTGGATTGGAACAATCTAATGCTTCATTTAAAGGTGGTCAGATTCAGAAAACTCTGTCAGCCCAAACCCATGTTCCACCAAGTCTTACTCTCTGGTCTGCAAGGCAGCAGACATCTCCGCGACTTTTCCAATGCTGGGTTTTGTTGGAAATCCTCCTCCTGAGAGCGAGGATGCCCAGATGTGGCCTTTGCCATGAGACTTCCTCCAATCAGAACCCTTTCAGAGTCAACTTCTCCAGGCATTGCTGCCAACCCTGCCAGTGGTCTCTTTCTCCCGACCTCTGACCCTGGTGAGCTTATAGCCCATTGGGCTTTGACTGTTTTCACTGTTGTCAAAGGTACCCCTTTGAGGTACAGGTGGGAGATCTCATCTCCCAACTTGAGTACAAACCCTGTCCGTGCAGGGACTGTCTGCCCGAACAGAACACCCACAGAGCTGAGCACAGAGGAAAGGACGCGGAGTTTCTGGGAATCCAGGGGAAGCAAGGTTTTACGGGACACTGGGCCCCACACAGAAGGCAGGAGTGGCCGTGTAAAAACGGCCCGAAGGCCCTTGGGAACGTCTCAATTCAACTCAACCCAACTCAGCGAGGACTCACGGGCCCATGCCCACTTCCCTCGACTCAGTGGGGTTTATGACTTTGACCAACAGAGTGCGGCACAGGTGACCCTATGTGACTTCCCCGGTGGTCATAAGGCTATGCAGCTTCTACCTTGTTTTCTGGACACTCACCCTAGGAACCCTGAGCTACTACATTAGAAGTCCTATCCTCTGCGGCGACCAGGCTGTGAAGAAACTAACCCATGTGGAGAGCCCATGGAAAGGGGTCTGCTTGCCAGTTCTGTCTGCACGTTTCCCATCCAGGCAACAGGCAAGTGCATGCACGACCCTTCAGGTCACCTGGCCCCCGGCCAGGAGTGGTCGCCGCTGAGGGTTCCCAGCAGATGTTGTGGAGCAATGTGAACCATCTCCCTGCGCTCCATCGAGTTCCTGATGCATAGAGTCCCTGAGCATAAAATAATTGTTTTAAGCTGCTAAGTTTGGGGATATCTTATCACAGCAGCAATAACCAAACGAAAAAGGAGGCTCTGTCCCTGCAGGTCCCCCAGGGCCTCCTTCCCCTCTTTTTCCAAGTCAGCATCGTTGTGCCTGCATGAAGCTGCCTTTGCTTTGTGCACATGAACCCACTGTGGTCGCCCGGGCCTCCTCATATCACCACTGCATTCCCACACTCCACGTTCTGAGCCACAAGCCAAACACCAGGAGCCGGGATCTAACTGTCACCGCACAAGTTTACTGTGACTCTGCAGCGATATTTTGTTTTAAATGTATTTTCCTTTCTGTTTGCTTGTGTTGGAGGTGCTACACTTTGAAAAGAAGATGAGTTTGTTTTGCCCTGGCTGGTGTGGCTCCGTGGGTTGAGTGTCCTCCCATGTACCAAAAGGTTGCAGTTCGATTCCTGGTCAGGGTACATGCCTGGGTTGCAGGCTCACTCCCCAATAGGAGGTGTGCAAGAGGCAGCCAATTGATGTTTCTCTCTCTCCTGCCCTCTTTCTTTAAAATCAATAAAAACATGTTTGTAAAATTTAGTTTAAAGAACAAGTAAATAAGGTGATTTTTAGAAGTTATCCAAAACCTAGCTAACTTTTCATTCTGAGGAGCCAGGGATCCCATGGCTTGTCTCATCACTTCCTGGTGGCTGTGGACCGCTACTCAGGAGCCCAGTGCGAGCGGGCAGGCAGGCTGGCTGTGGAGCAGCCTCCACTCAGGCCTCTGTCCTTCTGGGTTGTGGGGAGCTTTGTGCAGAAGTGAGAACCAGGGGCGCCCCTGGGCCTTATTTGATTCAGGAACATGACTCTCGTGCATTGTTGTTGGGGAGAGAAAGTAGAACAGAATCCTTATGGGGGGAAAACTGGCCCCAGAGATACAAAAGCAAAAATACAGAGAGACAAATGCATACTGCTGCAATGTTTTTAATATGAAAGGACTGGGAACAACGCCAATGTCAATCAAGGGTGGCTGGTTGGATAAACACTGTCCTTATAACAGAGCACTTTATAGGAGAACATTCTGTCTGGTGCTATGGGGTGTTAATATACCCCATATATACGGTTAAGGGGAAGAGTAGGACCAAGGAAAGTGTAAAGCAGCATGCTGTCCTTCACCATCTGCTTACAGTGTTTTAAGTGGAGGGGTAAAATGGGAAAAGATATTGATTATCTCTGGCAGAAAAGAGTACTAGGATGGAGGGAATATAAAATACAGACTTCTCTGAATACAGCGCATGTTGTGGACTGGACTTTGGAACCATGTAAATAGTTTACCTAACTATAAAAATTTTTTTAAATTAAGTAGCAGTCTCTAAAAATTTAAGCAAAACCAAGTGAATAACCATAACCCTAATTCAAACTTGGGGTATAACCACAGAGAGAGGAACTGTTCTGAGTTATTTTAAAACAGTAACTTGACTGTACATCCCTAACGGCATAGACCCTAGGACAATAAGAATTGCAAAAGAAGACTTTAACTGTTTTCAGTAATTATTTTTTGTGATACTTTTGGCATTGTCATTCTGAGGATTTAAGACAATGTGTAATTATTTTGGTAATTTTGAGAAGGTTTTTTTAAATGAGAGAAAAAAGAGCAGGTATAAGGTCAATGAAGTTACATTAAAAACACTATAGTCTTGACTTGAATTGGGAATACCAATATAAACTCATGTAGTGTTTTTCTCTTAAGAAACACACCTAAGAGTACATATTTCCTAGTTCTGTCCACAAAACCAAGAAACAATGACCAAACCACTACCACTGAGCACCCCTAGCACCAGAGTTTGATCTCTAATTATCACTCCCCACTGAAAGGAACCAGAGTCCCAGGGGAGATGGATGACTTCAGGGCCGTGGCACAGAATATACTAGATGAGCTTGAAACATCTTGTCAAGATCACTACAAAACTATCAAAGAGCACCAGGGTCGTGTCACAAGGAATCAGCCAACTTGAAGCAGTTCCCAAGCCAGAGCAGCACCATCTGAGCAACAGGAAGACTGAAACTGCAACGTATTGAAGCCATGAGTTTATCACCTACTCAGCACACAAGACACTTCTCACTTTCTCCACCTAGGACACTCACAAAGAAGAAACAGTCAGGGAATTTGCCTGCCTTTCCTATACAGACCAAACCTCAGGAT
Organism: Myotis brandtii; assembly: GCF_000412655.1. Lineage (NCBI taxonomy): Eukaryota > Metazoa > Chordata > Mammalia > Chiroptera > Vespertilionidae > Myotis > Myotis brandtii. The sequence continues at coordinate 225,532 of NW_005371595.1, forward strand.
AACTAAATAATTGATGAAAAGAGGTTTCTCTTTACAAAGTGTGCCAGCGAGCAATAAAAAATAAACAACAGCACCAGAATATTATTTGCAATGCCTAATGGAGTCATGGATCTGTCAATAAACATCAATGGCTGCTAACGTCAGGAAAGAAGAGTCAACAAGAGTTTCTATAGCTCCCACTGGAAGTAATCTTGAAAAACTAGAAAAGTAGTCTTACAAAACTAAACCTAACAGGACCCTGATTAAGTCTCTCTCTATAAACATCTATATATATAAAAGCCTAAGCGACCGTCATGACTGGTTGACCATAGACGCTCAACACAGGAGCTGTCCCCTGGTGGTCAGTGTGCTCCCACACTGCCAGCCAACCTCTTGTGGTCCCTCCCTCTCCCCCCGCCACCCCAGGCCGAGGCCTCGATTGGGACTGGGCGACATGGCCTGATTGGTCCCGATCACTGGCCAGGCCAAGGGACCCCACCCGTGCACGAATTCATGCACCAGGCCTCTAGTTGATATATAAAAAACAGAGAGGACAGAGAAACACGTTAAAAGACGTAACAGAGATGCATCCAAGAAAACCCAGACTGTGAGAAATTCTACAGGACAAATGACCCAGTCCACTGTCTTCTAATAGGCCTCCAGGTTCTCCAAACATATGCTAAGATGTACAGATGAAAGGAGACTGAGGAGGCATATCAACAAATTATATATTATGGACCCAATTCAAATAAACAGAAAATCATGAGCCATTCAGAAATATTTGAAGGCATTAAGGAAGTATTGCTAACTTTTAGGTATGGCTGGGATTGAAGTTGTGCTTTGTTAAAAGTACGTAGGGTTTAGAAATACATGCTGGAACATTTACAGATGAAATGCTACGAGTGATGTCCAGGGTCTGCTTCAGAATCGTCATTGGGGGGTTAGAGTGGAGATGGAAGAGACTGACTGTGTGTTAATCACTGAGGCTGGTGATCCGGACATGGGCTCATGACACGAGTCTCTCTGCTTCTGCACGTATTTGCAACTGTGCATGATACAAAGTTTAAAAACCCCACTGCCATACACTAGGAAACGACGTCTCTTGGAAAGAGGTACAAATTAATGTTGGAACTGTTAGCTACTCTGGCCTGGCACAGGTTGTGAAGGGACAAAGGAGAGTTGGCTTCCACAGGGAACATGAGGTGAGAGAGAAGAGAGAACGCCAGGTGTTACCCCCGGAGAAGGCCCAGGCATGATCCACAGGAAGGCCCGAGCAGCCGGCACTCTATGTGGTTCTGCGAGGGCAGATCTCGGGATGCAAACCACTGCTTTAGACCGGCCTGTGTGGCATCCAAGTCATCAGGTCATCGTCACACAGTGCAGGTCGGGCCCGTCCTGGGGAGCCTCCACGCGCCTCACCTGCACCCACCCCCGCCCCGGCAAGGAACAGGAGCACACGGAGGTGACACCTCAATTTCAGGAATGTGGCCAGGCCCTTGGGCTCTCCCACCTGGCGTGCCGCCCAGGGGCCTGGGTGACATGCAGGCTTCTGACCTGTCACAGCACCACTTGGAAATACAAGGCTTGGATTACAGTTTCAATAGTTCTTGTAACAACCTGGGAAGCAGATCTGCAGGCCCTGGCTCTGCGGTGGCAGAGATGACAGCTAAACCCATGGGAGGAGAAAAACATCACTCGCTCTTCGTCTGACAAATGAAGACAAGGATAGTGTCCCAGAAACATCCTGATGTGGGCTTGACCACTCACCTGGCAACACGTCCTCTGGCTCCATCTCAGACCAAGGCAAATACAAAGCGTTTTTGAATAATGCACCTGTGATGAAATCTCACCTAGATTAACGTGTATTTGGATATTGAAACCTCCTCAGAGCTCAGCCAACTTCTAAGTTTTAACCTGAATGGTGTCTCCCACCCCATCCTGCCTCACGCCCCGCCCTAGCCGGTCACTGGAGGGCATCTCCCCCTGGCTCTTCCATCAGAAGCAGAAGGCCTGGGACCAATGGAATTCAAGCACCTTCTTAAACTCCCCACAGCCAGGTGTTGCTGACCCATCTCCCATTTGGCCAGGCCAGATTTCCCCCGGGGGAGCAATCCCACATTCACCTGTGAGTTCTTTCTAAGTCATTTATCTTAGTGGGTATGCCTGGATAGGAAGAGAGCTAGGGGTCCCCTCCTACAAGGAACGGGGCCAGCTCATGTTCAGGGGCAGGCCAGGTGGGCAGGGAGAAGCAAAAGGCTTTACTTACTCAGTTAGAAAACCAGGTTATGTTTTGAGATACGATTTCTCAAAAGGAATTAATTCAGGCACAATCTACTCTTTAATGGTGGTCTCTTGGTCTAGAAGAATCAGTATGGGGGTCCCGGGCCCTGCATCCCTCTCTGGTGAGAAGGTTGGCAGGCATGTCACAGAGGGGACACGGACAACAGCAGAACACTGGGTTGTGGCCGAGGACCCACCCCGGGCCACGCACACAGGGCAGAGTTTGACCCTCAGCGTGACTGTCATAATTCAGGACTCGCAACCACCTCAGACAGACATGATCCTCCCCTCCCCAGTTAGTTCAGACTCACAGTGCCATTCACACAGCATTTTCAAAAGCTGCCCATTCCCCTGGAAAAGAGATTTCAGAAAATTAGTGCATAATCAAAGGGAACAACCTTAAAGCAGAAAACAGAAGCGATGGCAGCAGTTTGGGTTTTGTGGCTGCCCTTCTGTGCGACTCTGTGGGCCAGCGTGCAGCGCTGCCCGGGACACCTGGTGCATAGGCAGGTGAGCAGGTGGGCAGGGGGGCCAGTGTCTCGCAGTCAGTGCCCACAGCCGAGGCTTTGAAGAGACGTGAGCCCAGATCTCCACAGCCCACGCTCAAGCACCCTTAGAAGTCATACGGGGACACAAAGATGGTGACCTTGGACACGTGGTTGGCCTGGAAGGAGCGGTCTAGGTATTCTGACATGTCAACGTCCACCTCCAGTGTCTGCGGCCCCTCCAGGGGCTGGACAAGGATCAGCTCCCCCGTCTGGCGGTCTGCGCGCTGCATCACGAAGTGGCCGCGGCTGTTCCCACCGACGATGCCAAACCGCAGGCTGTTGGGTCCGGGTCGGCCGGGCACCGAGGCCATGGCCATGCGGAAGAGCGTGATGGGCGTTGTCAGGTTGGAGGGCAGGGACAGGTAGTGGAAGGAGATAGTCTTGGGCAGGTGGTGGCAGGGCCTGCTGTCCATGGGGCAGGGGTTTCGCTCACATTGACTGGATCAGAGAGACAAGATGTAGGCAGTCAGCCTCGGGGAGACACAGAGGGGCTTCCCTGGCCTGGCCTGTCCCCTGCCTACCCTCTTGCCAAGGCCATTGGAGTGACCTCTCCCAGCCACTGGTCCCCTCACCACAGGTGCCTGGAGCTACAGGCAAGTGAGTGTGGCTGGCGTCAAGGTGGCCAAGGAAGAGGCACTCCCCTAACCCACTTGTGTATGCATGTGTGTGTGTTCCTGTGTGTGTGTATGCGTGTTCCTTGCGTGTGCATGTGTGTGCACGTGGATGCTATTACTATGTTCCTGTGTGTGTGTATGCGTGTTCCTGTGCGTGTGCATGTGTGTGCACGTGGATGCTATTACTATAGCTGTTCCAGAAAAATAAAGCCAGGGAAGATTCAATAGCAAGGGTGATGCTGTATTCAGACCAGGCACCCTCTGCATGTGCTGAGACCTCCATCTAAGGTGGGGACCCAGGCAGGTAGCCGGCGACCTCCTGGGACATGGCGCTCCCCACTGCTGGACTTCCTACATCTCCAAGGGTTATTCACTCCTAAAGCAGGAACCCGTCTGCCTTAACCATTTGGGGCCAGGGTCCGGGGAAGGGCTGACATTTCCCACATAAACACAGACACAGGTGAGCTAATTCGGTGAGTCTCATCATCCTGGGAATTGATGCAGGTTGAATACTACGTCCGGCTGCTCATCGGGGATGTCCCCAGGGCTAAGATGTGTAGGTCCCTCTGCCCTTCACTCTCACTAACAGCTGCCACGCTCAGGGCCTGACTTCCTCACGGCTCCCACTCGCCTGTAGCTCCCAAAGCACTTCAAGGATCTAAGCTGGGGAAGTGGGTTCGTTCTAAAGACAATGCCAGAGCCCTTGGGATCTTTTTAGAAGAAAATGCACGAACTTTGTCATGGTTGTCGTCATTCTCCTTAAAGGCCTGTCTCCCGTCTTTCAAAAAGAAAAAGCTCTATGAAAGTGCTAGGCCCCAGGAGCCCTTTTAGCGCCATGGAAAAGCCGGGGAGACAGGTTGGCAAAGTGTGCGGGATGTGTTGTGTGAGCACGAGAAGGTGGTCCTCCCCTACATCAGTGTGATGGGCACTGCCTCCTGGCCACATCCCCCGGCGGCCTTCCCTCCCTGAAGTGCAGCCCCGGGAGGCTAAGTGCCCTCACCCTCCGAGTCCGCAGGCAGCCCTGGGAAATGAGTCCTGTTGGGCAAACCGGGTTCTGACTGCACAGAGCAGTGATGCATGTTCTGCAACCACTAACGGGACACAGGAGCTCAGAGAACCCAGACTCCCTCTCCCCGCCGTTCATCTTTCCTCGGATGAACTGCACTTTCTCCCAAGACCATTGGGAAAACCCAGCCCAGCCACCTGGGATACTCACAAGGGAGAAGTCTTCACGTAGCTCACGTTGCCGCTGCCCTCTGGGCACTCGGGGCTGACACACTGGAAGCCTCCACCCGTGTTGATGCATGTGGTCCCCCGGGGACACAGGTGCTGTGAGCTCACACACTCATCAATATCTGAAAGAGGGGCACCCAGTTAGGGTGGAGATCGCCGACGTCCCCTCTATCACTGACAGGGCCACTGGAGGGTGTGGTGTCCCCACATTCCAAGCTTTCCAAATGTTCAGGCTGTTTCTTAGAGTGGGGAACTCTCCTCCCGGGATCCTGTCCTCCCTCCTGGGTGTGACAGCTTACAGGGGGCTGGACAGCACAAAGGAGTGCTCCTGCCACCGTGCTTCTCTCAGACCTGCCTCCTCAGCCAAGGTGCCCTGCCGTCTCCCCTCCATGGCTGTTACCACACCCTGTATGATCAAATCATTGAAAGCTTCCTACTCGGCCTCACCCCATGCCCAAAGCAGATGGCCTCACTCTCCTCTGTATGAGTTCTCTGCTCCCTTCACAGGTGAGTTTCCCCACTGAAGTGTGTGTTTCTTCCCAACCCCACACAAACACTGTAGGATGGACAGATGGATGAACAAATGAATGAGAGATGGATGGGTGGATGGATGGATAGAAGAGATGGATGGATGGATAGAAGAGATGGATAGATGGAGGAGACAGATGGAGATGGGTGAGAGAGATGGAATGATGGGTGGATGCACAGATGATGGCTATCTGGATACTTTCTCCTACACCAATCCCCGGTTACCATTTCTCTGAGTCCTGCAGTGGAACCTCAATAGGATGTCACCGGGGAGCCACCTCCTCTCGGTTCCCACAGCCTATGGAGCCTTCTGCCCTCTCTCCTCCTCCTTCTCCCCCAGCAGCTCAGAGCCACAGTCCAGGACCAGCTGGGTTCTTCTCTGTGTCCTGTCTCCATGGGTGACAGCCGAGGAACAAGGATTTGTCCCTCCTCTAATGCGAGGCAGGCCTGGGTTAGCAGACCAGTTTTCTGCAACCCAGAGACCTGCTATAGCATCGGGGTTCCAGGGCTGAGATGTGGGGTGATCTCACTAGAGCATAGTGGCTGTAAGGTGCTTCCTTTTCAGATGGAGACGCAGGCCTGCACCAGCCATGGAGAGGGC
>NW_005371595.1:233728-237726 GCF_000412655.1 Myotis brandtii
TTTTTCTTTTTGTTTTTGAACCAAGAACAGAAATCAACTTTCTAATCAGAAAAAAAGTGTTCGTTTTTGGAAGTTGTCAAAGGTTGGGGGAGGCTGTAGGAATGGGGGTGAGAGTAAGGGGATGCACAACAGGACACAGACTGTGGGGTTCCTGCCACTTAATGGTCCCGAGAGGAGTCGGATTCAGACAGAAGTAGCAGGGTTGCCAGGGGAGGTGCTGGGCGCAGAGTCTCAGCTCTGACACGTGAAAAGGCTCAGGGGATGGGTGGCTGCAGGACAACGTGAACGTACTTAGTGCCACTGAACCTGCCACCAAACCCTACACTTAAAATGGCAACTTTTATGTTGTTTGCATTTCACCACGACAGAAAAAGCAGGTGACTGGGTTTAAGAAAAAGTACTGAGCGGGAGACTCCCCCCACGGGGCTGGAAAGACACAGGTGAGGAAGCTCCCGGGCGTCTGGTAGAAGGTCCATGATGCTGTGAGGCGGGAGCTGGCTTTGGTGCACCCGTCACTCCCTCCTTCCCTTCCTGGGTGGGGGGTCCCCATCATGGGATACTTTATACATGAAGTGCCCCTGGGCCTGAGGAACAGCTGCCTAAAGGTCCTGATGGCAGAAGCCGTCAGCCTCCAGGACCAGCACATTTCGGTTGCGAGGGGCCCATTTCCTTTTCTGTCCTGTTTGTAAGGAGAGGCAGTGGGGCTGCCCAGAAGGGCCCACCTCCCACCTCCGTCTGACAGAGCAGCCCCCTGGTGACCAGCTGGAGGGACTCAGGGCTCCTGGCAGGGCAGCCTCGTCCTGAGAAAACTCCCAGCAGGCTGAATGGAATCAGGACACGTAAAGCAGCAAATCTCTGGGGGCAACACTTACAGGTGACCTTGGGCTGAGTCCAGTGCAAGGACGCTGAGTCTTGACTAAGCTCCTACTCTCCGGATACTGTGCTAACCGTCCGATGCTCCCCCCACACTGAGATGCCACACAGAAATCACACAGGACGTGCCAGGCTTTGGGGGCAAAGGAGCAGGATATACTTAGGATCTGACCTATTTATGTCATTTTGGTTGCACCGCAGTGTAGGAACCCCGTCCACCCCTATCGAATCCGTATTGCATTTTCCTGCCATCTGCACTGCAGCCACGGTGTGTCTCCCAGGCCTTCTGGCTGGAGATAGGCGGGGACTCCGTGCGGACAACCTCCCCACCACTCAGATGAATAGTTGCCCAGCTCTAAAGACGCCTGGCCTCTAACAGCAGCCGCGGACTTGCAGGTGTGATGGGACAGGAAGTCACTCTGTAGGTCTGCAGGGGAAACACTGACACGTGAAGGTGGCCGCAAGGAAACAGCTCAGCCCAGCCCCAACCTGGGGACTTTTCAGGCTGTGAATCGGTCCTTCCACTTGAATTTTCTTCCATAAAAAGGTTCAAAACTCTGGTTACACAAAAAGCTAAACTCCGTCCCCAGTACCTGCCTCGGGGAACCAGAGAGATCGATGGATGTGGCGCAGAGAGGAAGAGCCCACACTGGCGTGCGTGCATCTGGTGGCCCCTGACCAGGGTCCCCCGGCTGGATGGGTGGATGGATGGATAGAAGAGATGGATGGATGGATGGATGGATAGAAGAGATGGATAGATGGAGGAGACAGATGGAGATGGGTGAGAGAGATGGAATGATGGGTGGATGCACAGATGATGGCTATCTGGATACTTTCTCCTACACCAATCCCCGGTTACCATTTCTCTGAGTCCTGCAGTGGAACCTCAATAGGATGTCACCGGGGAGCCACCTCCTCTCGGTTCCCACAGCCTATGGAGCCTTCTGCCCTCTCTCCTCCTCCTTCTCCCCCAGCAGCTCAGAGCCACAGTCCAGGACCAGCTGGGTTCTTCTCTGTGTCCTGTCTCCATGGGTGACAGCTGAGGAACACGGATTTGTCCCTCCTCTAATGCGAGGCAGGCCTGGGTTAGCAGACCAGTTTTCTGCAACCCAGAGACCTGCTATAGCATCGGGGTTCCAGGGCTGAGATGTGGGGTGATCTCACTAGAGCATAGTGGCTGTAAGGTGCTTCCTTTTCAGATGGAGACGCAGGCCTGCACCAGCCATGGAGAGGGCACGTTACGCCCGGAGCCTCATGTCTCCTCCAGATTGCAGGGCACGGGGACCAACTGGCTGCTCTTCCTTTGGTCCCACCCTGGCCAAAGGCATCGTGAAGGGGAGGACATGGCCTGACCTTGCGAGCAGTTACTTGCAGAAGGTCAGAAGAGACTATTTGCCAGGATGGCTAAGCAACTTGCTTTCCTATTTATGGCAATGCCAATGCAGCCTGATGAGAGGTCCTTCTGTTGGTGGTCTTTTTGTTGTTGTTTATTGATTTCAGAGAGAGCGAGGGAGAGGGAGAGATAGAAACATTAATGAGAGAGAATCACTGATCAGCTGTCTCCTGCACGCCCCCTACTGGGGATCGAACTGCAACCTGGGCATGTGCCTTGATTGAGAATCGAACTGTTTATGGGTCTTTGCTCAACCACTGAGCCACACCTGCCAGGCTTTTGGTGTTTTGTTTTTTTAAAAATATATATTTTTATTGATTTTAGAGAGGAAGGGAGAGGGAGAGATAGAAACAATGATGAGAGAGAATCATTGATCGCTGTCTCCTGCACGCCCCCCGCCCCCCGCCCCCCACTGGTGATTGAGCCTGCAACCCGTGCATGTGCCCTTGATTGGAATCGCACCTAGGACCCTTCAGTCCACAGGCCGACGCTCTATCCACTGAGCCACACCGGCCCGGCTGTTGGTGGATTTTTAAAGACTGAGTATATCTGAGACTTTGACCCCCGGAACATCCACTGCATCCCATTCCGGAGTCCTGGCAGGTCACAGGAGCAGCAGTGGCCAGGTGCGGAGAGCCCCTCTCAGCCCCGCAGCACCTGCCTCATGCAGGTCCACTCACCCTCACAGCTCTTCCTGTCAGGCAGGGTCCGGTACCCGCTGGGGCAGGCACAGCGGTAGGAGCCAGGTGTGTTCACGCAGGTGTGCATGCAGAGCCGGGGGCGCCCCTCCTGCCCGTAGAGCTCACACTCATTCACATCTGGGGACAGAAGTGCCTGGGATAACTCGGGGGCCATGCAGTCAGCCCTGTCCCCAGCAGAGCATGGGAAAGGGGGGCACTCCCATTCTGCAGAGCCAAGGGCCAGAGGGCATAGGGAGGAGGGAGGGAGCTGACCAGACAGCTTCCAAGGCTCCTCCATCTAAGGCTGAAGACCCTGGAAAGGCAGACCCCACAGAGGAGGGCCAAGCAGGCCCCCAGGGCAGCCCAGAGAGCCAGTGCCTGCTGCACCCCAGACTCCCGGCCCACTTTGCGGCCCCCTCTTTGGGTCTTGTTGCTGCTGCAGTAAAAGGAAGCTGTTGGCACCAACTGACCGATTCTCAGGTCTGGACCACTGGCCTGAGTTGTTTTCAGAAGGACCTTTGGTGGGCAAGATGGTCCCTAGAAGGGGCCTTGTCCATAAAGCTAAGCCCAGAGGGGCAGGGAGGAGCCTCAGGCACGTGCCCAGCTCTGAATCCCCACCCCTGTGATTCCAGCCACGATACAGGGACAAGGAGTTCAAGGCCAGGTTCTGCCTGGGGGTGAGCCTGGGACCCCTGGCTACTTGCTCATGGCGGCCCTCGTTGTCTAGGTGTTAGCTCCTTCTCAGCAGCCACCAGGTCAGCAGGAACCGAAAACCACAGGGGCTGGGATCCCTGAGGCCGCGCTCCTCCTTTGCGCTCTGGGTGCGGACTGGGTGCGCCCATAGGTGGGAGGGCGGTGGTGGTGCCCCTTCCCTCTTGCGTCCCCCCTGCTGTGCCCGTCTGGCAGGTGGGCACCCCGTTGTGTCCCCCCCACTTCGAGTCTCCTCCCCGCGCACCTGCCTACCTACCCTGGCAGACGCTGTCACCGCCCGCAGTGCCGCTCAGCTGGAAACCCGCCTCGCAGCTGCAGTGCCGGGTCCTCTCCACTTGCGC
>NW_005371595.1:237750-246981 GCF_000412655.1 Myotis brandtii
GCCTGGCGCTGGGCGGCTGCGGGGAGAAGAGGAGTCAGGGCCGCCCCCCTGTCTCCTGGGCCTCAGGAAAGGCCGGGAGCCCGAAGGAGAGCTCACTCTGCAGGCGGAGGAAGAGGGAGGGGGAGTCACCAAAACCCCCGCAGACCGCCCACCCCGCGGTCGGCACACGCGCTGCACCGAGGCCAGGCGAGGGCGAAGGTCAGAGAAACCGCCTCTTTGTTCAGAAAGGCGTGGCACACACCCAGTGCCCACAGCCCAGCCGGCACCGCAGTTCGCATCCACTTCTGGAGGTTTCTTTTGTGCTGTATTCTTTTTCTTTTCTACGTTTTTCTTTTTGTTTTTGAACCAAGAACAGAAATCAACTTTCTAATCAGAAAAAAAGTGTTCGTTTTTGGAAGTTGTCAAAGGTTGGGGGAGGCTGTAGGAATGGGGGTGAGAGTAAGGGGATGCACAACAGGACACAGACTGTGGGGTTCCTGCCACTTAATGGTCCCGAGAGGAGTCGGATTCAGACAGAAGTAGCAGGGTTGCCAGGGGAGGTGCTGGGCGCAGAGTCTCAGCTCTGACACGTGAAAAGGCTCAGGGGATGGGTGGCTGCAGGACAACTTGAACGTACTTTGGGCCACTGAACCTGCCACCAAACCCTACACTTAAAATGGCAACTTTTATGTTGTTTGCATTTCACCACGACAGAAAAAGCAGGTGACTGGGTTTAAGAAAAAGTACTGAGCGGGAGACTCCCCCCACGGGGCTGGAAAGACACAGGTGAGGAAGCTCCCGGGCGTCTGGTAGAAGGTCCATGATGCTGTGAGGCGGGAGCTGGCTTTGGTGCACCCGTCACTCCCTCCTTCCCTTCCTGGGTGGGGGGTCCCCATCATGGGATACTTTATACATGAAGTGCCCCTGGGCCTGAGGAACAGCTGCCTAGAGGTCCTGATGGCAGAAGCCGTCAGCCTCCAGGACCAGCACATTTCGGTTGCGAGGGGCCCATTTCCTTTTCTGTCCTGTTTGTAAGGAGAGGCAGTGGGGCTGCCCAGAAGGGCCCACCTCCCACCTCCGTCTGACAGAGCAGCCCCCTGGTGACCAGCTGGAGGGACTCAGGGCTCCTGGCAGGGCAGCCTCGTCCTGAGAAAACTCCCAGCAGGCTGAATGGAATCAGGACACGTAAAGCAGCAAATCTCTGGGGGCAACACTTACAGGTGACCTTGGGCTGAGTCCAGTGCAAGGACGCTGAGTCTTGACTAAGCTCCTACTCTCCGGATACTGTGCTAACCGTCCGATGCTCCCCCCACACTGAGATGCCACACAGAAATCACACAGGACGTGCCAGGCTTTGGGGGCAAAGGAGCAGGATATACTTAGGATCTGACCTATTTATGTCATTTTGGTTGCACCGCAGTGTAGGAACCCCGTCCACCCCTATCGAATCCGTATTGCATTTTCCTGCCATCTGCACTGCAGCCACGGTGTGTCTCCCAGGCCTTCTGGCTGGAGATAGGCGGGGACTCCGTGCGGACAACCTCCCCACCACTCAGATGAATAGTTGCCCAGCTCTAAAGACGCCTGGCCTCTAACAGCAGCCGCGGACTTGCAGGTGTGATGGGACAGGAAGTCACTCTGTAGGTCTGCAGGGGAAACACTGACACGTGAAGGTGGCCGCAAGGAAACAGCTCAGCCCAGCCCCAACCTGGGGACTTTTCAGGCTGTGAATCGGTCCTTCCACTTGAATTTTCTTCCATAAAAAGGTTCAAAACTCTGGTTACACAAAAGAGCTAAACTCCGTCCCCAGTACCTGCCTCGGGGAACCAGAGAGATCAATGGATGTGGTGCAGAGAGGAAGAGCCCACACTGGCGTGCGTGCATCTGGTGGCCCCTGACCAGGGTCCCCCGGCAGCTATGTCCTCACCCAGCCCCTCACGGCCACATACCAGTCTGGGCCTGGTGCTGGCAGCGGCTCCCGGTCCTTCCTGGAGGGCAGATGCACGTGTACTGGTTGACTCCTTCTAAACACGTCCCGCCATGCTGGCAAGGCTGGCTGGCGCACTCGCTGATATCTAGGAAGATAAATCATTTTCAATCACAAGTCTGAGTTCAGATTCTAAAACAAACAAACAAAACACAAGATGGATGAACCGTCTTTACGTCGCAGTTTGCCTCGGGCACTCCGCCTCCCCACTCTGCCCTTGCCACCGCCTGCTGCAGGAGCTCAGATGCAGCCCACCCTCCCTCTGCAGGCCACGTGCCTGCCAGCCTGGAGCTCTGCGGGTGGGTGCAGCCCATCACCTGCCTGTCAGCCAGCTCCCAGGCAGAACACCTTTTGGATGGGAGCTCAGTTTGGGGGAGTTATACGAGGGAGGGAGGGATGGCCCATGGAATGTACAGAGATGGGGAAATGCACTTTCCAGTCCCACCTAGAAGCCCTCCTGTCAGTTCTCCTGACCCTTGACCTCTCCTTAATGCTGGAAAAGGAAACGGTTCCTTGTTCATCTACACACAGTCCGGTGGAGAAGCTCCATAGAGAGATACATGTTTAACAGTGTAATAGGTTTTTCTCTGTTGGTAGTTTTTCTTATTTACACTTTGTTTCCACAATAAACATTTATAAATTTCCAAATCAGGGGGGGAAATGATATTTTGAAACCCTCAGGCCCCATCTGCGTGTTGTGAATCCCGTAAGCCCAGTTTTGGTGGTGGCATTCGGGCACCAGGGGTTCCCCGGGCTGACCACAGCGTCCTGGGGACGGTCCAAAACGCCCCGAGTGGCACCCGAGCATCCTTCCCTGCCGTGTCCTTCGAGAGGAAAGGAAGGTCTTTGCTCCTGATGAGAGCTGCAGCCTCGTGGGGCGGGTTGGCCTCCTCATGACTGGGGTGTCCTGTAGACTGTGACATGGTTTGTCTCCATCACGGAAGGACCCAGACCATCCAGATGCTGGGAGGAGCCATTTCAACTTCTCAGCGACCTCAACCTGGCAGTGCTCCCCCCACAGGCTCTGTTTTCAGATGAGGGGTTTCCAGGAATGTGCCTGGAGCCACACTGCACACAAAGCCACGGGCTCAGAGCTCCCGTTTCTACCCATCGTCCAGCCTATTGGTTCTCACCAGCAACGTCTGAAAGCAGCAGACCTTGAGGCCCTGAGGTCGTGGGCACAGAGCCAGGATTTGAACACGGGCGTCTTTCATTCTGGCCCCGGCGGGACCAGCGCCATGGCCTGTCCCCAGCCAGGCCTCCAGCAGGAGGCACCGAGCCCAGTTGCACCTGGACAATGGGGTGCAGGTGGGGTGGGGGTGGTACCCAGGTGCCCCAGGTTTTCATTTCTAGACAGGACCCACACAGACTCTTATCTTGATCCACTCTTGGAGGCGTGCCATGCGTGCCAACTATGTCCCGACTGAAGTTCCGCTGTCATCACATCGTGTCTGTCCCAGGCAAGGGCACTTCGTTAAGTGCGTGGCGACTTCACAGCTGCAAAGGGGGCACTGGAGAAGCTGTGGAGAGGCTGGGAAGGCAAAGGCACTGTGATGAGCCCTGGTCGCGTGGCTCAGTGGGTTGGGCATCGTCCCATTCACCAAAGGGTTGTGGGTTCAATTTCAGGTCAAGGCACATACCTAGGTTGCAGGTTCGATTCCCGGTCACGGTGGGTGCAGGAAGCAACCAATCGATGTTTCCCTCTCACATCAATGTTTCTCTCTTTCTCTCAAATATGAATAAAAACATATCCGCGGGTGAGGCTCAAAAAGCAAAAAGCACTGTGATGATTCTGTCGCCCAACTTACTGTGAAGTGAGCACTTACTGTGTCCCTGGACCTGAGCTGTGTTTAACGCGCATGATCTGACCTCTTGTCCCTTTATTTCTCACTCTTTCCTGTGTTCTGTCATCTAGTTTCAAACTTCCCATTACTCCCATCACCTCGTTTCTGAGGTTTTCTTTTACGTATGCCGTCCTTTCACCGTTTTTATCTTTTTAAAATTTCTTGCTGCTTGTTCGGAAATATTAGTCACAGCTTTCATCGGTTCTGTGGGCATGTCTTTCTGGCATTTCTCCATTGGCTGTAGACTTTATTCTCTGTTTTCCTACCATAGTTTGTATGGGCTTGTCAAGTCCTTTCCTATGACTCATCCTCAGGGAAGTAAGTTCTCCTGTGGAGCTTTGCGAGCTCCCTCACTCCAGGTCACAGGCCTGTTGTTTTCTGCGTTGGACACTTGCTCAGCTCTGCCTTGTCAATCCCCCCCACTCTTGTCTGGACCATCTCTTCCATCTGCACCGATTTTCCTTGTTGGGCTCCATTTGGATTCTTCTCCCGTGGAGTCTCCACCATATTGGGGCCTGTCCCGGAACGCCCTGCGCGTTGCCAGTGGCCAGACTGCTCCAGAGACAGAGATTCCCTCTTGAACACACGAGCCCACACCCGAGGAACCTGGCCTAGGAAGGCCAGTAACAGGTTACTGTGTGTTCAAGAGATGTCTTAGTCATGATGGCAACAACAGCATCGTGAAAACAGAAGACACAGAGGAACATATTGAAGATGCTCAAGGAGAGGAATCTCACGGGTGTTTTATGTCCCATTGAAATGACACCCGATGGAAAAGCTGCACCTTTTGGGAACGTTGGAGAACTCCGGGAATTGCCTGAGGAGGGACCGACCGGGGAGATGTCTGCATGAGGACGGCGACGTCACCAAGGGGCAGCGTCACAGGAGGGAGAGGACCACGGCGGGGACTCCCCAGCAGACGTCTAGAGTGCTATCCGGCCCAAACAAAACAAAACTCTGCCCTGAGCTGGCCAGGCCGCTGGAGTTACCTCCCAGTTTATAAGGGATACAGAGACAAAGGTGCAAACGCCCAGTTATAAGTAAGTGCCAAGCCTGGCGGCTGTAGCTGCAAGGCTGTAGGACACACAGGAAAGTGGTGAAGAGAGTAAACCCTAAGAGCGCTCATCACCAGGGAAAAAACCTTTTGTTCTTTTCTTTGTCTCTATAGGAGATGATGGAAATCTCTCAGGGTCAAGGGAAATCCAGATGCAGGTCCCCTGTGTGTCCGCCTGGGACACCCCTTGCATTTCCTGGCTAGCTGCTGATTGGTCTGAGAGCTGGTACCTGTAATCACCCTGCAAACCACGTTCTTCCCAGGAGCTGGGATCCCAAGCCTAGACCCACGAGTGTGGCGCTGCTGCCTGTGCTTCTCAGGCCAACCCTCCCGTCCGGAGAGATGGTGCATTGCTGATGCTCCTGTATGTTTGCGAGCTACTCACGCGTTCAGATGCTGTTCTTCAAAACCTACTTGTTCGTGTCCTATTTGTGTTTCCCCTGCACTTCTTGGACTACATCATGGACATTCTGCCCCGGCAGATGTGCTCTGAGCCCGACCCTGAAAATGACTGGTATGCATGAAGATTGGACCACACATTTTTGAAAAGCCAACACGTGACGTGTGCCAAGTCTGATTGCTCTCAGCATCAAAGAAGTCCTGTTTTCAAGCCCAACAGAGAGAAGAGAAGGCTTTCATGCCTCCCTCTCACCCAGCGGCCTCCCCAGAGCCGGTCACACCAAGTCCCACATCAGACACAAAGGTGTCAACACCTGAGGGACTTCTTCAACCCCACAGGCCACCCGCAGCCTCACAAGCAAACGGCAGCCCAGAGCAAATGAGACAGGAGGAGCGTTTCTGTGCAGCGTCTCCCTCTTGTCCTTCCCCACAACCCCCAGAAGGCGTCTCGGCCCCATCGGTAAGAGCAGAGCGAGGTGCTGAGGAACCGACGCTGGGGTCAGAGTGTCTGCGTGTGGATCAGCCCTGCCTGTCCCCCAGCGCTGTGGTCTTGGGCATTCTGTGCCTCAATTTCCCCATATGCAAAGCCAGACTGAATTGTAGGGAGGATTTAGGGAGCTCGGACAGGTGGAGCTGAGTCATCAGACACTGTGCCCGCTTTCCTGCGGTTGAAAATGGTGGAGGCATCAAGTGGTAAGGGTCCCGAGGAATGAGCCTTGCTCCCCAACAGGGCCCAGCCCCGGGGACCGTTAGGAGGGACCGACCTCTGCAGTGGGGCTGCTCCCCGGTCCAGGTGCCATTGGGAAGACACACCACACTGCTAGGCCCCACCAGCTGGAACCCGGGGTCGCAGGTAAAATGGACTTCGTGATCCACTAAGTACTTGCTTCCAAACTTCCTGCCATCTCGAGGGGCGTTCAGAGCGGGGCAGGAAACTGTAGGAGAAAAGGAAGGACCACAGCGAGTTAGACATCACCGTCCACCACCAGGCTCCTCTGAGTGCCTCCTCCAGGCTGTGTACCAGGCTGGACCTCTTAAATGTCTCATCGACTCCTCCGAGCTCGCATGGCCAGGGGTGAGGACTGCCCACTCAGTGGAAGATGAGGACCTCGGCTCAGAGACGCCGAGTGCTGTGCGTGGGCCTGGCCGCGTGGGAAGCTCAGGGTGGGATTCCCCGCAGCCGTGCTGACACCTGACACTCTCGGAGCTTCAGGCAGGGCTTGGCCTACGTCCAGGCCTTGGCGTCTGCTCTTCTCTCTGCCTGGGATGTTCTTTCCACAGAACGTCCCATCTCTGGCTCCTTCTCACTCACATGGGCCTCTGCTTGAATGCAACCCCCTCCCAGAATGTTCTCTGACCACCACGCTTCGCTAAAACCTCCCAGGGCACCTGCTATGCCGTGAGCTCCCTTCGCTTCCCTCCTAGATTTGTGACCACTGGAGGCTTCTTAGCGCCGAGTTTGTTTCCACATCTGTTGCCACTTTTCTCCCCAGGAAGCAGCTCAAGGGGGGACTATGCCTGACCTGAGTCCCCGCTGCATGCCCAGCCCCGCCCAGCCCAGCGCCTGCCCCACAGTGAGCACCCAATAGCCTGAGTCCCCGCTGCATGCCCAGCCCAGCGCCTGCCCCACAGTGAGCACCCAATACCTAATCCTTGAACACACGAGTAAATGAAAAATTACCTACTGTGTTCTTACTATGTGCCAGGCACTAGATAGGCGCTTGGGAGAATCAGTGAACAAAACCCTGCTCTCTGATGCCCTTTCTAGCAGGGGAGAGACCATGGGTAACCCAGACCTACGAGCAAGCGGCAGAGTGAGGAGAGAGGGGAGAGTGTCATGTAGGAAATAGAGCAGGGAATCCTGGGGCTGCACAGTGAGGGGGTAGTCGTGAATGTGGTGGTCAGAGCAGGCCTCACTGGAGCCAAGAGTTGAAGACGATGGAGGCATAACCACGCAGAATCCAGGACAGAGGGGACGTGCCGGTGCCTGGCAGGCCTGAGGAATGTGAAGGGGACCACTGTCAAGAGGGAAAGGAGTGGGGTCTCTTTGGGGTGAAAAATCTTTAAACACCTCAAAGAAAGGAAAACCACCTGCTGGAGCAACTCGCAGGTTAACCCGACCTGCATAGGTGGAACAGTATCTGGCACACAGTAGGTGCTCAGTAAATGTTAGTGGAATGAAAGAATGGATGCAGGTCAATGAAAAATCTATTTGCAGCCCAGGTGGCATGGCTCAGTGGGCGAGCATCAACCCAGGAATCAGGAGGTCAGGGTTTGATTCCCGGTCAGGGCACATGGCCCAGGTTGTGGGCTCGGTGATTCTCTCTCATCATTGATGTTTCTATTCTCTCCCTTTCTCTCTTTCTCTCTCTAAAAACAAAACAAAACAAAACAAAACAAAACAAAAACAACCAATTAAAAACATATTAAAAATGTTTAATAAAAAAATCAATTTGCGGCAATGATCCAGTCAAAAAGCTGGACAAAATATTTATTTAAATCTTCTTAAAAGCATCAAGTAGGTATAAAAATAGTGACGAGAAATTAATCTGTGAAGAAATTTGGGAGGGTGGCAGCAGCATTTATGCTGCTTTTGCCCCGGGGTGGGAGTAAATGAGAGAAAAATCCATGTGCAGTCACTTCCCCAGTGTGAGCCAGCGGCCTCTGTCCGGTGGACGATGTGCCCTGTGGACGGTGTGCCCATGGCTGGCTCACTTCACTCCGAGCCCGTCCCAGTGAGTCTGCAGCTACAGAGGCATCCCCTGCCGCTTCCACAATAAGCTTCATGTGCAGGAGTGAGATCGGGGGGAGCCACCCCGGGTGATGGATGTGGATGGAATGAGGCTGCCTGGACAGGCCCTAACACCGACAGGCTGTGATGCTCACAGGAAATAACGGCTGGGAAAGCAGCAGGGAAATACTTAGGACAGAAGCCAAAGAGGAAGACCTAGGAGTCCTCAGGACTAGAAATTATTCTTCCTGACTCCCCCCAAATGCCCTTAAAAAACAGCAAATTTCCCACTACCTGGGGCGACCGTCTGGCTCCCATGGCCCAGGTGCAGTCACCCCACTCCGAGGTGGGGTTCCTGACAGCTGCCAGACCCCATGCCCACACACAGAAGCGGTAGAATGCACGGTGGCAGTTTTTTTAAAAAAAGAGAATGGCCCTAACCGGTTTGGCTCAGTGGATAGAACATCGGCCTACAGACTCAAGGGTCCCAGGTTTGATTCTGGTCAAGGGCATGTACATTGGTTGTGGGCACATCCCCAGTCGGAGGTGTGCAGGAGGCAGCTGGTCGATGTTTCTCTCTCATCGATGTTTCTAACTCTCGATGTTTCTCATGTTTCTAACTCTCTATCCCTCTCCCTTCCTCTCTGTAAAAAAATCAATAAAATATATTAGAGAGAGAGAGAGAGAGAGAGAAAGAAAGAGAGAATGGACCACTTAAAAAATCTTTGCATGGCTCAAGGAAGAAAGACCCAGAATCTGGAGATGAGAGGGTTAGTAATTTAACGATACACCGTTCTGTGTGCACTACTGGGCATGGATGGCAGTTTTATAAATAAGCAGCTGCACTTTCTCCTTTGAAACTCCCAGTGGCCGCAGGCAGCTCTGACCCCGTGGAAAGAGGAAGGATCTGGGACCTGCTCCTGCTACCTCACTTCTCCTGGCCGCGGCTTCCCATCTGAGGCAGGAAGGATAGATGCCCTTGCCTCTTCTCAGAGCCTGGCTGTGATGAGCCCCCCAAGGAGCCCCTGGCACCTGGGAAAGGGTGAGGGGGTCTGGCTGGCAGGTCTGGCTCTGCTCAGGGGAGCCGAGGAAATCAGGAGTCGACTCGGTGCTGCTGAGACTCTGGATTTGACAAAAAGGTACACAATCCAGCACCTTCCCCAGGAAACTTCATCTCACACAACCAAGAAGGTCCTTGATAATTCGCATTAAGTGTGTGAATGACATCAAATACGCC
>NW_005371595.1:247009-257356 GCF_000412655.1 Myotis brandtii
TCCCCAGCCCCCATCACCCTGAGGAGAGACCAGAGGAAATCCAGCCACCACTTCTGGGCCGTGGCAACGTGAAAGCCATTCCTGGGACAAGCAGGAGAAGACCTGGTGTCAGTCTGAGCCCACCCGCTGTGCTCACCAGACCCCCACCCTCACCCCACACTGGGCCGAGTGGGCCCTCCTGCTGGAGGACTGGAGTTCATGCCTGACACACTGCAGCCAGTGTTGGTTCCTGGATGGACCAGGAGTGCCGCCCTGGTGCCAACACCAGTGGTGGCGGCGACGTGTGTGTTCGGGAGGGCGCATTCGGGAACTCAGTGCTTTCCACTCAGTTTTGCTGTGCACTTACCAGTGCTCTAAAAATTAGTGTTAAAACACTGCAGCCAGCTGGAATCGGCCTGGGTGGGGGTGGGGATGGGGGTGAGGGAAGGGGGGAGAAGCAGCTCTTGCTCTAAAAGTGGTGCCTTTTGAGGTCTGTGACCTTAACATGCAGACGCGAGCATTGTGCAGCCCAGGTTGGGTGAGGCACGGTAAAGTGTCACAGGTGAAGGGCCTGAGTGCCCTGTGCCAAGTCGTGCTGACTTGGGGACCCACCTGGGGGGCTGTCGGGACCCACTCTGTTGGCAGAGCTCTGGAGCGCAGCCAGCCGGCTCCTCACGTTGCGGAGTCCCTCTGCGAAGCGGGTCTCCTGGACCTTCAGCAGCTGCTGCAACTGGCGGATGGCCGTGAGGACCTGCTGCTTGTTGAGGCAGCTCTGGGGACAGAAGGACCACCACCCACGATGGCTGGTTCACTCGCTCTCGGCTTCCAAAGCCACCCAGACCCCTGGCCCGACAGGGGGATGTGAAAGTGGCCTCGTGGGCACCCTGCCCTGCCCAGAGTTCCCGCTGGACCAGATGACGCCCCCACCACACGTAGCGTAGCCCCGTGCACCCTTCAACAAAAGCAAAATGCCCACCTTCAGAGCAAAGGGCAAAACGGATGATTCTATATGACTGGGTGGGTGGACACTGGTTTGTACCCAAAGTGCCTTATGTTCAGTAGCCTTCACTCCAAGATGTCCCCACTCTGCACTCTAAATTATGCTCTAAATCTGCGCCTTTGTCAAGTTTTTCTTTCTCCCTTGGCCTTTTTAAAAGCAGGTGGGCAATATGACCTACAAAACAGGCAAAACAGGAAGGCTCCATAGGCCCCATACTTTTAGCAATGTAACAGGGCAAATAAGAAAACAACTATAGAGTTAGAGAAGCATTCAACAAAAGTCAAGACCCAGTTCTGATGATGTTTTAAAAGCTTAAAAAAACAGAAAAAGGACTTAGCTGGTTTGACTCAGTGGAAAGAGCATTGGCCTGCGGACTGATGAGTCCTGGGTTTGATTCCGGTCAAGGGCACATGCTCGGGTTCAATCTCCAGTGTTGGGGCGTGCAGGAGGCAGCCAATCAATGATTCTCTCTCATCACTGATGTTTCTATCTCTCTCCCTCTCCCTTCCTCTCTGAAATCAATAAAAATTTATTAAAAAAAACCAAACAAATAAAAAAAGGAGGCTTGTGCTCTGCATGATAAAGGCTAACTTAAAGCCACACCTGCATCATACTTAGTGATAACAGTTTTAAGGTTCCCAATCTCAACTGTGCGTAAGAGCCAGGGTATGAGGAGGGAGGCTGGAGGAGGGGTAAGTACAGTGGGTGGTGATAGGACATGGGGCTCACCTCAGTGTGGCCGCGTCTGACCTGACCCATTACCTGCATGAAACAAAGGCGAACATTAGACGATAAACGACTGTTTTCTGTAGAGATAGGCTTATGCATCATTTTTCATTTTACTTTCTTTATACTTACTTTTTTTCCACAATGATTATTAGTTTTATAATTTAAGTTTTTTTCTAAAAGGGCAGCAGGGCGGCGGCAGTCACGGGGCTTCTGGCCACCACGGTGGAAACAGAGTCGCTGAGGCTCTCCCAGGGAGCCTGCCAGGCCGCTGCATCTCGGAGGTTTGGCCAACAGATGACTCAGCGGCCTGACTCAATGGGCGCTTTTGACAAAGCTGAATCCCCAGTTGCCCTGGACCTCGTTAACCCACGGGGCATCCTTGGCTCATTCCGCCCTGACCAGGGCCTGACGGGGCCTGGCCCCTAAGGCAGCTGCTGGGAAGAGAAGTTTTGTTTGTTTCCTTCTTCCTCCCCCGCGTGTCCTTCCCACTCAGGCCTGGGCGCCCGGGCAGCGCCCCTGGCAGCCCCTGGCAGCCCCTGCCTGCCCGGCATTGCCCAGACATCCCACCCAGGCCGCACTTCCCACACCCACGCCCCTCCCTTCAAAAAGCTGCTTTGATTAGATGGCTTCGTGGCTTCTGTGTGACAGACATTGAGAAGTTCACAATTTACAAAGCTACCGGCCCCTTCAGAGAGTACTAGTGGCTGGAGCAAGGCTTGGGATGGCGTCTGTCACCGATGAAGATAAGAGGCTGAAAGCCAAGCAGCTTTCCCCAGATCATGGGGCTTAGGAGCTGTGGAGCCTGGCTGGGCCCCCGCTGGCTCCCATCTGCCACCCTAAGCCGTCAGCGACCCTCTGCACTGTCTTGTGCCGTCTCATTTGTCCCCCACAGGCCCCTGGACGGTGAGTGGGCTTCTTGATGCATCTGCAATAGACATTGGTAACTCGATGGCCCAAGCAAAATAGCCCACAGGAGTGAATTTCTAACTCTTTGCAAATTTCAGGCTGCGTGGCCTGGATGATGGGGCTGGAAGTGGAGAGGGAGCGGAGGCAACATCCCTCCCCACGTTGAGCCAAGCCAGCAGCTGCCTCCCTAGCTGGGAGAGGACTCGCTGGGCTGGGCTGCCCCAAGGGACATGGAAGGGCTGTTTTAAAATTGGGGGAGAGGAGATCGGTGCCAAGACCTCTGTCTCGAACCTGGGGGTGGCATGGAGCCCCAGAAAGTAGAGAAAGAAGGGGAGCGAGTGTGGAGGGAAATGGGCGCAGCAGCCAAGTGTGTCTGAGCCCAGTGCAAGTTTGGGCACAGCTATCCTCTGCGTGTAGGTACCCTTCCCGGGACCCTCCGCCCCCGCACTGTGGAGAATGAGCACCAGCTGCTTCCCCCTACATACTCATTAGGCGTGAGAAGGGCTCATCCAGTCATAATGGGAAACCCTTCAGACCAAGCACACTGAGGCCACATCCCAGGCGGGAGGGAGAGGGGAGAGTTGTGGGTGGACTGGCTGAGGGAAGGTTGGGAAGCCCGGCCCATTCATTCCCGCCTCCAGCATCGCAGGAGTGATGCTAACAGAGGAAGGTCCTTGAGAGCCTAGAAATAAATCCATGCACAGATGGTCAATTATTAATGCGAAGGAATCAAGACTATACAATGGGGAAGGAAGACAGGCTCTTCAACCGATGGTGTCGGGAAGACAGGGCAGACACAGACAAAAGGATGAAGTGGGACCCACCATACACAAAAATCAACTCAAACTGGAATAAAGACTTGGATGTAAGACGTGAAAGCATCAAACTCCTAGAAGAAAACAGGTGGAAAACTCCTTGACACCAGTCTTGGTAATGATTTTTTTGGATTTGACACCAAAAGCAAAATAAGCAAGAAGGACTACATCAAACGAAAAAGCTTTTACACAACAAAGGAAACAAACCATCAATCAAATGAAAAAGCAACCTACTGAATGGAAGAAAAATTAATCCACAGTTAAGGGATTAATATTCAAAATATATAAATAACTCACACAAAACAACAGCAAAGCAACCCAAACAATCCTATTAAAAAATGGGCTGAGGCCTGGCTGGTGTCGCTCAGTGGTTGAGCATCGAGCTATGAATCAGGAGGTCACGGTTCCATTCCCGGTCAGGGCACATGCCTGGGTTGAGGGCTCGATCCCCAGTAGGGAGGGTGTGCAGAAGGCAGCTGATCAACTATTCTGTGTCATCATTGAAGTTTCTCTCTCTCTCTCCCTCTCTGAAATCAATAATCCTATATAATAAAAGGGCAATATGCAAACCGACCAAATGGCGAACGAATGCTCAACGCAGGAACTGCCCCCTGGTGGTTAGTGCACTCCTACAGGGGGAGCACAGCTCAGCTAGAAGCCAGGCTCACAGCTGGTGAGCGAAACGGTGGTGTCAGGAGCCTCTCCCGCCTCTGAATTTGGACATCCCCTCAGGGGTCCCGGACTGCAAGAGGGGCAGGCTGGGCTGAGGGACTGCCCCCCCCCCCGGCCCCAGTGCACAAATTTTCGTGCACCAGGCCTCTAGTATATATATAATTGGACAGAGGATCTAAATAGACATTTTCCCAAAGAGGACATGACTAACAGGTACACGAAAAGGTGAGTGACATCATTAATCAATCATCAGGGAAATACAAATCAAAACCACAATGAAATAGCACCTCACACCTGTCAGAATGGCTATCATCAATAAATCAACAAACAAGTGTTGGTGAGGATGTAGAGAAAAGGGAACCCTCTCCCTGAGTCTAGGTACCCTTCCCATTTATAGTGTAGCTACCATAGAAAGCAGTATGGAGGTTGGTGTAGCTACCATGGAAAGCAGTATGGAGGTTCCTCAAAAAATTAAAATATAGCCCTGGCTGGTGTGGCTCCGTTGGCTGGGCATGGTCCTGTTCACCAAAAGGTTGCCAGTTCAATTGCTGGTCAGGGCACATGCCCAGGTTTTTGGTTCAATTCCTGGTAAGGGACGTGAGGGAGGCAGCCAATCAATGTTTTGTTCTTACACCAATGTTTCTCCCTCTCCCTTCCACTCTCTCTAAAGATCAATTTAATTTTTTTAATTAAAAATACAACTACCTTATGACCCAGCAATTCCACTTCTGGGTATTTATTTAAAGAAAATGAAAACTGTAATTAAAAAATGCACTCCTATGTTCACTACAGCTTTCTTTTCTTTCTTTTTTTTTTTAAAAAAATTTGATTTTTAGAGAGAAAGGAAGGGAGAGGGAGAGAGAGAGTGAAACATTGATGTGGGATGGAAACATCCATCAACTACCTCCTACATGCCCCTACTGGGGATTGAGCCCAGAACCCGGGCATGTGTCCTGACCAGCAATTGAATTGGCAACCTTTCCGGTGCATGGGACGACACCCAACCAAGCCACACCAACCAAGGCTACAGCATTATTCTCAATAGGCAAGACATGGATAGAATCTAAGTGTCCACTGATGGATAAATGGAAAAAAGGTGTGAGATATATATATATATATATATATATACACACACACACATATATATATATAGTCCCAAAAATATATATATGCACACTTTGAATAATTATGAAAGCAGTGTTTATTAAAATACATTTCATTTTCACAATTGAGCTATCAGCTGTTAAAGTGTGTCTATATTTTTGGGGACACCCTGTATATACAATTCCGCCATAAAAAATGAAGAAAATCCTGCAATTTGCAACAATATGGATAGACTTTGAGGGCATTATGCTAAGTGAAATAAGTCAGACAGAGAAAGATAAATACTGTATGATCTCACTTGTATGTGGAATGTAAAAAAAATAAACTCCTGGATACAGAGAATAAATTGGTGGTTGCCAGAAGCTGGGGTCGGGGTGGTGGTGAAAATAGCTGAAGGTGATCAAAAGATAAAAAGTTCCAGCTACAGGTCCTGGGGACCTAGTGTACAGCAGGTGACTGTAGTCAACAGTGCTGGGTTGCATGTTTGAAAGTTGCTATGAGAGTAGATCATTAAAGTTCTCATCACAAGAAAAACAATTTGTAATTATGTGAGGTGATAGATATGAACTGACTTATGGTGGTGATCATTTCACAATATATACATATATCAAATCACTAAGCTGTACGCCTGAAACTAATATAGTGCTGTATGTCCATTGTAGCTCAATACAACTAGAGCAGTGGTTCTCAACCTTGGCTGCACATTAGAATCACCTGGGAATCTTTTTAAAATCCTGATTTCTGGGCCTCATCCTCCGGAAATTCTGTTTCTTTGTTACTAATGTTGTGGCCCCACCCCATAACAAAGAAACAGAATTTCCGGAGGATGAGGCTCAGAAATCAGGAGTTTAAAAAGATTTCCAGGTGATTCTAATGTGCAGCCAAGGTTGAGAACCACTGAACTAGAGGAAACAAAAAAGAAAGTCCCTGAGTGGGGAGGGAGGGAGGAAGGTCTTTGAGGTCTTGGCAAGCCAGCGTGCAGGGTCTGGGCCGAGTATGAGGGAAACAGATTTAGTGGCTTCGGATGTGATGTCTGATGAGTTGGCTGCAGCTGCCATTACAAGGGTGGATCCTTGATCCCCAAGTGCTAAATGGAGCCCTTGGGAGCCATGCCCAGAATCTGTCACCTGTCGTTACCTCAATTCATCTGCAGAGCCAGGTGCTCAAGAGGTCTGCATTATGGGCACAAATGGGGCCCAGAGCGCACTGGAGACCTGAGTGTGTCCCCTTTCAGACCGAGAAGGCTTTATCATGTCACCTGATCGTAAAGCATACTCCCTACAAAACATCAAAGCAAAGAACAAATCCCGTGACCAGAGGCACCCCTGCTAACCGCTGTTGGATGGGACACACATGCACACACACGAGGGTCATCATCATACACTGGGCCACAGGGCACGGGTTCTGTCCACTTTCTTGTGGACACTGGGTTGTGGCATCGTTTCACACCGAGAAGCAGAGCAGCTTGTCGGACCCGGGCCTGGATACCACTTCCGCTCCTCTGTGCTCTTTCAGTCTGGGGAGGGGCTCCTTGCGCCCTCCATCTGCCTGCCCTCTTACCTCCCACACTCACCGCATCCCCTGCTCTGGACCACGAGAAGCCCTGGACTGAAAACAAACCATTTTCCTCCGCAAATGTAGCCTTGATGAGGTCATCGGGG
Organism: Myotis brandtii; assembly: GCF_000412655.1. NCBI lineage: Eukaryota > Metazoa > Chordata > Mammalia > Chiroptera > Vespertilionidae > Myotis > Myotis brandtii. The sequence continues at coordinate 253,876 of NW_005371595.1, forward strand.
CATGCGGGGCCTCTGAGGTTCAGGGACAGGAGCAAGTTGGACCGTCAGGTGTCACTACCTGCACTTCAGCCTGGCCCTGCCACAGCAAAGGGCTGGCTTCGGGCAGTCCCCTCCATCTCAGGGGCCCAGACCCCAACCGGACAAATCAACCACAGCTCACCCGCCCTTCCAGAGCTGACCTCCCACTCCAGCGAAGGCTCCTTGCGCTGTGATTAGGCAAAGGTCAAGTCCACACCCGGGAGGAAGGCGTCCCAGAGGCTGAGGAGGGCTGGTGTCAGGGACCCACCTCCACAAACCTCTTCCAGGGCCTCGAGGGACCCTCACTTGAATATTTTTAAAGAGATCCCCTCAGATGGTGGAGGTGTCCATCCTTTAAAGCCTGGCTCTACTACCGGCCTACACCATTGATGATAAATAATGAAAAATAGTTTCCATTTCTTTGAATTAAAAACTTATTTGAAACATGGGGGTGGCAGAGGTGGCTCTGAGCACAGGCCAGTGCTGAGAACTGGGAGGGTGGGGCCTGGCCCTCAGGCTCTGGGGAGCCATGAGGCCACAGGGAAACCTGCCTGTGGCCTCATGCCACCCACCTCCTGCCATCCCCCACAGGGAAATCGTGTCCGTGTTCCCCCAATGCTCTCTCACAAGCTCCTGCTGTGGCGGATCTAAGGGAGCTGCCCAGAGCTCACGGCACTCCCTCCCTCGGAGCCGAGACAGGACCCTACCTGCTGGCCCAGGCGTGGATGATGCAGACGATGTGAGTGCCCCCCACTCCAACTCACCCCATCGCTTTGCCAGACTTGGTAGGCCTGACCCCTCCCACTCCATCCAGGCCTCCTGGACTTCTGGGCTCAATTCATAAATGAAGTTTAGCCCGGCCGGCGTGGCTCAGTGACTGAGCGTCAACCTGTGAACCAGGAGGTCAGTTTGATTTCCGGTCAGGGCACATGCCCAGGTTGCGGGCCCGATCCCCAGTGTGGGGCGTGCACGAGGCAGCTGATCAATGACTCTCTCTCATCATTGATGTTTCTATCTCTTTCCCTCTCCCTTCCTCTCTGAAATCAATAAAAAAATCAACAAAATTAATAAATACATGACGTTTAAGACACAGAGTCTGTTCTCAAGACACCAAAGGGAGTGAAGGTCCAAGGATGCGTGGGGTGCACGGGGGGGGGGGGGTTCTTTGAGGCTTTTGTTCTCACATGACCTGGCTCGATGGTCTCCCCACCGTGACAGTCTTGGGACAGTGACTCTCTCTGAGAACCATTCCAGTGGCCCCAAAGCAACCGCAGATGACCCCTCGGACCTCGAGGGGCCGTCCCCTGAGCTGGTTTCGCGTGAGCCACAGCTATGCGCCCTGTCAGCGTTTGCTAATGGGAACACATGTTTTGATGCCGGTGGGATGACCTGGCTCGATGGTCTCCCCACCGTGACAGTCTTGGGACAGTGACTCTCTCTGAGAACCATTCCAGTGGCCCCAAAGCAACCGCAGATGACCCCTCGGACCTCGAGGGGCCGTCCCCTGAGCTGGTTTCGCGTGAGCCACAGCTATGCGCCCTGTCAGCGTTTGCTAATGGGAACACATGTTTTGATGCCGGTGGGTCTGCGAGAGGCCCGAGCACACTTGCCAAGCGGGTGCCTGCTAGCCAAGCTCGAGCCCTCGGCGTCTGAGTCATGTCAGATCTGCGAGGGTGTTCTCCAGAAGTTATTTCCATTTCAGACCGAGTCAGAGGTGGGTTCTAACCCCCTCGACGTTGCCTATTCCAGTGGCCTTTGCCCAGCACCCACACGGAGGAGGAGAGAAAGTGGGTGCTCCTGGGGGAAGGCCTTGTGGCCGCCAGGGTTCCCCAGAGAAACAGAACCACGAGGACGTGTATGGCACATTTACATCCGAGAGAGACAGTGAGAGGCAGAGAGGCTTGCCGTGCGGAACTGGCTCACGCGATTGCGGGGCTGCAAGTCCACACCTGCAGGGCCGGGCAGGCTGGGACCCAGGAGGAGTGGAGGCTGGGACTGGGGAGGAGTGGAGGCTGGGACCTGGGAGGAGTGGAGGCTGGGACCCGGGAGGAGTGGAGGCTGGGACCCGGGAGGAGCGAGGCTGCAGCTCGAGCCTGAGGCGTGTGAGAAGCGTTCTTGCCATCTCTATCGGGATGTCGGTCTTTTGGACGGAGATCCACACACCTGCTTTATGCTTTAATGCTATTTACGTCCAAAAATTACCTTCACAGCAACTCCTAGACTGGTGACTGACCAATTACCTGGGTGCCGTGGCCCAGCCAAGCGGCCACATAAAATTAACTGTCTCCTTCAGATGGAGCCTCCCTCTAGGGTCTGGGCCCGGGGTGCTCAGGACTTTTTGGGTTTTTGCCATCCTAGCTGCCCATAATTGTATAGTTACACCCAAGCCCCCTTCCTGTCTGCTTTAAAAAACGGCCACGGGAGCAGGGGCCACAGTGGGTGCCAAGAGCTGGCACTGTGGCCACACTTCACAGGAGTCACTCACGAGATGCTCAACCTCGGGAGGTGGCAGCATTATTGTGCCCATTTCACAGACAGGAAGCCAAGTAGTCACGGCGACACACCCAAGACCTCAACCCAGGGCACCTTCCCCAGACCCTGAAGTGACAGGAAGGCTGGGCCCACTTTAGAGGAGTCCCTCGGGAACCCCAGGAGCCTACCTCTGCCCACCTCCTGATCTCGTGTCGCAGCACCCCTAGCTCCCTGAGGGCCACCTCTGGTCACCTGCCCCTGGCCCCTCTGCATGCCTGAGGGCAGCAAACAAGCTACAGATAACTTTGAAATCTGGGTACACGCGACGCCCACGCGAATGAACCACCAGACGACAGACTGAAGGAGGAGCAGGAATGAGGTAGTGTGAGCCCAGGCTCACTATTTTACTCACTCCCCAACCCACCTGATTCCCTCACCTGCTTGCTGCCCAGCTGACTCCTGCCCAGTTGCCACGTTCACCTGCCGGCCAGTTGTGCCTTTAATAGCATCAGTGTTGTCCTCAGTCAATATCTCCCCTAATGCCCATCCATTCGGAGAGCGTGTTCACCGATGGCAACCAGGATGAGGGGCTCAGAGAAGGCCCCCAGTTTGTTCGCGGCCCCTCTGAGTTCCCCATGGTCCCCCCAACACAGATAGACCCTCCCAGGAGTGTTTGCACTGGTGCTGGTTGTTTCAGTGCAACACACGTGTGTGCACATCCACACATGATCCAGACTTATGTGACTACTGAGAACTGACATCTGCCAAAGGCTGGTCCTCTACTGTCGGCTCCGAGGAGGTGGGGGTGAGAGGGCAGGGCCGAGGGCCTGGTCCCGGCAGGAAGTATGGGCAAACCCAAAGGAGGGACAATGAGTGCTGTACACTTGGCCGTGGCCTGGGTTCTGGGCCTGGAGTCCTTACTCTTAGAGTAACTAGCCTGGAGCTGTGGCAAATGAAACAGGTGATGCTTTCAGCTTGTCCTAAACTCTAG
>NW_005371595.1:257382-264098 GCF_000412655.1 Myotis brandtii
GTGTCTGGGTGCAATGCTCCTGTGCTGTCCTAGACCCGGCATGTGCGGCCCACCTGCTCTCCATGCCCTCGCTCTCCTTCCTGGGATCTCTGAGGCCAGAGGCCAGACAGCATCCCTTCCTTGTGAAAACCCCGCAGGGGGTCCCCACCGGGAGAATTCAGGCACACTCCGCACCGTGTACGCGTACACGTTTCTGTTGCTGCTGTAACAAATCGGCATAAACTTGGCAGCTCACAACACAAAATGATTACTTCACAGTCCGTAGGTCAGAAGTCCGACACTGGGCTAAATTCAAGGCAAGACTCCTGGGTTTCAGGGAGTCTTTGAGGGGCATTACTCTGCCTCCCTCTTCTCTGAGCTCAGCATTGGGACCCTCTGTTTCTCCATCCACCTCAGCAAGCTCCTTTCCACTGCACAGCCTTTCCACTGGCTCTTCCTCTGCCCAGAAAGTCTGCCCCGTCCTCCAAAGTCAGGCTCCCTGTCCACTTCCACGAGAAGTCCCGCTCTCAGAGGCCTGCCCTGCCCATTGAGTAACAGGAACCCCAGCCTCCCGGCAACACAGCACCCCACTCCAGTTGTCTGTCCGCTTTTGATACTTCTCAGGTTTATGTCTTCTCTCCCTGCTTGGTGCTATGCGACAGCAGGGCCTGGGTCTGCCTCGTCTTCTCTCCCCTGACTCGTACCCAGGCTCCCTGTAGACTAGTGATGGCGAACCTATGACACGCATGTCAGAGGTGACATGCGAACTCATTTTTTTGGTTGATTTTTCTTTGTTAAATGGCATTTAAATATATAAAATAAATGTCAAAAATATAAATCTTTGTTTTACTATGGTTGCAAATATCAAAAAATTTCTATATGTGACACGGCACCAGAGTTAAGTTAGGGTTTTTCAAATGCTGACACGCCGAGCTCAAAAGGTTCGCCATCACTGCTGTAGACCCTGTTCTCTGACATTCATTTCCTCCTTCGCAGGATCCCATGAGAGGGGCGTGTCTACTATCCCCACTGGTCAGAGCAGGACACTGAGTCACAAGAGGCAGGAACTGGCCACAGGGCACACAGCCAGGAAGAAAGGGCAGGCCAGGCCCCAGCACTGGGCACCTTCTGCCCTTGCTGCGCTGCCTCCCAACCCCAGAGCAGCACCGGGCCGGCAGCGGGACAGCCTCAGGACACAGGTGTTGAACGAGCGCGTCATCTTACTATGGGCTCCTTCCGGGAGGGTGAAGTCTCTAATGAGGCAATCAGAGAAAAGGCCTAGATCGAGGAGCCCCGAGGGGTCAGGTGAAGGAACATGTGCACGTGTGTGCTCGCTACCGTGTAAATGACTGCCTGGTGTCTGTCCTTCCCTACAGGCAGCCGCTCTGTGCTGCCTCGGGTTCTACAGACACCCTGCCTTGGAGGTCTGGGCACTTCCCTTTCCTTCCTCTCAGCCTGAAGCCGTCTGATTCACTCAGCTCCCTGGGCTGCACAGCGGGTGCCGGTCATGCTCTTGGACCCGGCCCCTGCTCCCCACCCCCCTGCACAGGTGGGTGAGCAGAGGGAAGGGTCCTCCCGTGCTGCAGTGCACCCTCCCCTTTAATGAGGGTCCAGAGATAACATCATCTCCAGTGGAAAGTGAAAGGTCTGAGTCAGGGGCCAACCGGATGGCCACAGTGGACCAAAGGGCAGCTTGGGGACATGGAGGCCCTGGGGCTCCACAGGACAAGTTCCTCGGGCCTTGCTCTCCCTGGGAAGGTCCTGGAGGCCAGGCTGCCAGAGGCGTTCACTGTCCCAGGCACAGGGACACGAGTCATTGCTTCCCTGAGGTGCAGGTGGATGCTGAAGTGGGTAGGCCCGTCAGGTGACAGGTGCTGTTACTTCTTTAATGAAAAGGCATGTAACGGCCTGCATTTAGGTCCCAGGCAGTTTCTGAGAAGCATGGAAGATGCTGGCAGAAGGTCTGAAAGGATCTAGAAAGTTCTACCACCCAGGGAGTCTGCCCTGTGTCCCCAGGGCTGCACAGCCCATGGACAGATCCACAGGAGTCAGCAGCCCCGCCGCTGCCCTGGGGGTCATGAGAGCGACCAGCACAGCCAGGCCTGTCAGCAGTCAGGAGAGGAAAACTCCTCCTGGGGCAGCAGCCGGGACGCAGGTCTGGGCAGGCGTGTGCTGGCAGAAGGTCTGAAAGGATCTAGAAAGTTCTACCACCCAGGGAGTCTGCCCTGTGTCCCCAGGGCTGCACAGCCCATGGACAGATCCGCCGCGGCCCTGGGGGTCATGGGAGCGACCAGCACAGCCAGGCCTGTCAGCAGTCAGGAGAGGAAAACTCCTCCTGGGGCAGCGGCCAGGACGCAGGTCTGGGCAGGCGTGTGGAGGGGGGACAGTGTCCACGTGGTGCAGGGAGCAGCCTCCCAGACCACGGTGGCTTGGTGGGCCTGGGATCTAGTCTGGTGTCCACAGGTTCCTCCAGGGCGAGTGGGTCTGGGAGCGCACTGGGTCCTGACTCAGAGACCCAGGCAGACCAGGAAACCGTGAGCTGCTGCTCTCGGTCCACACCCTCCACACCCGCTGCCCGAAGCCCTGGGGCCAGGCACTGCCCTGGGGGTAGAGAGGCCTCTGCTCTTCTCTGCAGTCAGGTCGCCCGGGACAGGACTTCCTAAAGGTGCCGGGCAGGGGAGAGGCGCTGGGGAAAGCCACCACGCCAGCAAGGCCTCCCTTTGCCCGTTCTAACCCTGACAGCACCCTTTCGTGAATCTCTGGGTCCCGTGATGGAAGGTTTGCAGCAATAGCTCCAGGCCTCCTGCCCACTCCCACACCATCTGCAAGGAAACGGTCACTTTTCCCATAGAGAGGGAAATCTGTTTTCCCACCTCTCGGATCTGGGCTGGCCTTGTGACCTGCTCTGGCCAACAGGATGCAGTGGAAGCGAAGTACCAGTCCCAGGAACGGGTCTGTATTAACCACATTGTCTGGTTTCTGTGTCTGATGTCCTGGCTTCTGGGGCCTGTGGACTCAGGCCAGCCATTGCTGAAGCCCTGGGACAACGGAACACCCTCCCTGCCCCCAGCACACCTTTTACATACAAACCAGCCCATCCCCCTGCCTTTTCTACTCTTACTCTCCTGAGACACCAGCTCCCCACACCCACCCACCCAGTCCATCCGCCCCAACAGCCCGGGTCAGGCACAGACAGCTAGGGCACCCCACACTGTGACCAGCTGAAATCACTCCAGCTGGCCACTCGTCACCTCCTTAGCCCCGTTACCCTGTCTCACCCACTCCTTCCCTCAAACCTTCCCCGAAGTTTCCCTCCCCCTCTCTGCCTGTGGCCCCCCTGCAGCCTGGCATGCCCCCGCCTCCTGGGAACTGTAACAAACTGCCTTTTCCATGACAGGCGTCTCCTGATCTGTTGGCCTCACCACACCTGGATGAACCCAACTCCCAGGCCGAGCTCGGACAGGTCTCAAGAGGTCCGGTGCATGCTGCAAAGAGTTCCTAAGAGCTTGACACCAAAAGCGTGATCCATAAAAATAAAAAACTGATCAACTGGACTTCATCAAAATGTAAAACCTTTGCTCTGGCAAAGACACTGAGACAAACTACCGACTGGGAGAAAATGCTTGTAACTCACAGATCTGAAGAAGGACGTGTATTTAGAACATACAAAGAATACTCAAAACTTGGTAAGGAAACAAGCCATTTTTAAATTGGGCAGAAGGCTTCACTCAACAGACTACGCATCTGACAAATAAGAACACGAAAAGCTTCCCAAAGTAATTAGTCCTTAGGGAAATGGGAATCCAAACCTCAGATACATTATTCCAATGACCCGGAGCAAACAAACCAGACGGTACTCGGTGCTGGCGAGAGTGCGGAGTAACCGAGCCTTCATACACTGCTGCTGGTGGGAACATAAGATGATACAACTAATAGGGGAGACAGTTTGGCAGTTTCTTCCCAAGTACACACACACTTGCCATATGACTCAACAATCCCACTCCCAGATGTTTACCCAAGAAAAATGACCATTTACATTCCCACAAAAAGCTGTGTGGGAATGTTCATAGCAGCCCTATTCATAATCGCCCAAAAAACAGGAACTTTCACCACGGGTGTCGTTCAGTTCGGGGGGGTGGGGCATTGATCAACAAACTGACCCTGGACGGTGTGGCTCAGCTGTTGAGCGTCAACCTATGAACCAGGAGGTCACGGTTTGGTTCCTAGTCAGAGCATATGCCAGGGTTGCAGGCTCCATCCCCAGTGTGGGGCGTTCAGGAGGCAGCTGTTCAATGATTCTCTCTCATTGTTGTTTCTATCTCTCTCTCCCTCTCCCTCTCCCTCTCTCTTCCCTTCTCTGAAATCAATAAAAATACATTTTAAAAAAACACATGAAAAACCGTGTGCGTCCACACAGTGGAATACTACTCAGCAGTAGTAAAAGAACCATGGGAACTCAGGACAACATGGAAGAATCTTAGCTGCGTTGTGTTAAATGGGAGAAGCCAGACCAACTTCCATTCATGTGACACCGTGGGGAAGATAAACTGTCGGATGAAAAGCAGGTCGGTTTGGGGGGCGCTGTCCTGTGTCCTGTCTGTGGTGGTGGTTACCATGCACAGAGTATCGTTCTGGGGTCAAAACTGTGGGAATGTGCACCACACACATTTCCCTTAAGCTATAAAAGGCAGCATCTCAAATGGATGGAGGCAACCGGGAATGAACCTCCCGTGGAGGAGTTTGGAGCCCGTGACATCTGATCATAAAGAGAGGCTCTGGGGAGGGGGAAGCCTTCTGAACGCATAGACCCACCCCCAGGCTAGGCGCACGCTGAGGCCCTGAACCCCCGAGCCCAGCGCAGGGCGCTGTTCAATGTTCTCCCTTTCAGAGTGGACAGCAGTTTTGCGAAAGGGCCCCCCACCCACGCGTGGGATCCCCACACTGCTCAGCCTCCCTCCTTCCCCACGACCACCTGCTCTCATCAGCAGGTCACCTGCAAAGTGGCTCAGGACAGATGTGCTGACAAGAAGGACACGAGAGGAAAGCCATGGAGAACCAGAGAAGAGCAAATGAGACTGTCCGTCCCCATGAGGCCCTGCTGCAGACCCCTGCAGAAGCAGCTCCCTGCTACCCCGTAACATGCATGCACGCACACATACACAAAGGCACAGCACGGACATACGCGGGCGCGCACACATGCACTATCACACATACAACCAAGCATTCACACAGACACAGAGACGTGCACACACAGTCACAGGCACCTACACACATACACACACCAGGTCTCCCGTGGGCTGTCACCTAATACAACAAAGTGAGCACACGGGGATCAGGCACCCCAGACGCCCGTGGACTGCTGCCAGGAGCTCCCGTGCCTGTCCCGAGGGGTCCCTGGGTTGTGTGCACCCTGCCTGTCTCCTCTGTGGCGGGAGATGGTCCCACGGATGCAAGTCATTCTCCAAACACTTGCCGAGTCTCCACCAGCCAACAGGTCTGGCCCGTGGCTCATCCTGTGTTAAGATCAGGTGAACTCCAGGTACACAAGTCACCTCAGGTCCTCATGAGTCCAACCCTCTGTCCACTCAAATTTTTCTGCCTTCAACCCCTTCCTAGGTCCACAGCTTTTAACGCTGAAAGCTGGGGTTCCCTGGGTTTCAGGCACCTGCTTGATTAAAATCACTAGGGACAATTTTTTTAATACGGATGCCTAAGTCTCAACCCAGACCTACTGAGTCAGAATCTCTGGGGGAGGCAGGCATCAGGATTTCTAGAAGATCCCAGGTGCTCTCCTGTGTGGCCAAGGTCTCCCCAGAAGCTGCCCAGCCAGGTCCTGCTCGGACCACCACCAGCATGCCCACGCTCCATTCATTCCACGGAGCTCCTACCGGAAGCTGGTGCCTGCCCCTGCAGTGGGAAAGGCTGACAATAAACATGAAACCTATCACAATGAGTCATTATAAACGTCATTGGGGTGCAGTGGGCATGTGGAGGCTTTCCTTCCCCGTCACTGTTATTGCTGTGGGTGGTATTGTTGGGGCACAAGCTGGGCCTCCACAGAGCGGGAGGGGCTCTGACCCAGAGCTCACCTGGCAGTGCTGGCTGTGAATTCAGCACTTCCAGGTCCACCTTTGGAAGACGCATTTACATATATATATAGATAGATTTCAAAGAGAAAGAGAGAGATAGAAACATCAGTGATAAGAGACAGTCATTGATCCATCCCCACGAGGTCCTGCTGCAGACCCTTCAGCCACCTTCTGCACTGGGGATGGAGCCCACTGAACCCAGGACCCCTTCAGTCTGGCCGATGCTCTATCCACTGAGCAATACCAGCTAGGGCCGGAAGGTGCATTTTTATCTGGACAGATGTGCTGACAAGAAGGAGCTTTTTAAAAAATTAAATGTATTGGGTGGCATCGGTTAATTAAATTTATTGGGGTGACCTGGTTAATATTATATGAGTTTCAGGTGTACACTTCTATGATCATCTGCTGTTTATTGCATTGTGTAAATTCTTACCTTAATTTCCCTCTCCAGTGTGTGCATTCTTATCTTAACATTACTGCTTTATACAAAAGTGAGTCTGGTCCAATAAATAAACCCAGCGAGACGCCATCGCATACAAACAAGGAGGGAAAGTGAACCGGGAGCCCCCGCGCGTGGGAAAAGTCAGCGGCAATGGGCGCGCAACGGGCCCAGGGAAGCGCCGCGGCAGTTAAGACGGAGATGGGAAG
>NW_005371595.1:264795-266584 GCF_000412655.1 Myotis brandtii
CAGGGAGGAGGAGCATGAGGCCAGGCCGGGCGCGCACCCGCGCGAGGCCTCCTGACCGGCCCCTTCCCCGCGGGGAGACTGCAGCTGACACCCCCCTCCCCCACGCACAGTGCGACTCCCACCCAGTTCTGTCCTCTCCACAGCCACGCACGAGCACCGTCCTCCGCCGCAGTGTGGCGAGGAGATGGGCTGCAGAAACTCGACAGGAGGCCGACCAAGCTCTCCATCCGCGGAGGTCCCTTGCACCCGGGGTCTGTAGGAGGAAGCAGATGGCCTCCCGCACTCCTGGAAAACATTATCTAAGTTCTCACTGGAAAATGTTTTCAGAGGCAGCGCTGCAGATGGCACGGTGCACACCACGTGTGCCAAGCCCCACATCTAGTCCTTTTCCGCACCTCACTTAGCAGAGCCCCCTCGGAGCTCAGCAAGCTGCGCCTCCGGGAAGGAGTGTTTTCCTTGGAAGGCAGAAGGGGCTGGGGAGTCCCCTGGGAAGCATGGGGCAGAGGCCAGCGGCCACCTGAGCGTTCACTACCCAGAAAACCCCACGGTGCCTCTCTGGCCACCTTCCTGCCAGAGGAAGTGGAGCGGCCCCTGTAAGTGCACGTTGCATCCTGGTGAGACATCTTGAAGAGAGACCTGGGCAGCTTCGCTGCTCCCTTGTCCGGGTGGAAGGGGCCAGGCAGCCTGCGGAGACTGGCTTACTGCCCCATCTGTCATGTGTTTGCTGTCTGTGCCCACGCAGTGTCCCCCTTTCTCTCTGTACCCCTCACCCACTAGTGAAAGGTTCCTTCTGGCCAGTGTGGTCTTGTTCATTTTGCATTCTATCCCACCTGTGTTTGCGCTGCAAACCGCGCCCCCTCCCCCAAGGGGGGGCGGCACTGCTGGGGCAAGGAGGCCCCAGGAGGCTGATCCAGATCAGATGCCAGAGCCCTAAATGGAAGGCGGCCATAGGACAAAGGTAGCAAATGGACATTAGTAAGCAGGAAAAAATACCAACAACTACCCACCCTCCAAAAGCCCCCAAACCCGGCTCCTGCAAACAAAGTTCCTGAAGTCCTGTGATCGTGTATGTAAGTAAAGGTGGGAGGAGGCCCAAGGCAGCCTGTCCTTGGCCAGCACAGGTGGCTCTGGGAGGAGCCCTGAGACTTGAATTTGCCTCTGGGGCAAGTCACTCAACCACACTCCATTCACTTTCTTCATCCTCGAAGTTGGGAATCGAATCGCGGTCTCTTTCAGCTTGATGAACCCATAGAGAGAGCAAGAGAAGAACAAAGAAGGCCAGAGTCTGGGTCCCAGGGGCTTGGTTCTCTGTCTCACCTCCCTCGATTTTTGGTGATGGAGGCAAGCCCTGCAAAGCCAGACCCTGTCAAGTTTGTCTGAAAGCAAAGACCAGGCAATAAGCCAAGTGTCCTGCATTCAGGGCTCCCAAAATTAACCTTATCTTAATATAATGGTCCTGTTGGCTCTCTTGTTGCTTCTGTCTACAAAGAATGCCCAGCCTAGGAAAATGCCTTATAAGAATTTATTTGAGCCAAACTAACGACAATTACCAGAAAGCAACATCACAACAGATTGAAAAATGTTCCAGTAAATGGCAAGTTTACAGCTATCTACACTAATAAAAGAGAAACATGGTAATTAGACTGGGAGACCTTCTGGATGTCCTTCCGGACAAAGCCATGGTGGTGGGGCTGAGGCAGAGGCAGTTAGGGGTGATCAGGCCAGGAGGGGAGGGCAGTTGGAGGTGATCAGGCTGGTGGGGGGGCCAGTTGGGGGCAAACAGGCCGGC
>NW_005371595.1:266682-270434 GCF_000412655.1 Myotis brandtii
GGGCAAGCAGGCCGGTGGGGGGGCAGTTGGGGATGATCAGGCCAGCAAGGGGAGGCAGTTGGGGGCGAGCAGGCCAGCAGGTAGAGTGGTTAGGGGTGATCAGGCAGGCAGGTGAGTGGTTAGGAGCCAGCAGTTCCAGATTGCGGGAGGGATGTCCGACTGCCGGTTTAGGCCCCATTCCACAGGGATGGGTCCTAAACTGGCAGTTGGACATCCCCTGAGGGGTCCCAGATTGGAGAGGGTGCAGGCCGGGCTGAGGGACTCCTCCCACCCCCATGCATGAATTTCGTGCACGGGGCCACTAGTCTATAATAATAAAAGGGTAATATGCTGATTAGACCTGATGTCTTCTGGACGTCATTACAGACATTGTTCCTGACAAGCCAGGGCCAGGGGGAAGCCAGTTCGGGTCCTGGGTGCCTGTGGGCGGCCTGAGGGAAGCCAGCCCAGGTTCCGAGTGCTGGAGGAAAGCCGGTGCCAGCAGCCAGGAGAAGGAAAGCCTACTCTTGCATGAATTTTCGTGCATTGGGCCTCTAGTTTTAGACATAAAAATCAAAAGAGGATATGTAAGGAGGGTTACATGAAATCCATTAGTGGTTGATTAAGGGGGCGAGAGAAAGCAAAGTGGGGAAACCTCTGGGATTGGATAAAAAATAAAATGGAGAGACACTTCTTTGACATTGGTAGGTACGGGAGAGTTAACAGTCACAGCACAAAGGTATTCAGGGAACAAGATAACAATCTTGTCCACAGTTAAAGAATTCTGTGGTCTCGTGCTCTGGTGCATTGGGTGTGCCCCGGGGGGTCTGAAGATAACTCTGACATTTCATAGCTACAATATTTTAGATGCAAAGAGATAACAGACAGGCTCGCTTGAGGTAAGGACTTTTCTTTGTCCAGGAAGCTACAGGTCTAGGACATGACTCCTTTCTAGTTATGGATTTTTTTGTTCAGACCATTCTATGTGGGTTCTTTGGTCTCTGAGTGTGTAAGGCCCGCCATGCAGGCCTCCCCTGAGCTTGTTAACTTTAGTATGTGGCCATTTTTGTGTCCATACTTCTGTTTCCTCTATAGTTCGTTTTCAAGAGAATATTCTTGAGTGTTGGTGGGTTGGTGGATGGGGGTTTATAACATCTAAAGGAAATATTTTTAAAGGTTTGGGCAAAATCAATTGCCATCTCCTGAGCTTGGTGCTCTCTTGGATATGTGTGTTCCTAGTGTCATGTGGGAAAGCAAAGCAAGACAGGAGGGTTTGCTGGGAAGTCTAGGCCCTGACCAGAAGCAGCACCAGGTGGAACAGCCTGTCCTGCAGGGCCCTCTGGTCCCTCCAGGGGCCCCACACCACCCAGCTCACTTTCTGGGTTTCATGGGCTTCTTATCCACTTACCTGTGGCCGAACCCTGCCTGCCAGCTCATTTGAGGCTGCTTCTCTGCCTTTAGCTCCTTCACCCCACACTCATCTGTGCTTCTGAAAGTCACCAGCCCCCACTGGCCACTACGAGGGTCACAGGAACAGAGCCCGGTGTGCGAGCCTGACCCAGGATAACAGGGCAGTACGTGAGCAGTCCGAGGTCCCTTCATTACACAAACACTTATGAAATGTAAGGCAGGCACAGCCCTGGGCCAGGCGCTACATTATCCTGTCACATCTAGAGCTGGAGCCAACAAAACTATGAGTCCTGTGTTGAACTTTGAAGAGACTGTCTGCCCATGTATGATGTCATGACAGCGAGGAGAGACATTTCCCCCTAGAAAACAGTCTCCAGTTTAATAAAATGAAAATCGGTGGAAAAACAGATTTGCTTGTGCTATGATTAAAGACCAAACCCTGTTGCCACCTGCCAGAAGGAGGAAAACGTTGCAAATCCACTAATGCCATTCCAGATGCCTCTGGAAGGGACCGAGTGGTGGGTACACTGAAGGACACACAGCCCGAGAAATGAGACACATGCACGCCAAACCTCACCTCTCCATGCTGCCGGCCAGGCCTATTTCTTTATCCATATATTGGGAACAGTATCTATCTGACGTTTCAAAGTAATGACTATAAAGTGTCTCACACAGTGCCTGACATATAGTTGGTGCTTACTTAAGGGGGGGGGGCATTGTCTAAACTGACTCTGAGTGTCCCTCATTTGGGGACAACATAAGAAAGAAACCAATATCTCAAGCACCCACTGTAGGCGAGGCCGTCTGTTAAGCAGTTCGCAACAATCCAGCAAAATGGGTCCCACTGTTTCTCCACTTTGCAGATTGGGAAACTGAGGCTTAGGCTGCTTCTGTAAGTTGCCAGAACTCCAAACATCATTGGGAGAGACAGGATTTACGCTTGGATATGCGATGCCGGGGAGTGTGCTGTCCGCTGCACCATGCTGCAGGGTCCACACACAAGGACCTGCTCATGTGCTCCTTGGCCCTTGGCCCATAGTTTCTAGGCAGATGTATCAAAATTAGCTTCCGAAGAAACTTTCCAGGGTACATTGTTGCTGAAAACTGAGATTACAACTCTTTGGGTTAGGCCCAATGACAGTAACCTCCAAGGAACCGTCGAAAGTAATTCCTGGGTCTAGCATTTCATCTTCAATAGTGTTCAAAACAGACGGCTTCAGCAGGTGCCTCTATGTGGCCCTCAGATGCACTCTGCACCTTTCCCCACCAGCTGTCTGTCCCGGAGGCCAGCCTGTAGGGACATCATCAGGTGATCGTGCCCTCTGGTTGGGTGTGACCAGTGAGAGCACAGTTGGACAAGGGTGATGTCATACGGTTGAGTCAAGCTGGCTGTGTCCCTTGATGGAAGGTCACTACTCTTTTCAAGGACACCTGTTCTCCACAATATCTCTCCTGGGGGATTCCGGGCCTCAGCATAGTAACAGCGCCTGCGTTAGGAGCCCTGGGATAAGGCCCTCCTGGTCGGTACTTCTACCAAAGATATGGTCCTGTCCATATCTTTGCAAAAAGGTCCTCTTACATTATCCTCACATCTCTTGGCTTTTGACTGATAAAGTGAGCATCAGAAAATATGTTTGCCTCTGGAATAGTGCCTCTAATAGGAAACGAGGTAGATCACACATTTGATCAAGCTTGTACACACACTCTCTCTGGGGAAAGCCCTGAGATGATATTGACTAACCAATATCCAGTCTTCTCCTTTACCAACACAATCCAATTTTTGTTCAGGGCTGTAATATACCCAGTTAAAAATGCCCCTCCTCCCACCCCTGCAGACTGGTGCAGCCACTATGGAAAACAGTATGGAGTTTCCTCAAAAAATTAAAAATGGAACTTCCATTTGACCCAGCAATCCCACTTCTGGGAATATATCCTAAAACCCCCAAAACATCAAACAGAAAGAATATATCACTATGTTCATAGCAGTGTTATTTACAAAAGCTAAGATTTAGAAACAGTCTAAGTGCCTATCAGTAGATAAGTGGATAAAAAAGATGTGGGACATTTACACAATGGAATACTATGCAGCTGTAAAAAAGAGGGATCTCTTACCCTTTGGGACAGCATGGATGGAAATGGAAAATACTATGCTAAGTGAAATAAGCCAATATGAGAAAGACAAATATCACATGATCTCACTTATTTGTGGAATCTAAAGAACAAAATGAATTAATCAACAAAATAAGACACAAAGCATGGAGGCATGGAACAACTGACACACCTCGATATAGGGGTTTGGGGGACAAGAAGAGATAAACCAAAGAAATTATATGCATAGCCCATGGACATAGGCAATAGGTGGT
>NW_005371595.1:270494-323284 GCF_000412655.1 Myotis brandtii
GGGGGGAGAAAGGGGGAATAGACAGGATATAACTAATACTATCAACAATAAAAAATATTTACTTTTAAAATGCCCCCCCCCAAAACTCTTCAGACTTCCTTGCAATTTAGATGCCCTTAATTCAGGCCAAGTTGGCTGTGTGACCTGGTTCTGGCTAATGAGATGTAAGTGAAATACACATCTGGGTGGGGCTTGAGATTTCCTATTTATTCATTTAGTATAGACTCTTTTTTCCTGTTAGGTCCTTGAGCACAGACACAATTGCTGTTTTCAAGTCCTTGACTGATAATTCACCATCTGTTATGCTCGCTGGTCAGTAACCATTGATTGTCTTCTGAGTGTGGATCATTTTTCTAGTTTACTGGTATGCCTAGTTGTTTTGGATTGTATCTAGGGATTGTGAGTAATATCTTATAGATACTCCTTTTCTGAATATCATTTTAAAATTGAGATATAATTTACAGACCATAAAATCAATCACATTAAAGGGTATAATACCATGGTGTTTTTCAGTATATTCACAAAATTGTGCAACCATCACCACTAATTCCCGAACATTTCATAACCACAAAAAAATAAAAAAAATAAAAAACCCATACCCCCCCCCAAAACACACACACACATACACACACACACAAAAACCCATACCCATTAGCAGCTATCCCCCATCTCTTCATTACCTCAACACCTGGCAACAACTGATTCACTTTCTCATCTATATGGACTTGTCTACTCTGGACATTTTGTAAAAATAGAATCATACAATACATGGCTTTTGTGACTGCCTTATTTCACTTAGTATAACATTTTTAAGGCTCATTTCATATTGTAGCATGTATCAGTGCTTCATTCCTTTTTATGTTGAACTAGAGGCCCAGCGCACGATTAAATCGTGTGTGTGTAGGGTCCCCTAGGCCTAGCCTGCCATCAGGGCCATGTCCACCGCCCCCAACACCTCGCATGCTCTGCGGACGCTGCCGCCCCTTGCCCTCCACCGGATGCCAGGTTCTCACCTTCCCTGGGCCTGGCGTTCACCCACATGGAGGATGCCTGTAGGCAGCAGCCCCATTGTGGAGCTGCTCTCGGCGCCCTCCCCTTTGGCCATGACCCATGGGCCACGCCATCAGGTATCAGGATGCCGGGATGTCCTTCTGCTCCACCGGCCTCTGCTCCCACTGGGCTCGGGTAGTAACCGCTGCCGCCACCACAGTCGCGTGCAAGAGTAAAGCTGGCAGGCCAGTGGCACACACGAGTGCACACTCCCTTACACTCCCCCTTTGCACCTCTCAAAGGTTAGCCCCGCCCTATCGAATCCAGCCAATCCGGGAACCCTGCTGCCCCACCTCCAGCCAATCCGCTCGCCCACCTGCTCCCACTGGGCTCGGGTAGTAACCGCTGCCGCCACCACAGTCGCGTGCAAGAGTAAAGCTGGCAGGCCAGTGGCACACACGAGTGCACACTCCCTTACACTCCCCCTTTGCACCTCTCAAAGGTTAGCCCCGCCCTATCGAATCCAGCCAATCCGGGAACCCTGCTGCCCCACCTCCAGCCAATCCGCTCGCCCACCGGCCTCACCCTCTCCCGCCCCCCCAAAACTGCCTTCCCAACCACCCTGGAGGCTCTCAGTGTTTTGAGCTGAACCTTGCAACCTGGTGAAGGTGGGGAGGGCCACCTGACACACCAGGAAACTGAAGTCCGAGGCTGAGTGTGAACGCAGCTCCACTCTGTTCCTTCCCATGGAGCCTGTCCTATCCCTCTGTGCCAAGTGCTCAGGTCCCACCCCTCCCTGACGTCAAGGGCCTATTCTGCCTCCCTGCCACTGCCCGCTACCACCTTCTGCCACCTGTTGCCCGCTGCCGCCCCCCGCGCCCCCACTGCCCGCAGCTCCCTGGCTCCACTCCAGCCTCCCTCCTCCACTGCCTTGGCTTTGTTCCTGTCTCCACCGCCTCTACTTTGCTCCCTTGCCAGTATATGCAAATTAACCGTCATCTTGGTTTGGTTAATTTGCATATAGCCGCTCTGATTGGCTGGTGGGTGTAGCAAAGGTACGGTCAATTAGCATCTTTGTCTTTTATTAGTGTAGATAATATTCCATTGTATGTATATGCCATATTTTATTGATTTGTCAGTTGATGGACAATTGGGTTGTTTCTAATTTGTGGCTATTATGAATAATGCTGCATGTGTGTAAATAAATGTTTTCATTTCTCTCAAGTATATACCTAGGAGTGGAATTACTGATGGTAATTCTTTAATCATTTGATGAACTGACAAACTGCTTTCCAAAGTGGCTGTGCCATTTTAACTTCATGCCAGTAAATTATTAGAGTCCTTATAATTTATCTACTTCCTTATCAACACTAGTTTTCTTTCCTTTTTCATAAAAAATAAATATTATTGTTATAGCCATTTTAGTGGGCATGGAGTTATAATGTTGCTGTGATTTGCATTTCACTGATGACTAATGATGTAGAACAGACATTTTCAACCTTTTTCATCTCATGGCATGCATAAACTAATTACTAAAATTCTGTGGGCTATTATTTTTGACCAAAAAAAATAGCTATAATTTTGATTGATTTACAAAAAATACCAATTCAATTAGAAAATGAGCAAAAGACCTCGACAGACACGTCTCCAAAGAGGACATACAAATGGCCAATAGATATACTAATTATCTACCCTTTTTGCTCCAAAGTGACTTTTTTAAAAATCAGGTGTCTACTATACTAATAAAAGGGTAATATCCTAAGTAGACCAGACATCTTCTGGACGTCCTTCCGGACAAAGCCACGGTGGCGGGGGCTGAGACAGAGGTGGTTAGGAGCGATCAGGCTGGCAGGGGAGGGCAGTTAGGGGCGATCATGCTGGCAGGAGAGAGCACTTAGGGTCTTAGGGGGTGATCAGGGCAGCAGGGAAGCAGTTAGGGGACAATCAGGCCAGCAGGGGAGCAGTTAGGGGGCGATCAGGCTGGCAGGGGAGGGCAGTTAGGGGATGATCAGGCCAGCAGGCAGAGGCAGTTAGGGGCGATCAGGCAGGCGGGCAGGCAGGCCAGCCGTTAGGAGCCTGTGGTCCAAGATTGCGAGAGGGACATCCCCCGAGGGGTCCCAGATTGGAGAGGGCGCAGGCCGCACTGAGGGGACCCCCCCATGCATGAATTTAATGCACCAGGCCTCTAGTCTATGTATATAAAAGCCTAAGCAACTGTTCAATCATTCAACTGGTAGCTATGACGTGCACTGACCACCAGGGGGCAGACACTCAACACATACACATGGAAACATAGAACAGACTGATGAATCTCAGAGGGAAGGGGGGAGGGTGGGAAGAGATTAACCAAAGATCTTATATGCATACTAGAGGCCCTGTGCACGGAATCATGCACCGGGTCCCTCAGCCTGGCCTGCGGGGATCAGGCTGAAACCAGCTTTCTGACATCCCCTGAGGGGTTCTGGATTGCGAGAGGGTGCAGGCCAGGCCGAGGGACCCCACTGGTGCATGAATCCATGCACCGGGCCTCTAGTACTTATATATAAGGATTTCTGGTACCAGGAATTAACTGATCAGACAAAATCTTATTGTGTGACATGACCAATAAGATGCAACTCTATTATATGATCTACATATTTATGGTTCAGGACAGGGCATTCACACCAGACAGCTATTGTGTTGGCTGCTGTAATTCTTTTTTTTACAATCTAAGTAAAAAGGGGTGGGTGCCCCAACCAAATAGTCAGGCATTGCATGTTTTAAAAATTCTTGGGGCACACCAGTATGAAATTGCATCTTTTCATATGCTTATTGATTAATTGTACATCTTCCTTGGGAAAATGTCTACTTAGGTCCTTTGTTGTTGTTGTTTTTTTCTTTTGTCTTTTTATTATTGAGTTAAAGGAGCTCATTACTTTAAAATTTTTACTATTATTATTTTTTACAAAAAATCTACTTGATGTTTATTATACTTAGTTTCTCCAATGATGGTTTAGCAAATGAATTCTTTATATAGTCTAGATATATGATTTGAAAATATTTTCTCCCATCTGTGGGTTGACTTTTCCTTTTTTATTGAATTTATTGGGGTGACATTGATTAATAAAATTATGTTTCAGGTGTACAATTCTACAATACAACATCTGTATATTGTATTGTATGTTCACTACCCCAAGTCAAGTCTCCTTCCATCACAATTTATCCCCCTTTTACCCTTTTCTACCTCCCCCACCTCCCTTTCCCTCTGGTAATCATCATACTGTTGTCTGTGTCTGAGGTTTTGTTTTTGTTCTTTGCTTAATGGCTTCATCTTTTTCACCCAGCCCCCAACCACCTCCCCTCTGACAGCTGTCAGTCTGTCCTCTGTCTATGACTCTGTTTCTATATTGTTTGTTAGTTTTTATTCACTAGATTCCACATATGAGTGAAATCATATGGTATGTTTCTCTAACTGGCTTATTTCACTTAGAGTAATGCTCTTCATGTCCTGACTGGTGTGGCTCCATTGTTTGGGTGTTGTTCTATGCACATAAAGGTTGCTGGTTCAATTCTCAGTCAGGGCACATGCCTGCATTTTGGGCTTGATCTCTGGTAGGGGGCTTGCAGGAGTCAGCCAATCATGTTTCCCTCTCACATTGATGTTTCTCTCTCTTCTCTCTCTCTCTCTCTCTCTCTCTCTCTCTCTCTCTCTCTCTCTCTCTCCCTCTCCCTCTCCCTCTCCTTCCTCTCTCTTCTCTAAAACCTTTAAAAATATGCTCTGTAGGTCCATCCCGATGACACAAAGAGTAAGATTTCCTTTTACAGTTAAATAGTATTCTATTCCACTGTGAAAATGGAATACCACAGCTTTTTTATATTCTCATCTACTGATGAACACTTGGGCTGCTTCCAAATCTTGGCTATTGCAAATAACACTGCCATGAACATAGGAATGCATATACTCTTTTGAATCAGTGCTTCAGATTTCTTTGGATATAGTCCCAGAAGTGGAATCACTGGGTCAAAAGGCAGTTCCATTTTTAATTTTTTGAGGGAACTTCATACTACTTTCCACAGTGGTTGCACCAGTCTGCATTCCCACCAACAGTGCACGAGGGTTCCCTTTTCTCCATATCCTCACCAACACTTGTTGTTTGTTGGTTTATTGATGATAGCCATTCTGACAGGTGTTAGGTGATATCTCATTGTGGTTTTAATGTGAATTTATCTGATGATTAGTGACACTGAGCATCTTTTCATGTCTATTGGCTATATGTATGTCCTCTTTAGAGAAGTGTCTATCGAGATTCTTTGCCCATTTTCTGATTGGATTATTTTTTGTGTTTTTGGTGTTAAATGTTATCAGTCTTTATAAATTTTGGATATTAACCCCTTATCAGATATATAATTGGAAATTATGTTCTCCCATTCAGTGGGTTCTTTTCATTTTTTTTTTTGATGGTTTCCTTTGCTGTGCAAAAACTTTCTAGTTTGATGTAGTCCCATTTATTTTTTTTTTCGTTTGCTTCCCTTGCCTGAGGCCATATATAAGAAAAAAGATTGCTGCAACAAATGTTCTAGATTTTTCTGTTTATGTTTTCTTCTATGATTTTAATAGTTTCAAATCTAACATTACAGTCTTTATTCTGAGTTTATTCTTGTGTATGCTGTTAGAAGGTGGTCTAGTTTTATTTTTGTGCACATATCTGTCCAATTTTCCCAACACGATTTATTGAATAGACTCTCTTTACCCCATTTTATGTTTTTGCCTCCTTTGTCAAATATTAATTGACCGTGGATTTATTTCTGGTCTCTCTATTCTGTTCCATTGATCTATATGTCTCTTTTTATGCCAGTACCATGCTGTTTTGATTACTATCTATAGCCTTAAAGTATACTTTGATATCCGATAGTGTGATTCCTCCAACTTTGTTTTTCTTTCTCAAGATTGCTATGACTATTCAAGATCTTTTGTGGTTCCGTATAAATTTTTGGAATATTCGTTCTAGTTCTGTGAAATACACCATTGGTATCTTGATACGAATTGCGTTGAATCTGTAAGTTGCTTTGGGTAGTATGGACATTTTAATGATGCATTTCTTCCTATCCATGAACATTGTATATGCTTCCACTGATTTGTATCTTCTTCAATTTCTTTCTTCAGTGTCTTTTTAAAAATTGTGGTTTTTTTTAATTTTTAGAGAGAAGAGAAATAGATGAAAGAAAGAAAGAAAGAAAGAAAGAAAGAAAGAAAGAAAGAAAAACATCGATTCGTTGTCTCACTTACTTATGCATTCATTAGTTGCTTCTTGTATGTGCCCTGCCTGGAGATTGAATCCACAGCCTTGGCATATTGGGATGATGCTCTAACCAACAGAGCTACCCAGTCAGGGCTCTTCAATGTCTTATAATTTTCTGAGTACACGTCTTTTACATCCTTGCTTAAATTTATTCCTAGGTATTTTATTTTTTTGAAGCAAATGTGAATGGGATTGTTCTCTTAGTTTCCCTTTCTGATAATTCATTATTGGTGTATAAAAATGCAACTTATTTCTGGATATTTCTTTTGTATCCTGCTACTTTCCTAAATTCAAGTATCAGTTCTTGTAATTTTTTGGTGTAATCTTTAGGGTTCTCTATATACAGTATCATGCCAACATGTCTCAAATAATAACAATTTTACTTCTTCCTCTCCAATTTGGATGCCTTTTGTTTCTTCTTGTCTGACTCCTGTGGTTAGGACTTCCAGTTCTACGTTGAATAAAAATGGTGAAAAAGGATATCTGTGGGTTGACTTTTCACTTTCTTTTTCTTATTTTCTTTTTTTAACAAATCTTTATTGTTGAGAGTATTACAGATGTGACACCCTCATGCCCCCCCCCCCCGCATTATCCCTCTCCACCAGATCCTGCCCCACCCTACGCTTCACCATCCTATTGTCTGTGTCCATGGGTAATGCATGTATGCATATAAGTTCTTTATTAATCTCTTCCCGCCCCATATCCCGCCCCTTTCCCTCTGAGAATCATCAGTCTATTCCATGTTTCCATGCCTCTGGTTCTACTTTATTCATCAGTTTATTTTGTTCATTAGATTTCTTGTTCATTTATTTTGATTTTTAGATTCAATTGTTGATAGATATACCATGCTCTGTGGGTGAAAGGTCGCCCAGAGTCAAGAGCAGGGGACTACAAGAGTACATGTTTCATTGGGAGATCACTTTCGGAAGCCAGCTATCACATTTTCCTTTTTATTTTTTATATGTGTAAACATCTACTCATGTAACCACCACCAGGTCAAGAAACAACTTGCCCAACATAAGAGAACCTCCCTCCACCTCCACCCCACCTTCTGTGTACACATCCTGATCACAATGACCTTCCTCCTACTAGAGGTAACCACTATCCTGACTTTGGTGATGGTCATTATTTCCTTCCTTTAGAGAGTCACCATCTCTGTACATATCTCTAGGCAATATAGTTTAGCTTTTGTTTTTGAACTTTATGAAAACGGAATTATACTCTACGAGTTCTATTGAGACATGCTCAACATTTTGTTTGTAATAACAAATGGTATTGCATGTAGACTTGCTTATTCACTTACATTGCCGCATGAATGCCATTGAAGGAATACATTTAGATCCATAAAATATATTTTTACTTCTATTATTGACATTGGTTTGTTTCCACCTTAGGGCTATTATGCATAACACTGCCATAAACACTCTAGGACATGACTTCTTATGCACATTTGCAACCGTTTTTCTTTATACTTCAAAGTGTATTTAGAAGTAGAATAGATGGGGCATCAGGAATGAAAGTGTTCAAATTACTTAGATAAGTCAAACTGCTTTCCAAAGTGGCTAACCACCTAACACTCCCATCTGTAAGGAACATGAGTTCTTGCACCGCATAATACCAATACTGGCTATATTAAATGTTTTAATTTTCACTAGTCTGGTGGATGAGTATTGCTCTTTCAAAATCATTTTAATTTGAGTTTATCTTATGGTAATTGAGATGTAGTAACTTCTCTTGTGTTAATTCACCCATTACAAGCATGTCAAACTTGCGGCCCGCCTGGAATTTCCTCTCTTTGAAGGACCTGTGCAGGTCTTTTTCTGTTTTTTGTAATGAATTGTCTCTTTTTATCTTATTGACTTGTAGGAATTTAAATACTTTGTAGATAGTTCTTCTACTTTGTGGTTTATCTTATCATTCTCTTTTATGTAGAATGGTTCTTAATTTAAATGTATTCAAATTAACCAGTGTTGTGTCCACTCCTTTATTAAAATGACATGAAAATGTGTTGGTCCTATGAAATAGCTCAGTCAAAATGGGAGGGTTAATATATTGAGAAAATAACAGCTTTGATACACTGTGCCAACTTTAAAAACATCCTATAAAAGCACTGCAATCAGTGGTGCACTCACAAGAAAGAGAAGGCAGAGAGAAGAGAGAAGAGGATGGGAGCTAAAAGGAAAAAAGAAATAATGTAGAGGGGTAGCTGAGAAGGTAGGAGAACAGTCAACACTGTGTAATGCCACAGGAGAGGAAATGGAGCATGGCAAGAGTAAGGGATGTTGTTCAAGGTATTAGGTGCTGCTCAGAGTCCAAGGGCCACGAGGCTTCAACTGTCCCTCCTTTCTCTCCTGATTCCTATCTTGTAGCAAAGTGCTGCTTTCTAGCCCATCAGACTCTATCAAGTGCCAGGTGGCCCATCCTTTCCTCGAGCTGCCCCTCAGCTCCCTTGGCTCATAGCTTTGCTCACTGTACCACACATCCTGCTGTGAGCTTTACAGGAGGGGACATTGGGATACAGCTACGTGTGTCACTCAGAATCACCAAGGTAGCCAGAAAATTGAGCATTAGGTAATGTTTACTATTGGTTTTAATATGACATGCCAATCCTCAGTGTTTTTGCTCCAGTCTTATCTAGAACTCAGATGATAGCTTCTACCATTCAGTTATTTATACTCCAGGGAAGTTAAAAAAGAGGTCAAAAGGCAAACAACCTCATGATTATATTGAGAGATCATTAAAGTGCCAATATGTTATGGGGTAGAAGAAAAATAGACTTTAGAGTTGAATTTCATGGAATCTCTTGATATCAGGTTTTTTTCAATTGGGGATGATATGGCCCTGCCACCAACTACTCAATTTTGCCAATAACTAAAACTTGATACAGAGTTTGCATTCCTTTAAAATAATGGTGTTACAGGATAGATTTATAAACATCACATATCACACTGGGCTTTCTGTGCTGTAGTGGGAGAGATGTCTTATGTGACTAATGGTACATGATTTTTCTTTCACTATTACTTTGAATAACAAGGTAAATTTAAAGGGTTATTTATTTAGTCATACACCCACGCACACATATGGCCATTGATTTAACCTAAGGAAGGATGACAAAGTAACTATGTTCCTAATAAAATATGTTTTATGGTCAAGTTTTTAAAAAACTTTTAATGGAGTTAACTTCTGAGGTTTTTATTTAAAGACACTTTAAATGTTTTTCAAGCTATTACCTAACAACACTATAATCTCTATGTGAAAAGTATGTGTCCATTATTGTGCTGGGGAGTAATAAAACTCTTTATCGATTTTTATTTCTGTGCCTTCCTTCAAATAGCAGGCTGCCAAGAACCTTTCTGATGTAATTGCAATTGTGAATAATGGCACCTCCCACCACCTTTACTTTTCTGTTTCATATCTTCTATGCGTTCTGCCAACACATACGAAAAGCTTCTTTGGAAGTTCATCATAAAAAAAATCTAGAAGGTTCTTAAGGAGCTTGAATCTAATGGATAAAAGCAAAAGTTAACATTTTCTTTTCTATTTTACTGTTGACACTACTACAGATGTCCCCATTTTCTCCCCCTTTGCCCACCTCCACCCAGCCTCGGTCCCGCTTCCCTCTGGCCATCACCACACTGTTGTCTGTGTCTATGAGTATGCATATATGTTCTTTGGCTATTCCTTTAAAAATGTACATGTCTCCTGTTGTTTGATCCTTACCTCAAGCCCATAAAATAGATACTGTAGTTACCCCTAGTTTACAGATAAGGTAAAAGAGGCTCAACAGGTCATTCTCAGATAAAGAGTCTCCTGGATGGAATCTTTTTTTTTAAATTTTTTTATTGATTTCAGAGAGGAAGGGAGGAGAGAGAGATAGAAACATGAATGAGAGAGAATCATTGATCGGCTACCTCCCCCGCCCCCCCACTGGGGATCAAGCTCACAACTTGGACATGTGCCCTTGACGGGAATCGAACCTGGGACCCTTCAGTCTGCAGGCCAACACTCTATCCACTGAGCCAAACCAGCTAGGGCAGGCATTTTAATTATGATGTGTCTTTGTTTGGGCCTCTTTGGGTTCATCTTGTTTGGGACTCTCTGCACTTCCTGGATTTGTATGTCTATTTCTTTCACCAGGTAAGGAAAATTTTCCGTCATTATTTTTAAATAGGTTTTCAATTTTTTACTCCCTCTCTTCTCCTTCTAGCACCCCCATGACGTGAATGTTGGTACACTTAAAGTTGTCCGAGAGGCTCCTTATGATATCTTCATAATTTTGGATTCTTTCTTCTTTCTGTTTCTGATAGGGTGTTTTTTGCTTCTTCATATTCCAAATCATTGATTTGATTCTCAGTGTCTTCTACTCTACTGTTGAATCCCTGTAAATTATTCATTTCAGTTGGTGTATCCTTCATTTCTGATAGGTCCTTTTTTTATGTTGTTGATGTTCTCAGTAAGTTCCTTGAAGTTCTCACTAAGTTCCTCAAAGTTCTCATTAAGTTCCTTGAGCAACCTTATAACCATTGTTTTGAATTCTGAATCTGGTAGTTTGCTTGCTTCCATTTCATTTAGTTCTTTTTCTGGCAATTTCTTCTGTTTGTTCATTTGTGATGTTTCTTTGTCTCTGCATTTGGTTGCTTTCCTGTGTTTGTTTCTGTGTATTAGGTAGATCTGCTATGTCTCCTGGAATTGGTAGAGTGGCCTTGTGTAGTAAGTGTCCTATAGGGCTCAGTGGCTTAGCCTCCCCAGTCACCTGAGCTGGGCACTCTAGTTGTACCCCTGTGTGGGCTGTGCGCACCGACCTGTTGCAGGTGAACCTTGATTGCTATTGGTGTCACTGGAGGGATTGACGCCCCCAAGCCAATTGGCTGTGCTGTGACTGCAGTGGAAGAGCTGCTGTGCAGGAGACACCCCAGTCTCAGAGTGGCTTCTTTATTTTCCTAGTTGTAGAACTTCCATTCAGCCAGATTTCAGGTGGTTCTGAATGATAGTTCTGTGGTTTCGTTGTAATTTTGATGTGGTTGTGGGGCGATGCGAGTAGTGTTTACCTATGCTTCCATCTTGGACCTGGCAACTTTCACTTTCTTGATAGTATCCTTTGAAGCACAAAAGTTTTTAGTTTTGATGAAGTCTATTTTTTTCATTGCTTGTGGTTTTTATGTCATATCTAAAATTACTTTGCCAAATCCAAGTTCCTGCAGATTTATCCATGCTTTCTTCTGAGAATTTTATAGCTTTGATCCATTTTAAGTTAATTTTTACATATGTTGTGAAGAGTCCCACTTCATTCTTTTGTAGATGGCTATCCAGTTTCCCAAGCAACATTTGTTGAGGAAACAATTGTTTCCCCATTGAATGCTCTTGGTACCCTTGTTGAAAAATGAATTGGCCATAGATTTAGAGATTTATTTCTGGACTGTCAATTTTATTCCACTGATCTACATCTGTCCTTGTGCCAGTATCACACTGACTTAATTACAGATGCTTTATACTGTTTTGAAATCAAGAAACGTGAGTCCTCCTATTCTTTTTCAAGGTTATTTTGGCTATTTTGGGTCCTCTGAAATTCCATATAAATTTTATCATCAATTTAGACAAATAAGTTTTCTGGAATTCTGAATGGGATTGCATTGAATTTATAGTTCAATTTTGGAAACACTGCCATCTAAAGTCTTCTGGTCCATGGACATGGGATCCCCCTGCCCCCCCCCCCCCCCCTATATCTTATTTAATTTCTTTCAACAGTGTTTTGTAATCTTCAGTATGAAAGTTTTGTACTTCTTTGGTCAGATTTTTCCAAAGTATTTTATTCTCTTTGATGCTACTGTAAATGAAAATTTTTCACATTCAAGTTGTTCATTATAAGTTTTTAGAAGTATGATTGATTTTTGTATATTGTTCTTGCATCCTGCAACCTTTCTGAACTCATTACTAGTTCTAATAGTTTTTTCAGTAGATTCCTTAGAATTTCCTAAACACAAGATCACGTAATGTGTGAACATACTTTTGCTTCTTCCTTTCCAATTTCATTAACTTATTTCTTTTTCTTGTCTGGTTGCCCTGACCAGAAGTTCCAGTACTATGTTGAACAGAGTGGTGAGAATGGCCATCTTTGTCTTGTACCTATCTTAAGAGGGAAAGCACCTAGTTTTTTTGGTTATTGAATTTGATATTGGTTGTGGGTTTTTGTAGATGCCCTTTATCATGTTGAGAAAGTTCCTAGTTTGTTGAGTGTAACATGATACAGGTGTTCAGTTTTGGCTAATACTTTTTCTCCATCTATTAAGATGATTATGACATGTATGTTAGTTTGTCCTATTGATATAATGTATTATATTGATTTTCAGATGTTAAACCATCCATTTATTCCTGGGATTAATCCTGGTTGGATTTTAATTTCCTTGCCATTTTTGTACTACATATTTTTTAGATATTTTCTTAGTGATTGCCTTGGGGGTTTACATTAACTTTTTTAAAAAATATGTTTTTATTGATTTGAGAGAGAGAGGAAGGGAGAGGGATAGAGACAGAAACATCCATGAGTGAGAAACATTGATTGGCCACCTCCTGCATGCCCCACCACTGACAATTGATCCTGCAACCCTCACATGTGCCCTGACTGGGAATCAAACTGGGGATCTCTTGGTACATAGGTTGACTCTCAAACACTGAGACATCGGCCAGGCACCATTAACATTTTAATTCAATTTAGTTCTGATTAATACCAACTTAATTTTAATAATATGCAAAAGTTGGCTTCTATACAGCTCCTTTCTCCCCCTACTTTTATGTGTTATTACAAAATAATTACATCTTTGTACATTTTGTACCCATCAACCTAGATTTATAATTATTTATTCAATAAAGATTTAAGTCTGAAGGAAGAAAAAAGTAGTTACAAAAAAATAAACATTTACACTGTCGTTTATATTTACCTACATATTTATTTCTTCACGTAGATTCGAGTTACTGTTTAGTGCTCTTTTGTTTCACCCTGGGAGACTCCCTTTAATATTTCTTATAGGGCAGGATCGCTAGCAACAAAATTTTCTGGCTTGTTTTTGTTTGGGAGTGTCTTTATTTTTTTATTCATTTTTTGACTGATAGTTTACCTAGATATAGAATTCTTGGTTGACAGCCCACCCCCCTCCTTTCAGAACTTTGGATATGTCATCCCATTATCTTTTTCCACCAAAGTTTCTAGTAGGACATCAGCTTACCTTATTGCGTATCCCTTTTATATAAGTCACTTCTCCCTTGTTCTTTAAAAATTCTTTGTCTTTGACTTTTTAAATATATATATATTAAATTGATTTCAGAGCGGAAGGGAGAGGGAGGGAAGGAGGGAGGGAGGGAGGGAGAGAGGGAGGGAGGGAGGAGAGAGAGAGAGAGAGAGAGAGAGAGAGAGAGAAACATCGATGAGAGAGAATCACTGATTGGCTGTCTCCTGCACACCCCACACTAGGGATCGAGCCTGTAACCTGGGCATATGGACTGACCAGGAATCAAATCAAACCGTGGCCTCCTGGTCCATAGGTCAGCGCTCAACCAGTGAGCCACGCTGGGCAGGCCTGTCTTTGACTTTTGACAGTTTATGATTTATAGGTCTCTAGTTTATTCAATGTGGCGTTTGCTAACCTTCATGGATATATAGACTGAGGGTTTCTAAAACAAATTTGGGGAGTTTTCAGCAATCACATCTTCAACTGTTCTTATTATTTTTATGAAGGAAATAGCTTTCAGAGGTCCTTAGTCCCCCATTTTCTCTGATGTTACCCCCAAATTACTTTTTAAACAAGTTTACATGGTTGGATTCAATCTAAAGTTTTTCCCCCTTTTAGCAGAAATCTCAGTTTTCTGTTTTCAGCCTCAGAGGGGTATGTGGAGTCTGCTAACAGAGAGGGAGCAAGAGAGGAACATCGATTGGTTGCCTTTCGTATGACCACAACCTGACTGGGAATTGAACTGGAAACCTTTCAGTGCACAGGACGATGCTCAATGAACTGAACCACTCCAGCCAGGCTCATTCTCATCTTAACATGTCTAAAATAAGTCTTTGGAAGCAGATATGTTAATACCCAAAGCTTTTTTATTAAGGGAAAATATATGGAATAGAATGTCTTACTTTCAGTATGCTCATAGTGCTAAAAATAGACACTGCCCCTAACTCTCTGGACTCTACTCTGCCCCAAAGAAATCTCCACTTATCAAATTAAGCAACAGAGAATCAGAATTAGGACTGTTTACAGAAACAGGAATTTGGAGGCTAGATGGAAAGATAACAAAGTCACATAAATTCATGCAGCAACAGATAACCAAAGCATATAAAGTGTATTTCAAGTTCTGGTGTGCAGTTCAGCCCTCCCATTGTATCTCTCTTCCTCTGGCCCTAAGAACCCAAAGGTGAGAAGAGCAATCTAGGAGACAGGCTTCAACTCTGGCCTGAGGGACCTGGGGCCAAAGAAGCTGTGTGGTTCCCCATTTTCTTGTCTGTAAGGTGCTATCAGAGGCACCTTCCAGCTTTCAAGTTCTAATTCTGAGGGAGACTGGAAAAATACCAAAACGGTAAATGTTGTGCCAGGATGGAGGGACTCCGTGTGTACATTTTGGATTTTTATTTCATATCTAAGTAAACGTAAATTTGTAAGTTTTTTAAATGCAAGAATTCGAGACCAAAAAATGTTGAGATTAGATCTCTTCAGAAATGTTACTTTGGCACCATCTGCTGGGGAGCTTTTAAAATCTTCCCTGTACATAAATTTCTTATTACCTTCCCCAAATGATTTAAAGGAAACATTGTCCATCATTTACACCTGACCTGAGTATCCCAGCAGCCTTTGTTAGTAGGAATTTATGTGTAAATTCAGCATCACTTAAGGGGCACAGAACTTGTCCTTGGGTAACTTCATTCTAGCACGTGTACTAAGTTTTAGAATGTGTTTGGATTTTGTGTGGCACCTGTTCAGCTGAGTCTAGCAGCACCCGGCAACCACTGCTGCACTTTTCTTGACAACCTGGGCTGTCTTTGAAGGCCTGTGCACCAGGCACCCGAGACATATTTACGTACTTAACGCTCTAACAAGCAAACACTTGTTACGTGAAACTTCCGGCCTCCCAGGACTTGGACCACTCTTCAAGGATGCTTCCCAGCACCATCACAGCAGCTTGTCACTTGCCAGGAGGGTGACCTTGGGCAAATTAACCACTGTCTGTCTTCTCCTCTATAAACTAGCTGGCTGACCTGTTACATTGGTACTAGGAGACCACAATGGTTAACAAAGCCTGGCACTAAGCACCCCCTAAGTTACCGTCACTATAATTCCCACACACCCTGCTTTTCCTCTAGGAATACTAAGACTGGCAGAATTTCCAGGAAGAAAACTCTTTGCTCCATCTACTTAGGACAAGATAGATTTTTATTTATTAATGGATTAAACTGTGATCTGAGATCACACTTATTTCTAGAGTTTCTGATATCAAATAGCCTCGTTGTGGCACTATCACTTTTTACATAATTATTTCTGAGAAAATTGGGAAGACATAGGCTTTTAAGTCTCCCCTTGTCCACTGACCCAAAAATCATCTGCGGTAGAAGCCACTGGTTGTCCCCCAAATCCATCAACCATCCTTTCCTTTCATGGGAGCGAGAATAGCAGACAGGCACACAGTTGTTGACATTCCCAGTCTAACTGGCAGCTGGTGTGGCCATGTGACTAAGTTTTTGCCAATGGAATATGCTGAGAAGTGATGTGCACCACGTACAGGTTGAGCCCCACAAAACTTCCCAGGCTGCATGAACTGTCCCCTCCTGCAGGATGGATGCAGATGACAGGCCCTGGAGATGGTGGCCCATAGACGGAAATAAACCTTGGGTCCCCGAGGCACTGTGGTTGGGGGGCTGAGGGAGAGGGATGCCCTGCACACCTCCCTACCCACCCTAGAACTGCTACACAGTCAAGAAACACTTTTCTGCCTTAACTACAGAAATGTTGTGATCAGGTTGTGACCACAGCCAAGCTGAACCTAAACACTAACCATGGTGCCATGAGGCCTTTCCACTCAGTCCTTCCTGTTCATATGGACAACAGTCACATATGTGACTTTGTAATGTATTTCTACAATAAGTACTTTTCTGTATATTTTACATTCTTCATAATAATTTAATGGTTGCATGCTATTCCATTAAGTAGCATTATTCCATAAATTGTAAGTCACTTTCCACTCTCTAAATAATGCTATAATGTGCAGAAGCCTTATTCTATATTTGAATCGTTCTTAAAAACATCATCGCCCTAGCTGGTTTGGCTCAGTGGATAGACCGTTGGTCCATGGACTGAAGGGTCTTAGGTTCGATTCCAGTCAAAGGCACATGCCTGGGTTGTGGGCTCGATCCCCAATGGAGGATATGCAGGAGGCAGCCAATCAATGGTTGTCTCTCATCACTGATGTTTCTCTCTCTCTCTCCCCCTTTCCCTTCCTCTCTGAAATCAATAAAACATATATAT
Source organism: Myotis brandtii (assembly GCF_000412655.1). Classification (NCBI taxonomy): domain Eukaryota; kingdom Metazoa; phylum Chordata; class Mammalia; order Chiroptera; family Vespertilionidae; genus Myotis; species Myotis brandtii. The sequence continues at coordinate 287,269 of NW_005371595.1, forward strand.
ATATAAACATCAGAATTGGCATTATTCACAGGTTATAAACACACTGTTGAACATCTTTTCACAAAGACTGAATCGATTACATTACCATCTTAATATACTCATTTCATCAGACTTTGAAAGCAAAAGGATTTTACAAATATATAATGGTATACACTTAGGTCGATTTTTAAAAATGTCCCCATCTTTTATCTTGCATTTCTTTGATCACTACTGAGGTTGAACACCTTTCCCTGTTTGCTGATTAGCTGTGTGGATGAAAGAGGGGCCACATACTAAACCTGACAAGCTCAGGGGAGGCCTGCGTGGCAGCCTTACAAACACAGAGACCTAAAGTAACCACAGGGATGGTCGGACATTAAAACTTTCTAACTAAAAGCCGCTTATGGCAGGGAGTCATGACAAAGGTCAGTGTTTACCTTAACTGAGCCTGTCTGTTTTCTTTTTCTTTTTTTGCATCTATGATAAACATACCTGGTAATATACCTTCGGAATTTCAAAGTAATTTATTTTTTTCTGGAAGCACAACCACACCAGAGCAGAGACCACAAATCCCCTCACTGTATTGTTATCATGTTAATTGTTAACTATCCTATACCCATCTATGTAAAAGATGTGTCTATCATTTTACTTTTTATTCAACCTCAGAGATTTCCCTGCTTTGCTTTCTCCCGCCTCCCTAATCTATCACCAGTGGATTTCATGTAACACCCTTATGCCTCCTCCTTTGATTATAATGTATAAAATAGGTAGTAAACTGCCATTTTCCAGAGCATTTTCTCAATCCGTTGAGATTTTGCTTCCCAGGAACTGTCATCAGTTTGGCTCAAATAAACTCATACAAATCCTTACAGGTTTGGACGTTTCTTTCATTGACAGTTGTACCTCCTCTTTTAAAAATTTCATGTCCTGCCATCAATTGGAGTCTGTAGATTTATACAATCTAGCACTAATATATATTATCAAGAACCAATCACCCAAAACTTCAGAAAGCAATTTATTAAAAGTCACAACAAATATTAAGGCACAAAATATATCCTTTTTTTCAAACAAAAATCTTTGAAATAGTTTTGTCCTACATTCAAAGCAACTTTTTCCAAATTATACAATAATTTAACCATTTAAAATAGAAAAATATAACTTCTTAAGCCCCTAACCTTTCTCCCCAAATACATGTTTTCCTAGTTCTAAGGAAGCTTCTTAGTGTATAGTGAGCTCCTGTGTTATATGTACACTTCCTTAAAAGTCTCATTTGTCACTTATATACATTTGATGTGCTGAGGAGTTTAATTATCAGTATAAGGCCTGGTGTTTCGTACTGTTTATTGCATGCTGTTGATCATGCAAAGACACAAGTACCAAAACCAGTGACTTATAAACTAGCACATCTCAACTTTAGAACAGTCATGTGCAGCCTAGCACAGTAGATGCAAACCCCTTTTTAGAAAAGGATATAAAAATCACCTTGTATGTACATTTTTTTACACTTCCGTCTCGATATTCTAGTAGTGCAAACATAATGTACCATATTACAGGGGGCAAGTCGATATTCTCTATAGGACATGAAAGATTTAAAAAATTATTTTCTTCACAGGAAAAGTATGGAAACATTACCTCTCAGCCTTAAAAATTCACATACTCATCTATTTTTTCTTATTTTTGAAATAAATTAACTTATCTTTTAAAGCAGCTACCAATGAACTCAAATCACAAAAATTCCCTTTTAAGTAATTTTATACAGCAGATACATCTAACATGGATTGCAAATGCTTTTCCAAGCATTTTGCCTAGAAAAACATAAAAGTGGACTCTGGCCCTCAGATCCCTTCATTAATAGGAAGACCCATCTTGACGGCATCCTAAGAAATTAATCTGACTGGGATGCCCAGTTTCTGGAACCTTCATGCAGAAGCAGGATGACAGCTGCATGGTGGCCATGGTTGTCACTTCTCCCCAGGTCCTCTGTATGAACTACTCAGCCCTAGGGCGCCCCCTCCTGTTCACATGAGGGGGTTCAGAAGGCCCTCCACAGGAATCCTCTATTCAGGACACAAGGTATCAACCGAGGACACAATGATCACTGACAGCGACAGGCACAATGGATGCCTTTGAAAACAGTATTTCTGACAGGCCATCGGGAAGGAACCTACTTTCTCTGGGTAACGAGGAAAGCCTGCATTTCAGCTTCAGGCTAAGCCATCCAGGGTCCAACATTTATTTTTCCAGCTACAGAGCACAGGGTTTTTATAAACACTATTGAGGTTACGTCAGAGGCAGTTTCCTGTCTCACACTGGCCATTGTTCCCACTCCCACCCCACTAGCTGGCAGCTCCTACTGGCTGGCCGCCCAGGATTCTGCATTCAGAATTCAGCTACAACCGTATGAGTTGGGAATGAACCTGACTCGAAATCTGGGCAGTGGCATTAGGTAAAATTTTAGGGACAAGAGGACAGTGGTCACCTCTGGGTCTCAAACAACTTGGGGTAAGGGTGAAATACACCCCCGGGAAGGACATGAATGCTGCGAAATGTACAAGTGGGCGCCCACGACTGTGGCAGACACTGAGAGAGGAATGGAACCCACACTGAAACCGGGCACTCTCCTAGGAAGGACGTCCCAAAGGGATGGCACCTTGACCACCACATCCTGCTCAGCATAACACTGTGTGATATTCACTACTGAAAACAAAGTTGAAAGTATCTTTCAAGAGACATTACTAGTGAAAATGAATCTCTTTTACTAGCCCCTGTGAAATGGGTAAATGAGAAGTAAATTCCAAAGAAAAAAGTTTGTTTTGTGGCTTCACAATGAAATTAAAAAGAAAGATTATATTTAAGTGTTTGTACTGTAAAGCTTCTCAATCAAAATCTCTGGGATCATTCTTCACTCACAAGAAAGACATGCCTGATTCTAGCTTTAAGTCCTACTCTAAATGTCCACTAGCCCTGCAGCTTTGATCATGAAAGCAGCAAATATTCACACTTCCATCAGACAACTTCCAATTGCCTTTCAGATTTAGAATGTTCTGCATTAGAAAAATTAGAATAAAAATGTTCAAGTTACACATAATAAAATACTGAATAAAACATGGTTGAAGGTTAAGGCATTAATTACAAGACTAACCGTGATGTACTGTACCGGGAAGTACTATGCAAGATTACAGACAAGATAAGGTTCTAGTTTCCTCCAGGGACACCCAGCTGGTCGGGAGGACGTGCTCTGGGGGAGCCACGCAGCCAGGTGTCCACCTCCTGCCCCAGCAGGTTCAGCAGCAGCACATGCACGTACAGCCTGAGTGAGGGGACAGTGGCAGAGCCAATCTTTGGAAGTGACCTCAGGACCACTCTCTCCATGTATTGTGTCCACTGAGCTCAGAGAGTGAAGACATCCAGGATTTGACGTGCACAGTGATAATGACAAACAGGGCTTGTGTAAACGTGCGCACCCTCACACACACAGCTCCCAGCCACAGAGATATCTGATGTCCCAACGTTAACCATTTTCTTATCAAGTTACTTCAGTATAAAAGTCAAAGGAAATTACTATGGCATCTAGTGACTATAAACCCCAGAGATGGAGGCAGTGTTTGACCTGCTTTATTTGCCGCAAAGGTCAGTGGGAGAACAGTAGGAGTGTTTATGTAAAAATAATGCTTAAATCTGGAACTGCCATATTTTTCAGAAAAAAGAGACAACCCAATCCACACATCTGCCACTCATCAACTTAGGGCTTTTGGGCATATGTTTTATCAAAATACTTTTTAAAGATTATTTCCAAGTAGGGCAATTTAATGGGCATTAAACTGACATTCAAGAGCCAGCTTTAAAAGGGTACAGAACCCATCCACCCACTGAATTCTTAATTTGCATACACAGATTTCCAAGATAACGCCATAAATATGTGTTGTGTGACCTCTTTTAGTCCTGGGAGTCGTTAAATAGGTTTCACATTATCTTTTCTGAAGAGAACATTTTTTCTGCCATTTCAGATCTGGTCATAATTTCCTAAAAAGGAAAAAGAAAAGATTTTCATCAAAATGTTGATACTTCTTCCAGAACCTAACAAAATTCTCTAATCTTTCAACAGTCATGGCTTTTGTGGAGAACTGAGTATATTCCACATTATACAAAGAAATATTAGGTATAGAAAATAAAACCACATAACCCATACTTCCTGGTACGTCTAGTCAGTTACCCACTGAGAAGTACAGGGAACGTCAACATTCCACCAGCTAGAACACATCCTGAGAGCTCAGAGTCACCAGGGAGAGGCAGGGACAATTCACCTGGGGATTCACCTCTCTTTACCAATTAACATACTTTTGAATTAGAAATCATGATTTACCAAATGAATACTATAAATGCTCTTTTAAGAATAATTCCAGACTCCTGACCAAGATGGCGGCATAGGTAAACACCGCAGACTGCTGCCGCAAACAACCACTTCAAAAATACAACTAAAAGACGGAACGGACATCACCCAGAACCACAGGAAGGCTGGCTGAGGAGAGACTCTTCAACTAGAAGGAAAAATAACAGCACACCGAGGCTCAGAGGAGGCGCAGTGTGGAAAAAACTCAGGTGCGGAGGTGCGCGCGCAAAGCGGGCTGGTGGCTGAGAGCGCGGTTGTCGTTTTCGGTCAGGGGGGAGTCTCAGACTCTGAGCTCCAGATACGGGCGAATCGCTGGGGACTCGGACCCAAACGGGAGAAGCGGGAGTGTCTGGCATCAGTTGGAAGGCAGCTTTCCCTCCGAGGTTTGCAGCTGGTAGAGTTATAAACCCTGAAGTTTGACTGGTTTGCATCTGGGTACAAGTACACTGCAGCCTTTCTAAACTCCCCATCCGACGACAGAGTCACCGGGCTGATGGCAAAGTACCGGCCCTGCCTCTCAGTGAACAGAACAGACTGCAGGGTCCCTCGTTCTTCAGCCACCAAGCAAGTTACTCCTCAGCACCACTGACAGCCTTCAACTCTTCACATAAGCTCACGTCCCGCATCCCTCCTCTCATTCTTACACTTCACACTGCCTGTCTTGGGCCACCTTCCAAGGTTCAGATAATCCATAACTAATCCCCGCCCCCCCCACCCGCCGCCCTGCAAAAAACAAAACAAAACACCTTCCTAAATCCGAATCCTTTATTCAAATTTCCTTAGTAAATGAAAATCAGTCAGAAACTTTATTTAACACCCCAACACAGTATCTTCAAGTATGAGATTAATTTAGACAAACTGCCATCTTTTAAACTCTACCTATACACAAGATGTAGAAAATCAAAGACCTAAAATCCCATAAAAGAATTCTTCCCTTTTTTTACTCCAACAAGCATTTATCTTGCTCCTGCTTTCAATAAGGATCCAGTTCCTTTAAACTTTACCCACAAGCCAATGCATTACCTTTCAGCTTGCTCACTCTGCAATCGTTTTAAAAAGTAACGTTCAACTGAAATGCATTTCTACTTTGTGAAAATAATAGTCCCAAGGAAGTCAGCGAAAATACTTTACCTCATCTGAATCTACCAATACCGGAAGAGCTCTGAAAAAAAAAAAAGGGAAAATGTTATTAAAAGGCCAGTGTCTCTACGAAAGCTGAAGACGAGCACACTCCACTCCACCAATTTTTCTCCTGGATGGACAGAGCCACAGAGACGAATACCTGGGCTCACCACTGCGGAAATGGTCTGCAATTCTAGTGTCAAACAGAATACGATAAAGAAGTCCAGGAACAGCTCAGAGTTCCCCGAGGGGCTTCCTCTGCACCCTGTTTTTCCTCCAAGAGCTTCCTCACCATACATGGTCATGTGGTTATATGTGGTTTACATGTGTTTGAACTTCTCCATAATAAAAAGTTAAAACCAAATGATTCTGATCCTATAAACATAGATCTGGAATTGGTAATAAGGGACAAGTATTAAAATAGTTGTTGTACAGTGAAAAAGGGAGGAGAAAGACAGAGCAAGGCAAGGCTGCGTTTTCTTTGCGATTCCATGTGAAGTAAACAAGTAATTGACCAGTGAAGGGGGTTATAAAAACATGGAGGTGTGAGGTCTGAAAAGCACATGACAAAGTATGAACTCATCCCTTCACACTCGGGCCAAAATGTAGATTCAAGCTCCAACAGGATACTTACACGTCTGTGAATGAAGAGGGAATATTTTCTTCCACCCACTTCAAATCTTCATCCTGGAGAAATAAATATTTACATATTCATACTTGCTTAATATTACTTGAAAGCAGAATTTTTAAACAGAATGTGTATAAAATTTAAGCATTTAATTAAAATGCATGACATTCTTTTAATTTTTACATATCCTAAGATATTGGCACTAATGCCACAAAAATTATGCCAGTATTTTCTTAAACAGGCGAACAAAAATCTGGATTTTTAATTTTTATATTCTTGGTTTTAGTTGGCTGTGCAGTTATTTTTTTGTCCTGAAGAAAAAAACACACATAAAATTACAAAGAATGGATTTATACAATAGAAAATAACAAAAATGTTGATTTGTATTGATTTTTCCCCCCAGCATTTATTATGCTTCCTAATTTGTTCAAGTTTTATGAGTTTTTATTTTTTCAAAAGAAAAAAAGGATGGTACAAATATTCTAACTTTACAAAAGTCTATCACTTATATTTATGCTTTCCTCCATAGATAAGAAAAGGAAAGCAGGTCATTTAGACTATTTTTTAAAAAAAACAGAAACTTGCTTATAGTTACCTTACTGAGAGAAAGAAAAATAAAAGGTATAATGAATATTTTGGTTTATAATGTAAAATAAATCAAAATGTTTCTTTGTGATCTACCTGGATACATGACATATTCTGGTTCTAGTATTAATTACATGAAATATTCTGGTCCTAATATTAATAATAACTTGCTTACCTAGAGAGAGACAAAGCAACTGAGCCAGTATTAACAGGAACCCCAATTCTCTGAGTCTCAAATAGAAATAAGTCAATGAGAGATCAGGCCCCGGCTTCTGATCAAGAACTGAATACACTTAATTTAGAGAAATGAAAAGGCTTTCCACTGATGTGTTTGCAAACACTGAGCTTTAAAACAAACTGAGATATATTCCTAAAACAAGAGGACAATACCTTAACATATTGAAAGTTTAAAAGCTGTAACACTAGATAATTAAAACTGTTATAATTTCTTTAAATTTATTTAAATTACCATAAGACTACTCAAAGAATACATTATAATTATTAATTATCAAAAATGAAACTTAGAGAATTTACTAAATCCAGCAAATAAAATTGTTCTCACAGGTCATCGATCCTGTCAGAAGTTATGTGCATACATGAATTTTTACACCGTATTAATCTAACATTTTTAATTGTAAGACAGGATATAAACTGTATAATAGACCTGCTCAGGTGGCTCGGTTGGTTGGAGCATTGTCCCATCCACCAGAAGGCTGTGGGTTGGATTTCCAGTCAGGGCACATCCTAGATTGCAGGTTCGATCCCCAGGAGGGGCATGTACAGGAGGCAACTGACCAATGTTGCTCACATCAATATTTCTCTCTCTCCCCTGCTTCCTCTCTAAAATCAACAAAAACACTATTTGGCAGAAAGCCTCTTTTGTTTGAGCTGGTTTGAACTTAAGTTGCCACTCACCAGCCTGTTGCTAGCTCTTGTAGAGCTCCTATGTTGGAGGCTGCCTTGTGGAGAAGATGTATTACTGACCGACCAGTGCTATTTTTGCCAGGATGGCTCCTGTGTCTGCTACTGCATTAGCAAGGACTACTGTACTGGACTGCTTTTGTCTAATGGCTCATTAGTAGCAATGGCTACTTGGGTTACAATAAAGACTCTTATATACCCACGAAAATAAAACAAATAAATAAAATCAATAAAAACATATCCTTAGGTGAGAATAAAAAACAAACAAAAACGGTATGATAGGCATTTCAATTTTGCTTACTTTCATAATTATCACTTTTCTGCATAAATAATATACATAAAATACTTTAAAGCTCATCTCTGCCCTATATTTTGCCGTTTTATTCAAGCTTCCACCATTGTTGTTTTTTTAAAATAATTTTTTTAACTGCATAGGTAATAAATATAGTAAAAGTCCCTCCCCAACAGATAACAGATGTTACCAAAATGTCTTCAAAATCACTTTCAAATGCTGAAAAATTAACACAAGCTTTTGCTCGAACAAAGCTTTTCCACCTTTATGGGCAGGGGAATCACCTATGGACCCCAGCTAGAGAGCAGATTCTGACTCAGCAGCTCTGGGGTATCTGAGAGTCTGCATTGCTAACAAGTTCCTGGGTGATGTTCCTGCTATTGTTGGTCGGAGATCAGCACATGAGAAGCAGGATCTACAGCAGTTATGGTTATAGACTTAACCAATATTGCTGCTACTTGCTAACATTTATTTTCATACAAAAAACATTAGTAAAAAATGTTTCCTTGCCCTGGACGGTGTTCTCAGTGGTTAGAGCACTGGCCTGTGGACCAAAGGGTCACAGGTTCAATTCCTGGTCAAGGATATGTATCTGGGTTGAGGGTTCACTTCCTGGCCTGATCGGGAGGCAGCTGGTTAATGTGTCTCTCACACATCAATGTTTCTCTCTCTCTCGCTCTCGCTCTCTCCCCCAAACCTTCCCTCCTACTCTCTAAAAAAATCAATGGAAAAATAACCTTAGGTGAGTATTAAAAAAAGAAATGTTCTTCTGGTGGTCAATAAAAGTGACAATTTCTTAAGTATTAAAGATTGAACTATTAAACATATATGTTACTCACAAAATTATCAGAAGTAGGTGGTTTAGCTGTTCCATTGGAAACCGTTTTTGAGGTCCTTAATTTTATTCCTTCAGCTATAATGAGAAATGTTATAGAGACAAGTACATAAAATTATATAATATTTTCCTTCATAGACTCATATTTAATAACAAGAAATAATACTATGTTTTTAAAAGGAGAATTAATAGTATTATCTACTTGGTTGTGCTTCCTTCTCTCCTCCTCTCTCTCCTTCTCATCCTTTTTCTAAGTTTTCATCTCTTCTGAAATTTACCTTGTCTTCACCAATCTATTCTGTAGATTCTTTAATATATTTGTAATAATTACTTTTAAAACCTTTCTTGCTAAGTGTAATATCTATGCCACTCCTGATCTCTATTGACTGATTGCTCCATTAACTATGGGTCACCGTTTCCAGTTTCATCCCACATCTAATTTATCACTGCATACTGGACACTGACAACGTATCATACAGACTCTGGGTTTTCTCATCTTCCTCTGGGAAGAGTTCCGTTGTATTCTATTCAAATTATTGATTAGAGTATTATGGTAAAATTAATAAAATGCTATGTAGAAACTAATAGAAAGATGAAATTAGCACTAAAATGCTTTGGGCATGACTGGGAAATTACAGATGTGCCTAATTTTAAAGAGCAAGAAGAGGTGACTCTATTGAGTAATCACCAGGAAGATGAATATATACCAAATCATTTTTGTGAAAAGCAGTATACCTACCTCACTACTTAGAGCAGCGGTTCTCAACCTCTGGGTCACGACCCCTTTAGGGGTCTAACGCCCCTTTCACAGGGGTCACCTGAGACCATCGGAAAACACATATATAATTACATATTGTTTTTGTGATTAATCACTATGCTTTAATTATGTTCAATTTGTAACAATGAAATTGGGGGTCACCACAACATGAGGAACTGTATTAAAGGGTCGCGGCATTAGGAAGGTTGAGAACCACTGACTTAAAGCAAATCAGTAACAAAGCTCAAACTACATTAATAATCTTGAAAATTTCATTACTGATTCCTCTTTTATGAGTATCTAGCATAATAGAGGTTTCTACAGATATAATTTTTAAAATATTTTATAAGAAAAAAATGTATCTGACCTTACATCACAGGTAAAGATACAATACTTCTTTGTTAAAATATATACAATTATCACTCAGTAAGAAAACATATCACTCACTTAAATTTTCAGATGTTACCATGAATTCTTCAACTTCATCATCAGAATCATCTATTAAGGGCATGAAGGCATACCTGTGTCAAAACAACAAGTTTTACTAGTGTGTTTAAGCCTGTTCAATTTTCAGCTTTTAGCTAAAAGAGTCATTACACATAAAAACATCTACAATTTTTAAAGTTTGGCGTAAGTTAAGATAAAAATTTAATTATTTTTACTCTTAAATTAGGAAGGTTTTTATTGTGAAGAAATCATGGACCTGAGCCCCCCAGCCCCGCTGGTGAGAGCAGAAATGAGTGAGATCTGTCTGGAGAGCAGTCCGACAACGTGTCATGTTCAGGGAGGGACTCTTGTCCATGCCAGGTCTCCCTCCCTGCTCACACCGTTTAATTCCTGCCCTAACAAAAGAGAAACTGCTAATATAGATAATAGACAAATAATTATTAAATATGATTGGTGAAAATAAAACACACGAGTGAGCCACATTTACTAGGTCCAACAGCATTCAGAAAACACTGCTGATAATAATGGCAAAAACCCTAGAAACAAAATGTTTAATATTCAGGGACTGCTTCCATAAATTATGCTACATTCATAACATGGAAGGCCATATAGCCATTAAAAGTAACATGGCAGAATGGAAGATCCACACCAGATAATGTGGACACGTTTTTTTTTTGTTTGTTTTTTAAGGATTACATGTCTCCTTTTTCTCCCACTGACCCCTCCCCGACCACTCCCACCCCCCGCCCCCCAGGACAAGCCCCACCGCCCCAGTGTCCGTGTCCATTGGTTATGCTAATATGCAGGAATACAAGTGCTTTGATCTCTTACAATCCCCCCCGCAACCCCTTCCCGCCCTCCCCTGCCTTTCCTCTGAGGTTTGACAGTCTGTTGGGTGCTTCTGTCTCTGGATCCATTTTTGTTCATCAGTCCATGTTGTTCATCATATTCCATAAATGAGATCATGTGATACTTATCTTTCTCCAACTGGCTTATTTCGCTTAGCATAATGCTCTCCAGCTCCATCCATGCTGTTGCAAATGGTAGGAGTTCCTTCCTTTTTACAGCAGCGTAGTATTCCATTGTGTAGATGTACCACAGTTTTCTAATCCACTCATTTGCTGCTGGGCACTAGGCTGTTTCCAAATCTTAGCTATTGTAAATTGTGCTGCTATGAACATAGGGGTGCATATGTCCTTTCTGACTGGTGTTTCTGATTTCTTGGGATATATTCCTAGAAGTGGGATTACTGGGTTGAATGGGAGTTCCATTTTTAACTTTTTGAGGAAACTCCATACTGTTTTAATGTGGATACGTGTTAACAAGAAGGTGCAGAATAGTGTATACATGTAAATATGTATTACTGTTACTGTGTAATTTTAAAAAGAGAGACAGCCTCCCTCCCCGCTGCACACTGGTACCTACTTATACACTTTTCCTCACAGCGCTTTCCTTGGGGAAGAGGAATGAGGTGGAGGAGGTGGGGCTCCCCATCACATACTGTCTAAAGCACAACCTTCTGAACTTAGCATTCAAGTCTTTACCTTCCTCCACTGTACGTAGCATGAACCAAACTCCATGCCTTGATGACCTCCAAAGCATACCTGGTTTCCCCACTACCCAGAAATGGACACTCCTTCCCAGCTCAGGCCTTCACTGCCCTGCTCCTTCCCTTAGGATGAAACATGACTCCTGCCTTTTGCAGTCTTCCTCACCTGCCTCCATCTGCCCCGGACTCACTTGGCATGCCTGACTTCACTGTCTTGCATCTGTGATGGGTGTCTCTCCACCTGACCGTATACTCCTGATAACCATGGACTACTCTCCCATAGTCTCTACAGATGTGTTAACACGGTAGCAGGTTATCAACAAATGCTTGCCAAACCTGGATTTTCCTCTGTTAGGTACCTTTGATTATTGGCTGATGGTCTCCACAAAAACATTATTACCATAAGGATAAGTGAAAAAAGGAAGCTCCAAAACGCTTCATCAACCCAGCTTTCCATCCAATCCTACAGTAAGAACAATTCAAACATGGAAAGTTAATTTTCCATTAAACTTAAACATATAGATTTTCGATTCAAATAGTGTGCAATGACAAGTCCTAATGAAATCTTTCCAACCAGTTAAGTCTTCCAAATAAGTAAGTACACATTTTTTAAGAAAACATAAAACTATGAAATGCTATCTTTATAAAATCAACATTAATGCTTACTTTAGCCTTATAGCCAATCAGATGAATAAAACCCTAACATAAATTATATTGTATCATGTCAGAAAAAGAATTAGTTTAAAGACACTTCAGAGATCATTTAATGTATTTTCTTTAAGAGAACAGACATGAGGCAGGTTAACTGCAGAATTAGAATCAAGTTGACAATGGGTACAGTAGTCCCCTCTTATCCACGGTTTTACTGTCCATGGTTTCATTACCCATGGTCAACTGCAGTCCTAAAATATTAAATGGCAAAGCCCAGAAATAAACAATTCAAAAGAAATTTAGAGAGAGACCATGTTCACATAACTTTTATTACCGTATACTGTTATAATTGTTCTATTTTATTTTTGTTAATCTCTTACTGTGCCTAATTTATAAACCTTATCACAGGTATATATGTATAGGAAAAAACATAAAAAACATAGTACACTATACATATAGGGTTTGGTATCCACAGTTTCAGTCCACTCGGGTCTTGGAATATATCCCCCTCAAGTAAGGGGGGGGGGTGGGCTGCTGTATTTTTGACAGAATTTCTGATGCAAAAATCTCAATGCAGTACTTCTCCCAATAGGTTGTTCTGCTTTTAGTGAGACAGGGGATTTTATCATGTTGTTTGAAATGTTTGTGAAGGGCTGTTGTTTAACATTATAAACATTCCCTTCCATAAAATGTTAGGGTTAACGGAAAGATTTAGAAAACAAAGGTGAGGGAAGGAGAGAAAAGAAATTCCAGAAAGTCAGTTTCTTATCTCATCCCTAAGGCAACGGAAGTCCAGAGTCCAGGCCTGTCAGAGGGCTGTTGTAACTGTTCATACAGAACTAGAGACGAGGTCCTAATCAAGACGCTCCCAAAGAGGGCCTTTTAGGGTTTCAGTCTAAGAAACATATCTTCCAACTCAAGAACTCACGGCAAGCATCTCCTGAGTGTTCATAATGGGTGTACCGCCCTAGAAACATGTCAGACTTAAGGCTTACAATCAATCCCATTAGATATAAACAGCCCAAGTTCATGGTGTGCAGGAAAAAAAGAATTTCCTGTTACCTTAAGTTATATATGAGAGAATTATATATAATTCAAAATCTATGAAAGGAAGTTGAGAAAAGGGTATAACTGGAAAAGCAGATTTAGGAGAAACTTTTTCAGTTTCATTGGAAGAGGCCAAAGTTTTTATAATTCTATATCAAATAATTCAAGGTACACAGAAAAATCTCCCCTGAAATTACCTCGACTTACAGACTAAATTCTTCAAAAGTACACAAAACAAAATAGTATAATTAAAAACAAAATCTATTTAGATTGTACTTACTGATCGACATTTTGCAAATCTAAATGTTGTAGTTGTCCACACCATAAACACGACAGAAGCTGAAACACACCGAAAAAGTCAGCTTTGAAGAAAATGTGATCCTGAAATAATCTGCTATAATTAGAAAAGTTCATTACTTACCCAGCACAGCAAAGATCAGCGTATTTGTAAAGTGCCTGTATAAAGAAAATTTCACCATGTTCTTTCTTAGCCTCAGGGTCTTCATAGTTTGTGCCACACTTATAAAAATGTGAAAAAGTTAAGGGAAAACATTTTAAAATAGCAATAAACTAAAATCAAAATCAGAATCTTTTACATACTGCTGAATATAGTTCCACTAACTGAAAGGTAACAGAAACACAGCAAATGGAATTTCAGCCGGTGCTGTATAATCATGATACTGAGGTACTGCAGATTTCGCTTTAAAATCCGCTTCTGAATGAACCTGGAGGAAAACACACAAGCAAGAAGCCCCATGACGTCCTCCTCACTGCTGAGTCCCAGCCCACAGGCCAGAGCAGCACACGACCTGCCGGCCCCAGGCCAGCCGTTCTGCAGGTCCCCCTGGGACTTCCCACTTGGCTTGTGCTTTTCTCTTTCTCTCTAGTCGATTCCCTGACCGTAATTAAGAAACTGGATCATCTGCAGTTCCATTTTATCAATTAAAAATTGAAATATGTCAAATAAAACAAATCTGGACTTAGGTAAGGACAGACTTCCTTCCAAGGACGATTGCAGAAGAGAGAATGTTCCAACTGTAAGATCTTTAAAGTCCCAACGGTCACACAGGAGAGGGCTCTGCTTCTCCAGGGAGGAGGACACAGGACTAGAGCGCTCAGGTGTGGGGAAGTGGGTGGCGTGATGGGACAGTGCATCAGGGAATGACTTTCCTGGGGTCTGCAGATTTCCAGGAGGGGCTTTTCCAGAGGCCTTGGGGGGACGAAAGCTCAGGAACCTGGGGGAAGGCGACAGCTTAGTGTGGTCCACATGGGTCAGCCGGTACATAGGTCTGAGTATGGCCCTGTCACAGGTAAGCCAGGGGGCATGGGAATCTCATCTAAGTCCTACCGGAGAAGGGGGTTCTCTGTAGTAGCCTATTCCCGGAAGGTGGAAGGGCGGGGCTTTCCTCACCACAGCGGTTCACCAGGAGCTCAGGCTCCTGTGAAGTTCACACTCTCAGGTGGGAAGCAGAGAAGGGCCTCTGCACAGGCTCCTCAGCAGCGAGGCTGAGATGCAGCCAGAGTCCGTCTGTAAGTGGGAGCGGCTCCTCGGGAGCACAGCACCAGCTGTCCATGAACCACACCCGGAAATCACAGTGCTGAGCAAGAGCATGCAAGCGGGAGATTCCCACTTATGCTTATTTTTCCAAATACTTACTAACCAAAAACTTCTTTTTAGCAGCTAAAACTACCAAAACTGCTTTTCTAAATGAGCAAAAAGTTGCAAAAGATCAATGTCTAAAATAACACAATCCAAACAAATAAGCTACTCTCAGAATTTATAAACATGCAAATGTGCTGTATTCCTTAACCAGTTAACTGCCACGATGTTTTGAATTTAATTTAAAAGTTCCGCCGCTTGCGTCTATAGACACTTATGGCGTACAAATGGTTAAACGTTATCAAGACAAATACTCTTTAGAAATTCTTGACTAAAACCAATTTTCTGTGTCAAAAATCTGGTGTCATTTAATAATTCAAAAGTGCTTCTTAACCCCTAGAGTGCCGGGGACTGTCTTTTGCCAAAAGTGCCGGGAGCGCTATCAAAGCTTCGAAATGGTGTCCAGTTCTAAGTCTGCTTTTATTAGTGATGATGATATTGCTAAATATGTCAATGTAGTAAAGGTTTCCTTAAGTTTTTGAATATGTAACTTCATTTACTTGCGATTCATCATTTTTTTCCTAAACTGCTGTAAAATCAGCAAAAATGCCTTGGCAATTTTAGCATAGTTCCTAGGATATTGGTTGGCACTCAAAGGGTTAAAAGCCAAGGAACAAAAAGATCAAAGGCAAATTCAGAACTGCCTAAGCCTGCACTTACCAAAACACTGCTAACCATTTCGCACATTAGAGCCAAGTGTTAGAAAAGCGGATGGTGCACCATCCCGAAGGAGCATCCAGGGGACCCACTGCCGCAGGAAAGGATATCCACCAGCACAAGCCAGAGTCAAGAAGAGACAGAGGGAGGCTGGCCAGAAGCACAAGATCAGAGTCACTGGCCTGCAGCAAAACAGCAAAGAAAATAAAACGAGCAGAAAAAACAGGAGGGGGATTCGTGAGAAAGCCTGTGGCTTTGAATTTTTTAGGCTATTTCTGCTATTACTTTAGAGTTAGATTTGTACAGGATTAGCGGCAATGAATTCACCAAAAGCAAAGGAAGCAAGGGTCCTTATGCAAGCACCCAAGTCTCTAGGCAGCCCTGCTTCTTTGCTCGTCACTTGTATCATTTGGGAAACCCACTCTCTTTTTGTACAGAGAAAGCAGACCTTTCAGTAATAAAAATTACCAAACAGACCTAGCCAGTTTGGCTCAGTGGATAGAGCATTGGCCTGCGGACTGAAGGGTCCCGGGTTCGATTCCGGTCAAGAACACATATCTCGGAGGCAGGCTCCTTCCAGGTCCAGGCCCTGGTCGGGGCTCGTGCAGGAGGCAACCAATCGATGTGTTTCTCTCACATCAATATTTCTCTCTGTCTTTCCCTCTCTCTAAAAATCAATGGAATAATATCCTCAGGTGAGGATTTAAAAAAAAAAATCACCAAACAGCAATCTAAAAGAAAGCACCTTTTTTTTTTAAGTTAAATTTCCTTCTCTCACCATGAAACATTAACACCCCATGGATTTCTTCATGACTTTCATTTCACTTTTATTCTAAATATGAATGATTAACATTATGCCTTACTAATCTTTCACCTTGTTTCCCTTTTTCCCCACTCCAATTTGGCTCCTGTGATGGAACAGACCAAAGCCAATGCTGTCCATAAAGGCAAGAAATTACTCTCATTCAAATCCAGATGGAATTAGAGCATTCAGAGCTGCAGCCCTGCCTCTCCTCCTTCCAGGGCTGCTCACGCTGCCCACCCCTCTTACAGGCCAGGTGAGCAGCCCCTGCAATCCGGCCTCTCCCCCTTCCAGGGGTGCACACGCTGCCTGCCCTTTCCTAGGCCAGGTGAGCGGCCCCTGGAGTCCTGCCTCTCCCCCTTCCAGGAATGGCCACACCGATAGCCCCTCTCCTAGGGCAGGTGAGCTTCCTGCAGCGATGCACCTGCCAGAACAGGACCTGCAGCCCTAGAGTCACATGCAGGACTGAGGAATGTACTTTACCTTTTAAACAACCAAATGTCTTCCAATGTGTTTTAATATGAAAACTACTAGTAAGATGTTTATACCACTCTCTTAGAAGATCAGACTTATTAACTAGAATTTTATTCAATAAACTTGGATTCTAAACTAGTAGCTCTAGACAGAAGTAGAATACGATTTTCAATCAAGTTCGGTCAGAAACAACTCTTTAAATCTCAAGTACTATTTCTTAACTGAACACCCCTGAGACACCAGGGGATCCATGAATATCACTTGGAAGGACTGTAAATGCCCCACTGCAGGCAACCCGCCTGTGTGGGTGGGGAGCACACCTATAACTGTGCAGAGAGGCTCCAGGCCTCATTACACTTTCAAAGGCATCTGATGCCAGGACCCAAGCAAGACTGAGGACCACTGCTTCAGAGAATAAGGCTAATAAAGTTAAAGTTTTGTTTTCTTATAACTTGGAAGCAAATTGAGAATTCACAAAGAACAGGCAGACCTGGCCTAGGAGAACCCCCATGAGGGGCTGGGAAAGCCTCAGTGCACATGCGCAGGCCCAGCTGCTCCCCTGGAGAAGGGACCTGGGCAGAGGCAAGCCCTCCACCTTCCCCTGAGAGACAAAGATGAGAAAATGAAAAGAAATACAAGGAAGACAAAAGAACCTTTCATATTAAAAGCTAAAACACAAGTATCAAAGACAATGGGAACAAAAAAACTTGGTAAAAATAAAACCTATCTATAGAAGAGTTTCAGAGAGAACATAAATGCAGAAGAAAGAAATGAAAATAGTGTTCTGCTCCTGCAGAACCCTGCCTTCTGCTCTGACCAGGCCATAGCTCCTCTAGAATTCCTCCATTTCAGTGAGTACATGTGCAAAGCCCCACCAGACAGAAAACACATTGGGGATACCCAGACTCCAATGAGTCCTGAATCAGGGAGGGGGTCCTCAAGGATCAACTCACACTGCCCTCACACTTCTGCTGTGCTACGTCTTCTGCCCGCCACCTTCACCAAACCTGCTCTCCTGCTGTCCCACTGCAACCTCTGCACGATGGAAGCCATTGTGCCTTGGGAATCCCTCTGCAGCTCTGGCCGCTGCAGACCTCCCCCGTCACTGAAGCTCTCCCAATCTCCACTCCCTAACAACTCCTGGTTCTCCCACCTCCCTTTACCTGGTGCTCCTCCTGCGCACAACCTGCCCACCAGGCCCCCCGGTTCCTCTCCTCTAGCTGTTCTGTATGTTCTCCTTGGGCCACTTGCATGTTGCAACCTTCTCTCGAACAAAGGTGATCTCCAACCTTCCCCACCAGTTCTGACTCCTCTTGCAAACCCAGGCTGGGATTTCCAACTCTCTTTCTCATACTTATTCCCCGGCAGCTCAAACAGCATCCATATGGTCCCTTCTCCAAGGCACCACCTTGAGAATGGCAACGCTGCCCCAGCCACCCGAACGAGACCCGTGGGACTTCTCTGGAGCCTTCTCCTCTTCTTCTGCAACTCTATCATGTGGAGTTTTTCTTTATTTCCTCTGCCCTATTTCTAACCCTCACCGTCTCTTCCTTGGACCACTGCAAATGACTTCTTACTAGACTTCCTGTCTCTAGTCTCTTATTTTCCAAGTCATCTTTTTAGGTCATCTTGAGTTCTTTCTAACACACATTTCATGTTTTCCCCCTGTGCAGCTTCGATTCCCTCTACTTTCTACCTGCAGAAGGAACTCTCATTGCTTGAGCAGGTCATTCTACCCTTCCCTCTGCCCCACCTTCCATGGCTCCCACACCCGTTCCCCACAGGCAGCTATTCTGGGACACTCTGCCACTGTCCATGCATTCCAACTATGTGTTCCCCTCAATTCCTCCCAGAATGCCTCTTCCCTGATTCTTAATTCTCTTCCTTCTAAACCTATTTGTCCTCCCAGTTTCAATGTAAACATGATCATCTCTATAAAGTCTTTCCCGATTTCAAGCTAGAATTACCTTCTCTCATTCTTCTGTTTGCATGACACCCCCCTAAATGGCCAAGACTATTGCTATAGTCCTCGTAATTATTTTTGTCTCTTCTACCAGACCGTGGATTCTGAAGCACAGAGACAATACCTTTTTCTTCCAGGCCTCCTCACTATGGGGCACACAGTAATTACGTAAGTTTGCTGAACTAAATAGAAAAAACCAAGATATTCCTTTTTGGGGAGTTGTTACTTTTTCACCTTCAACTAAATTACTATGTTGAGGTAACAATAATGTAAAACTATATTTCTTTCTCTTATTAATAATACAAATTAAAGTAATATGATTTTAATGCTATAATAAACTATTTTAGAAGGACATAGTAAAGGATATGAACCATACAAAAATGGAGTCGATAACTGCTAAAACAATGTCACCAGAAAGAACAGCTAAATGGTTAGAACCCTGAAAGATAAAAATGGGAAGAAAAAAACTGAAAGCAGAAGTTTCATTATATTACAGGAATTATCTGATGAAAAAAACAATTCAGCTTACAGCATCGCTTTATAAAGGCCACATAAAAGATTTTTACTTCCCAAAAGAATTGTCTTTAAGCACATGAAGATGATGTTTTGTCACCAACTCGTTTGAGGACAAGGTCCAACTAAACTATGGAATGGAAAATAGCAGGTACATGGCCCCAGCCCCCCAGGGCAACTGTTAACCTCCCCTCTCCACACCAAACCTACAGCCACAGCTACTAGGGAAATGGACCCTCCTCTTTCCTACGGCATGCAAAGGATGTGGAGAAAGTAAAATAAGGAAAAGGAACTGAATGGAAGGGGAAAACAAACCATTGATTAGCCACTT
Organism: Myotis brandtii; assembly: GCF_000412655.1. Lineage (NCBI taxonomy): Eukaryota > Metazoa > Chordata > Mammalia > Chiroptera > Vespertilionidae > Myotis > Myotis brandtii. The sequence goes on from NW_005371595.1 coordinate 306,872, forward strand.
ACTCTAATCGAGAGCTGACAGAGAAGTGTATGCAAATCACATATCTACAATGTTAACTATGTGAAGTTTTAAGGAAATATAACATACTATAGGCCCAGTGCATGAAATTCATGCACTCAGGGGGCGGGGGGTGTCCGTCCCTCAGCCCAGCCTGCACCCTCTCCAATCTGGGACCCCTTGGGGGATGTCTGATTCCCCAGGGAAGCCGTGGGGAGCAGCAGTGGGGACCCGCCCCCCCCACGGGGCTGAGGGGACTCGGGCTGCAGGCGCACAGAGCAGCGGCCAGGCCTCCTGCTCCCCCCACGGGGCCACGGGAACTGCGGCAGCAGGCGCGCGCGGAGCAGCCAGCCCCGCCCCGCTATGCGCGCCACCATCTTGTGATGGCATTACAGCTTGAGGGTTAATTTGCATATTACCTCTTTATACTATATCTACATTGGAATATCTTTTGTTTGTTTTTTCCCCTATAAAGATTAGTTTCCCATAAGTGATATATAAATGCAGAGTTCTTCATTGTTATATAAAGGTAAAAATAAATACCCCTTTCAAGAATTAAAGATGAAAACAGCAGGGGTATCTAACACAGAATGCAGACTATCAAGACAACAGGAAGAAGAATGAGGCTTACCATTATAGGACAAGTGTCCTGTTTTAAGGGTCAGAGCAAACATGTGACTTGAACTCACAGACAATATATGGATAAACCGCTCTGTGCAGTAACCTGATTTATACATCTAAGCCAACACACTGCAGGCAAAAACTACAAGGCTCTTTAAATCAAGTACAAAATAACTTTCCTAATTACTCAGTTGTCAGTTATAGTAAGAAAAACTGAGAGCGAAAATCTAAGGTTCATCACAGACATAACTATTCTGACTTCTCTCTCGAGGAAAGCATTGCTGCCGCAGCACCAGCCGTTCCCTTGAACACTATCTGCTCCTGTCTCTTCAAAGAGTGGGCTCTGCGGAATCCCCAAAATAGCGCATCTACAGAGTCAGAGAAAACTTACAACCAAATGGGACTTAACAGTGAGATATATAGTCTCTGTGTGTAAGGGCTACAACCGACTTTCTCCTGACTTGATACATGTGTAAGCCCAGGCGTAAGGAAGAAATGAACGTGTACAGACTGAACAACAGAGACAAACGCTCTTCAAAGGAGTAACTACGAACATCTTGGAGATGCAGCCAGTCCCACATCATTTTAGGAAGTGCTCTGCCTTGCCTTTCACTTCCAGGAAGTATTAACAAGGAAAATATTCCATAGAAAATAAAGCTCAAATCGGGCCTTTTTCATAAATTTCCTATCTTTAAAAATGCAGCCTTAGCTGGTTTGGCTCAGTCGGTCTGCGGACTTAAGGGTCCCGGGTTTGATTCTGGTTAAGGACACATGCCCGGGTTGCAGGCTTGATCCCCAGTGGAGGGCGTGCAGGATTCTCTCTCATCATTAATGTTTCTATCTCTCTCTCTCCCTCTCCCTTCCTCTCTGATATCAATAAAAAGTATATTTAAAAAAAATTCATCTGGGGAGATAGAAAGTCATAGCAAAAACAAAAGGGGTGGTAGTGAATTATGCAGTCTTACCCCAACGACTCTCATCACGCCTTCGACTGCTGCAAAGATGAAGTAGAGAAGCCCCAGTCCGATCACCCGGTGCATGACTGTCCCTAAGCGAGGTCTGGAACAAGGAGGAGAAAAGGGAAAAAAGGCAAACAAATAAACAAACCATTGGTAAGTTGGATGCATCTAAGCAGTCACTGGCCCCATTTCAATACAGAGAAGTGACCGCCCAATCAGGTGTCTTACTCCCACCCGAGGTGCTTTGCTTTAGGAAACACCACATTCCCTGGGAACAAGGCAGCAACGGGCTCAGAAAACAGGCCTCCTTCTCTGGCACTGGAAGCGACAGAGGGTTCTGCTGCCGTGTGCTGCACATTATCACCCAGCCCGGGTATGATTTCACAGCAGAAGAGCAGATGGAAGAAACCCGGGAAGCTAAAGGGCAACTCCTGAGTGTCACTGGCAGAAATCATAACTCTTTTACTGACGTTAATTAAAAACTGTTCAGGGATATGCTTTGGTAGAGATAATCTGCTGATTTATGGCTTGGGCAGAGAAAGAGCAGGGTATTCAGAGATCAAATTCTCTCAATACCTGAAACCAGAATGCTAAGACTTTAATTTTTATTCTTTCAATGCAAAAGAACTAAAATAACAGTCTGAGTCTTTCAATATATAAATGAATTAGGAAAATGCAAAGATGGTGATTTCTGCAATTAATAATGTGAAAATAGAACTGAAATTTCATGATATTTGCAAGTCAGAATTTATTAGCTCAAAACACCCTCTTCTGAGTTAGAAGGAAAAAATGGTTTTGAAAAAATATTTAAATTTGTCCTTTTAAAACAATATCTAAGTAAAAATTAACCTAGCATCCACAGCTCATATGTAAGACTAGCTATCTAACTTAGGTCCTCTGAGTTCTGACTTGTGATAGCCAGCTAACTGGAACCCTCCAACAGCCAGAGTGTTAGGTCTCACTCTGTGAGAGCTGACACAACAGGCTGACAATGAAGGGATGCGCTCACCAAGGGCTATGCTCATACACACAGCTCAGCGTCCTGTTCCCTGGAAGCAACTCACCTCACACCGAGGCACCTGACGTTCATAACAAGAACAAGGAGGTACCTGAGATGCAACCGGAGGGTTTTGTGCTCAGTATGCTGTATCACGCCCCCAGCCTCAAAGTAAAGCATCTGAGAAGGAATCTCAATAAAAGCCCAATGAAAAGAAGCTCTCCTGGCTAAAATCTTGCTAAGTATACCAATCCTGAGCTCACACACATGCATGTGCACATTCAGTGCTAGTATTTACTGCATGACCTGTGTCAGGGGTGGCACTGGGGCCTCAGGGAACACAGGACACAGAACAGGCAAAACTCCTACTCCTCTCCTGTCAGGGGAGACAACAATGCTAACGTATGCATCATGTGGTCTTGTATAGAGGGTGGGGCTCTAACAGAGGGTGGGTGCCGCGTTAGGAATCCTGGCAGGGCTGTCTTCCTGGGGAGATGACAGAGGAATAGATACTGAGGGAAGAGAGGGGGCACACCATGCCTGGGTCTGGGGAAGAGGCCCTCCACTGCAAGGAAGTGTGTCGTGTTTAAGGAACAGCAACAGCAAGACAGCGAGAGGACTGAGCAATGTTCAAAAAGGAGGAGGCAGGAGAGGAGGGCAGCCGTCAGAAAAGCCACAGGAGGAATTTGGGTTTTACTGAGAAAAATTAGCAGAAAATAATGAGACCTGAGTTACATTTTGAAAGGACTGCCTTAGCTGCAGCTGTCTGAACAGACTGACAGGAGACCATGGTAGAGGCAGGGAGACCAGGCAAAGGGCCCCAGGGGTTTGCAAGATGTCAGTGCCCTGCAGGGTCAAGAATGTACAGCTGAAGGGTAGGTGACACGTGACGGGGAGGGCCAGTGGAAGGTGAGGGCCAAAGGCCAGAGGCCGCACCAGGATCAAAGAGTAACTGGAGCTGACATATCAGAGAAAGTGAACTGGAGAGAGGCAGTGAGAGCTGAACGATGGATTGTTTAAAACTGTGATGATGATGATGATGATGATGATGGTACAGGTGCACAGAGTCATAAAATCTTGAATCCCAGCAGAGGTGAGGTGAAGGGCAAGACAGCAGAGGTGATGAGGTGAGGAGATCAGGTTACTTAACACACAGGGAATTCTGGTGGAGACAGGGAGCAAGGGCTCAGGGAGGTAAGGGATGAGAGGAGAAACCTGGACAGTGACAAGGGCCACAGCAAGATGGAGCAGGCGGCCCAGCCTGAACGCCTGAGCTCCGGGGGTCAGGGGTTTTAGGGAAGAGGGAAGAATGGTCTGAAGAGGATAAAGAGAAGCTCTTTCACATTCAGGCCCCTAGACTCACAGAGATGAGAGGCAAGACTTGCTTGAGAGGGTTGGGAAGAAGCTGGGGCTGAGAGGACAGGATTTCAGTCAGAAATCTTGCTGACTTCGTGGGGATCCTTCTCTTAAGATGACCAAATAGTCATAAAAGCGTAACTATGCTGTTTAGAAAACAGAAAATGGATTGAACTTCAAGGACTATTTGAATTTTTCCATATCCTCAAAGTTGATTATTCACTGAGCTATTAAAAAAAGCTACTGGAATTCCAACTCGGGGCCTTGATTATAAGACCGTATCCAATAGTTAGTGCGTGGCCATCCCTGAGGAACGCGTTCTTGCAGAGACTTCCTAGGGGGTTTGTGTAATGATACTGAGAGGTGTCCAGCCTCACAGGTCACAGTGGGGGTGGCTGGCCGCAGGACTACAGACGCCATGACTTTGCAGCACAGCAGGACTTACTTCACGATGCCGTATCCCAAGCTCATGATGATCACCAGGAGGCGGGCCAGTGTCCTCTTGATCGCAGATATCAACTCCGCAAATATCAGCAAACTTTGGGCTGAGGAGAAGAAATCAGCTCACTCTGTGTACATCTGGAGGCCGGCCACCAATTCTAAACATGTAGCACATACAGCGACCTCTGACCTCAGGTGGATTAGCCACATTTGATCTCCAAGGTACCTAACCCAGCTGGTGTCAGAAACCTTAGTGAAGGGGGTTCACGACCTGCTGGAGGATTCACTCCTATCCACCGGCTCTGCTGGGCACAGCTTTCTTGTACCAGCATGAAACCTGTGTCCCTGCACTTCCCTCCATGGTCAATCTTCCCCTTGTCCCCTAGCCTTTTCTCAGGATGTCTTGCTCATTTATTCATGTGTGGCTACAACAGTAACAGAGATACCATGGTCCCTGCCTCGAGGAGCCTGTACTCTGGTTAGGACAAGTCAACAGATGAAACCCAGCCTGGTAAGTGACAGCGGTAACACACTCTCTCCTGGATTGTGAAGAAAGCCAAGCTGATCCACTCTCGGGGAGGTGCATGCGAGTCCAGATAAGTTTCTCAGAGGAAGTGACATCTAAATCAGGATCTGAAGGTGCAGCGAAGTAAACTATCTGGGAGAGAGACAGGAGAAGCAAAAGAATGAAACATCCAAGGGCAGAGAGGAGACAAGAAAAAAAGCTAAATGTGCTCTGGGAAGTGAAATTCAGCCTGTCTGCAGCAGAGCATAAGTAAGGAGGGTGCCGAGGAAATAGGCCAGGACAGGAAGAAGCAGTCACAGGGCTGTAGGCCATGTTCTGAGTCTCAACCTGAAGCTAAGGGCAGCTCATAATCGATAGTAAATGAGGGAGTAAAAAAGGAACCAGTAAACTACAGTCCTGGGCCAGATCTGCTCCTAGGCCTGTTTTTATAAATAAAGTTTTATTGGAACACAGCCATGCTCTTGTTTGTGGCTGCTTTCATGTAACAAGGGTTGAGCAGCTGCAACAGAGACTGTATGGCCCATAAAGCATAAAATAGTTACTATACGGCAGAGTAGTTTGGTGACCCTTGAAATAAAATGGGTAGCTTTATTCTTTATAAGTACAGGAGTGCTGTACTTAATGGCTTAGACAGGAACTGGACTGCAGGTGAGGAAATGCTTGGGGCTATTCCCGAAGTCCAGGAAAGAGTGCTGGCAGTGCAGATGGAGAGAATTAGAAAGTATTCAGAAACCAGGTGTGAACCACCTCATTATTCTTCTTTCAGCTCCTTTCTCCACCTTGTCCACAAGAAATCACAAGAGACCTGTCAAGTACCTTGAAGAGGTACAGATACACGCAGTTTAATACGTTTTCCCACGACCAATCTAGAAGCACAACAGAAGGAAGTCCACCTGATATGACCCATTCTTACTGTTAAAACCCACCTTGGGTCTTAACCATCACTGTTCCCACCCCTTTAAAGTCTCTTCTTCCAGGATCAATGCGAGCAAGACAGCATCGGTAACAGAATTCCCATCTGGGAAACCACACATCAGCCCCTGCCCAGCCTCCTGGCACTCTCCTCTCCACAGGACTCAACACTGACAGCAGTCTGGGGTCTGTCTCCCAAGCCCTGCTGGTGTCGTCCCAGACAGAGGGCTTGAGGACAGCAGATGGGGCGCAGGCTCTGGCTGCCCTTGCCGCAGTCCACTCCACAGATAAGAGATGACCACCTGCCTCTTCCAACATTCAGGAACACTTCAATCCCAGCCATCAGCAGCAGCCCCATCCTTCCTTCCTTCCTTATTTACCAGTATGTAAGAGACACAAAAATGTCACTGAACTCCTTGTGGAGTAATAGCACCTCCCACGTGCCTGCCTGGATGCTGTCCTTTCTTTATTCTCTTGTACGAGTCCTTTTAAACTTTTTACTTGGGGAAATGACAAATATTCCCTAGCAGAGACAGTAAATGAAATCCATGTACAATCACTCAGCTTGAGTAATTATCAGCATTATGCCAAATTTGTTTTATCTGTATTCCAACTGTTTTTCTCCCCTAGAGTATTTTAAATGAATAGCAGACAGAAGCACGCCCTTGGACAATCTGAGCCAAGCTCATCCCCTGACGCCTCAGCAGCACGTCCCTGAGCGCAGTCAGCCCTTCGGGGCCTCTCCCTTCCCAGGCTCAGCGACGGAATGAACTGTTCCTTGACTTCTCTGGCTTCTTGACATCTATCTACCTTCTAGAAGTCTGGGCATACACTGCGGATGCCCAAGCACACGCCCCCACTGCTGCACACACAAACTTCACATGGAGACCTCTGCCTGAGAAGAAGAGGCAGGACAATGCAAGAAGGCTGCAGGCACCACTGATTTTACTCGCCAGGGGCATATATTCTTGTTCTTTTTTTTTTTTTTTAGGAGGAAAAAAGTAGAGGGTGGGAGGGAAACAGAGAAATATGATACAAAACTGGCAGCACCCAAAGCTCCCCATCCAGACATTGTGTTTTTAATCCGGTCAAGGTGACTGGCCATAAGGGAACGAGATTTTCTTCTCCCCAGGAGGAAAGAGAGGGAAAGGCAACAAGAAGAAAAATAAAGACTGAAGACGACACACATGCTGGCCCAGATCAGAATCACACTCCTGGTCTCCCCACGGCCTCCCTCTTCACTTACCACGTGGCTGTTCTCACAGCTGGGCTCAGACACCGAGGCCCCGTAGATCGTACTGTGTTTTTGGGGAAAGTCACAACTTACTTGATAGCCCAGTGCTGTTGATGTTTTGGTATTCAGCATAAAACACTGCTTTTTCAAGCATTCCCAGGAATATGACAGCTGCAATCCAGAACTGAATTCTTAATATATCTTTCCAATAACAAGCAGACCACATCAGCCAGAGCAAGCCACATAAAATGTAGACAATGCACATCACCATGTAAAACTGTAGGGAGAGAAGCAATTGTAATCACCTAAGACTTACTATCATTTGAAAATCAGTATTTCTCATTCAACTCTCAATCCTTTATTTTCCAGTCACTCTGGACAAAGAGGGCATGTCAGGGCACTAGCTACTAAGGGATTACCATCACTGAGCTCTGAGAATTTTTAATTTTCAAATTAGGATACAAAATTCATTTTTTTAAAAATGGTGAAACATACTCACAATCATGAGAGGCCAATCTGATGCAGAGAGATATCCTTTCGGCCCCATCATAGAAAGAGAAACTGGTGAAAGTGAGGGTGGGGATAAAGAAAGTAAACAGTTAAATTAACAGTTTTCTCTTAAGTTTTAAATGTAAGCTCATTCCCCAGAAGACTCCAAAAATACAAAGCAAGCTAACAAATGCTGAATCTTTCCCTAGCACACACAGATATTGGATAGTTGCTAGTTACATAATGTGATCTTATAAAAATACCTTCACTAGTACACACTCGGTTGTAAAACCTAGGCCAAATCTCGCCTCATGCAGACAGCAGAGTTGCACTGGCTACAGTCTGGCCCCTGCTGAGTCACCAACCTCCTGAGGACTTTGTCTCCCTTCACTCACTGGGATGAACGACTGACCTCAAGCACCTAGTCTGGGTTGGTGTCTAAGAATAAACAGAGTGTCCAGAACCGTGCAGAACTCACTGGGCTTAGCAACTGCTCCAGTTTCTAACTAGCAGGGCCTCAATGCTGCCTCTAGCACCTGGAAGGAAGGGGGACCGGCGAGGTAGCAGAATGGCAGCAAGGTCCCTGCTCCCTCTATGTGGCCTGGCCTGGCCCACATATCACCTCCAGGAGGAGGCCCTACTTCACATTCCTCCAGATCAGCCCCTCCACCACCCTCCCCAGGGGTCATTAGCTTCCCCCACGAGACACCAGTCTGTGCCTCTCTGCAGTGATGCCTGTTCACCCCACTGCTTTCTGCCCCTCCCCTGCACTGGGCGCCTCTCAGAGACAGAGCCTGGCTTCCCCTCTGTGTCCCCAGTGGATGAAGCAGAGCAGGCCTCACAGGCTGTTGGCTCCTGTCAGCCCAGCAGCCGCTCTGGAAAACGACAGCAAAAGCAATTGCAGGGTGTGTGAAGGCCTTCATTCCCTTGAAAACTGCTTGCTGTGAGGATGCTCTTTCTCTGGGCACAGAGAACTACGGCTTAATGAGCCACAGAAGGGCTAGCGTGTGGGGGGAAGGGGAGCTCACAGACCCCAGCAGCCACAGTTGCCAGATATGCTACTTCTACTCCTAAGTTATAAACTAATGTTTTTAAAAAACTTTTCAAAGAACAATAATTTTCAAACCTTGACGATGGCCATTTTCAACAAACAGAATATAATTTACTTCAAATACAATTAAGATGTTGCCTGCCCTTTTTTTTTTTTTTATTAACATCTGGAAGAATGGTTTTCTATCCCACCATTAAGTTTAAAATTATTTAACTTAATTTAAAATTTCCAATCCATTAAGATAAGTACAAAGTTTTAAGTCCCCCAAATAAACAGATTATTCATTTTTGAGATGAACAGAAATTCATTTTTCAATGTGTTTTAACAGAGAATGTAGATTTGGGTCAATGACAAAAATACAGAATACAGTAATTAGATAATAAACATGCATGCAGTTTAACTGTACCATTCAAATTCCATTTTGCATTGGGTTTTCCCGTTTTAATAGAAACAATAAGGATGTGAAACCCATCTCTATGTGTTCTTGCAACAACATCCTGAAACAGGAAAAAAATATCCTTTATGTTATTTTTTAAAATTGCCATATACCATAAGACAGAGCCAAACAACTGTTTACCACATTTTAAAACAACTTTTAATAAGCGAAATGGATCATTTTTAAAAAACACAAATAGGTAACACAGAGAAAAGGAATAGTGGGCAGTGGAAGGATCCCCCCTCCCCGCTTTTTAAAAATTGATTTTAGAGAAAGGGAGAGAGAGAGAGAGAGAGAGAGAGAGAGAGAGAGAGAGAGAGACATCAATTGGTTGCCTCCAAGCATGGGCCCCAACCAGGGATCAAACTCGCCACCTTTCGGTGTATGGGAGGGTGCTCCAACCCACTGAGCCACACTGGCCAGAGGAATCCCCCGTTTTCTACCACCATCCTTCCAGACCCAAAGGGATGGAAGAGGAAAAAAGGAGTCCTTTCCATTCCTTAATGTTTTCTACTTTTTATATTTCTACAGGTTTCCCTTAATATTACCACTCTATGGTTATTTACTATCACCATCCAAATAGTTTCTCTTCCCTTACTTTATCCAAATGTCACCATTCAGTTTTTCAATGTGTTTTTTAATTAACTGTGGGAGGAAGAAGTCAGATAACATCGTGAGAAATGACTCAGATTCCGTATACAGGCTAAATTATTTAAATTCTTCAAGGTACTGTTACTAGCAGTCCCACTGGAGACTATGACTGCTGCTGTAATGTCTATGACCCCTTCAAGGCCCCACATAACCGGGCCAAACTTCTCACCTTCCTCCTTGCTGACTATTTCCTGTCCTTCCCTTTCACTTCCTCCTCTCCTGAGGCAGTTAGTGCCAAGTGTGTGCCCTGCAGCGTGAATACCTTTCCACTATCCGGCTACTTTTTAAGATGGTGCAAGAAAACGAGAAATGTTAGCAACCATTAAGCAAACAGTAAGCTCTTCTAAATCTGCTCAGTTCCTATACACAACTCCTTCTAACCCTCTCGGCCTCTTGGTCTTCTGACTTTTAGCAATTTCCCAAAAGACCACATTTTCTCTCCCCTCCACGCTACACTCATGGTTTCTACCTATTTCTTTGCATCCTTAATGACGATACATACTGGCCCATTACTATGCTGTCTTGGGCATTTGAAAGCAAATTTTATTTTTTAAAGAAAAAGAAAGGCTACATAGAAGTTAAGCTTAAATTATAACTTTAAAGAGATTTTTAACAAACACAGAAGCAAGTCTGTATAAAATTCATATAGACCTATGTAAGGAAATATACTGTTTTAAATAAAGGTTCTTTTTCCTATTCCAATTCTAATAACCCTATTTTATATCACTCTCCAAGTGCTCCATCCATCATCAGATTCTTCCAGTCTTACTATATAGCTTATGTATATAATTTGATTTAAAGACAAATAAAATGACCTACCATTTGTTCCTCCTGGTTTGAAACATTTCCGATATTTGAAATTAGTTCTTTATTCTGGAAAGGAGAATAAATAATTCCATTTTATATTACTGCATTTCTATGGGGATAAATAATTTTAACAGTTAATTAAAAAAAGTGTTATAAAAAAAGTAAAAATTTGAAAGCAGAACATCAAAAAACAAATTTCACTGTAGCCCAAACATGAGTGACAAAGTCCAGCTTTGGAAAAATTACTCCCTTACTCAGGATAGTGGCCATGGTAGGGGGACAGAACTAGGAACTTAAAAGGAAGCTCCAGGTGCTAATATATTTGTCAAGCCATATACTTCTGATAAGCACACTTTATTATATGTTCATTACACTTCATAAAATTTTTAAGTAATCCCTTTAAAATTTTTACTAGACATATTTTCATTTCAGAATTCACAGAGCAAAAAATAAGTTAAAATGACCCATAGCCTCAATGTCTCCCAGAGATGATTGAGGGTGACATTTTCGAATCTGATCTTCCACACTGGGAGGGAGCAAGTGCATAGAGAAGGAGAGAGTATTCACGTGTGTTAAATGCTGGCGGACTGTGGTAAGAGGAGCAGACCACTGGATTGAACAACGTGGTCACTGGTAACCTTGACTGGTGGGGTTTTGGTGGGACAATGGAGTGGAGAGAAAAGAGATGAACTGACAGTAGATCATGAAATGACGTTGTTGTAAGGGGGAACAAAGAAACAGAAAATGGGGCCAACATCTTACTAAGTGCTACCACATTCACAAAGAGCCAAGCCTAAAATTTAACAAATTAAGCACCTTAATAAAAATTTTGGTCAAACAGAATTTAGGCTGATACTTGTATGCACTGGGAGTAAAATAAATTCTGTGTTAACATGGCAAGACAAGATACTCACATATAATGAGGGAAACACCTGTAAGTCACTGTTGCAATCTATGTTTTCATTTTTTGTTGTCCAACATTCAATGTTCTTGAAATAATTACCACAAAAGTCTTCGTCAATACTTTCAGGCTTTTGTGACTGCTCCTACCCAAGGTAAAATTTTGTTATAATTTATTTCCACACTTCTTAACCAAGAAGACAAATAAAATTTAACTAAAGGCCCGATGCACGAAGATTCGTGCAAGAATGGGCCTTCCTTCCCCTGGCTGCCGGCACCGCCTTCGCTCCGGTCTGAGCCGCCTTTCTGCCTTTGCTCGGGCCCTGAACCGCCTTTCCACCTTCCCACGCTGCCCGGAGCAGCTGGGGCGGTGCGGAATGCCTGTGTCGTCGCCATGGCGATGACACAAGTGTCCTCCCCCCCGCCCCCTGCTGCTTGGTGCCTGTGTATGCAAATTAACCCGCCATCTTTGTTGGGTTAATTTGCATACTCACCCCTGATTGGCTGGTGGGCGTCGCAAAGATACTGTCAATTTGCATCTTTCTCTTTTATTAGTGTAAATATTTAAATAATACTAAAATATATTCAGTTTGGAACACTTGAAAATATGCAGAACAAAATACAGAATATAATTTTAAGTAAAATTGACGAATTATAATATCTTAGCCATTCCAATGTGCTTGCTCAGAGATACTAATACAGAATACAACCATAATCTTACAGTATGAAAATGATTAAGGTGTTTTGAAATACACAACATTACTTTGTCCTGGGGCTACTTCCATCTTATCCCAAGTGTTAAAGATCTCAGAGAGAGAAAGTAGCATTTAATCAGGAGGAAAGACAAACCAGACACTAGCAATACAGAGCAAAGGTGCAAACCTGACTGAGTGCAGGGGACACACTCATTTACTCATCAGGACCTAGGGTTCTTCCCTCCTAGATGTAGGAATAAAACCTAATGGCAGCTCCCAGTCATCAAGAAAAGGGTAGGTGGACTTCCACTAGCAAAATATGGGACAATTTGAGCAAAATAATAGGTTATAGCCCATTGACAGATAGGTAAGATAGGAGAAAAGAGAATTCATTCTCATAGCAGAATGATAATAAATGTAGACGAACACATGGATCAGAAAATCACCATGTAGCAAACATCAGAGTAATAATCCATTTATCGGGTAAGACCCAAGGATGTGAAAACCAGGATCGATGAAGAAAGAGGATACATCCTATATCATAAAAGCCTAATATGCAAATCAACCAAACGGCAGAACGACCGGTCGCTATGATGCGCACTGACCACCAGAGGGCAGACGCTCAATGCAGAAGCTGCCCTCTACTGGTCAGTGTGCTCCCAAAGGGGGAGCGCCGCTCAGCCAAAAGCCAGGCTCACAGCTGACGAGTGCAGTGGTGGTAGCGGGAGCCTCTCCCACCTCCGCTGCAGGCAGGAGGTAAGGAGCGAGGGGTCCTGGACTATGAGAGCCCCAGACTGTGAAAGGGATGTCTGACTGCCGGCTTAGGCCCGATCCCTGGGGGAATCGGGTCTAAGCTGGCAGGCGGACATCGCCCAAAGGGTCCCAGACTGCGAGAGGGCGCAGGCCGGGCTGAGGGACCGCCCCCCAGTGCAGGAATCTCATGCACTGGGCCTCTAGTATTTATATAAATAAACATATTATAAAAATAAAAGTATTTTTCACAAATTACTGTTAATAACAAAAGGAAAAGTAGTAATCTTACAGTGGAGAAACCTGGCAGAAACTCCCTAATAAAAAATGGGACAAACCAGGATTTTCTGGTATGCCTGCCCAAAAAATAACCTGAATTTAATCATGAGGAAACATCAGTAATAGTCAAATTGAGGGACATTTGGTGAAATAAATGGCTTGTACACTTCAAATATATCGATATCACGTCATGAAAGACCAAAAAAAACCCCACACACAGCTAGCCCTGGCTGGTGTGGCCAAGAGGATAGAGCATTGGCCTGACGACTCAAGGGTCCTGGGTTTGATTCCCCTCATGGGCACATGCTGGGTTGCGGGCTCCATCCTCAGGGTGGAGTGTGCAGGAGGCAGCTGATCAATGATTCTCTCATCATTGATGTTTCTATCTCTCTCTCCCCCTCCCTTCCTCTCTGAAATAAACGCAAATATATTTTTTAAAAAAACAAAAAAACACACCACAGCTACAGAAATGCAACGCAATCCTAGATTGGCTCCTGTACCAGAAACAAACAAACAAACAAACAAACAAAAAAGCCTGCTAAAAAGGATGTTACTGGGACACTCTCTCTAAAAATCAATGGAAAAAATATCCTCAGTGAAGATTAACAGAAAAACCCACAAAAACAAAAACAAAAAACCTAGGAGCCAACAGCACATAGATCTGTAAAGAAACCATGGAGGGCATCATTGAAAGAAATACCTGGATGAGGACTCAGGGGCTCAGGCTGCAGGGCCAGGGCAGGACAAATCCCGCCTGGCCTCTCTTCCTTTCTCACAGCTCCACCACCTTCCTCCACCCCCGACTTTCCCCCACCTTTTCCTGATGGTTCCTTCCCTTCCTCACTTCTTTCTGAGATCTGCTCAAATTAAATCTACCTGTAACTCACATAAGTTCTAGGTGCCCTATTACTAATTTTTTAATGAAGTGAAACTTTTACATTACTTTCCTAAATTTATTTTTGTTTATATGTGACCCTACATGTTCGATTTAAAATTTACTAACATTTTCATAAGATACAAGTAAATGAAAAGATCTGTATTCTTCTCAGAAAGCATATGCTTTGATAGAATTAAAGCATGTATTACCTAAGGCCCAAATTTAATCTGTGGCACTTCTAAGACTATAATCTATATTTCTAGCCTCTTCACCTGATGAGCTAATAAATCTTTATACTCATAATTTTCCTTCATAGCTTTACATACATCAAAAATTTGTGTCAATGGGATATCACATAACACCTATTAAAATGGCTATTATAAAAAAGAAAAGCCACAAGTGTTGGCAAGGATATGGAGAAAAGGAAACGCCCATGCACTGTTGGTGGGATTTTAAACTGGTACATACAGCCACTATGGAAAACAGTATGGAGGTTCCTCAAAAAATTAAGGATAGAGCTACAATATGACCCAGCAATTCCTCTTCTGGATAATTCGACAAAAATATGAAAACACGAATTCATAAAGATATCCTTGTGTTCATCGCACCATTATTCACAATAGCCAAGATATGGAAACAACCTAGTGTCCTTCAATGAATGATCTGATTAAAGAAGATGTGGTATGTATATACAATGAAATACCACTCAGCCATAAAAAAGAGTGAAATATTGCCATGTGTGACAACATGGATGGATCTTGACAGTATTACGCTAAGTGAAATAAGTCAGACAAAAAACTGTATGTTTTCACTCATATATGGGATAAACCCCAAAAAGTAACAAATAAACTAACAAAATAATCAAAAAGAAACTCATAGACAAACAACAGTATGGTGGTTACCACAGGGGAAAGAGGGTGGGAGGAGCAAATTGGGCAAAGGGGGTCAAATATATGGTAATGGAAGGAGACCAGACTTTGGTGGTAACATGCAATAGAGTACACAGATATCGAATTATAATGTTGCATACCTAAAAGGTATATAATGTTAATAATATTACCTCAATAAATATAATTTTTTTAAAATTGTGTTTTACTTACATCCAGCTTAGCATATTCATTTTGACAGGTATAATGCTTCAAATACCACTCTATGGTAAACTTCATAGGCTCATGACATTTGAATGATTTAACTGTTGAAAAAAAGAAAGTCTCATTTTTCAATAATAATATACATACTCCAATGTAAACTTCAGGTTTTAAGAATATAATTTAAAATGGGCTACTTCAATGAAACAATGAGTAAAACATTACTTAATTTCTCCAAAAGTCACTGCAAAATGAAACAGTAAATTCATTAAATTAAATTATCACAGTTAGTCAAAAGTTGCTATACTACTGTTCATTTCATCTATATGTTAAGTCCGGTGTTAAAATCAACCGAGTGGCCAGACAAGTTGACACTGCTTACTTCACTTTAGGTGTTCTCTTCACTGAGTCATTCAAAAAATACTGAGCAAGCACCCCTTGTGTGCCAAGAAGGGACATAAGGGGAAATCTAGAACAGTTCCTCTCCTTTACATAGAGGATTGGGGAAACAGCAGATTAACAATTAAACAGGCCCTAGGAGAGTATGAAGAATGGGGTGCTGGCAGGCTTGCTGGAGGAGAAGGCCTGTAATGTGAAGGGGTAGCCAGAGTTAGCCAGGTGAGGAGGAGGATGAGAGAGTACATGCAAATGCTCAGGAAAAGTGAGTGAATGGCATAAGCAGGCCCATCTAAAAACAGTGTGCTATGCTTAGAGTGCAGATTGGGGAAACTGGAGAAAATTCATAAGGGCTCTTATGTTCTGCTATGGAGTTTTCCTTTATTTTTAAGCTAGTGGCCTGGTGTACAAATTCGTGCACATTGAAAGGAAATTAATTAAAAGAAATATTTTAATATCACTATTCGCCCTTTCTCTATAATAGAAGTGTCAGAGGTGAAAATTAATAAAATGTACATGAAAATAATATGTAAATTGATTATGAAATAAATAACAACATGCTATAACAGACATGACATAAATACAACAAAAGCATGATATAAAAACAACAAAAATATAAAAACATTGATACAATGACTGTTAAATTGATTAAACTTATTCTAGTATCTCCCTGTATACCACATTAAGAGTAAAAACAATTTCAGAGTGCTTGACTAATTTCCCTTGTGATGAAGTATTTACAACTTTAATGTCACGCGCTCTTCGAACTTGAGAGAAAGCAATATATAACTGACCATGTCCAAAAAAGGGTTCAAGTAGGAATATTCCTAACTCTGTCTAGAGTTTGTCCTTGTGATTTATTAACCCTTTGAGTGCCAACCAATATCCTAGGAACTATGCTAAAATTGCCAAGGCATTTTTGCTGATTTTACAGCAGTTTAGGAAAAAAAT
>NW_005371595.1:323873-332663 GCF_000412655.1 Myotis brandtii
AAAACTTAAGGAAACCTTTACTACATTGACATATTTAGCAATATCATCATCACTAATAAAAGTAGACTTAGAACTGGACGCCATTTCGAAGCTTTGATAGCGCTCCCGGCACTTTCGGCGAAAGACAGGAGGAGCGCGATCACGCTCCCCGGCACCCTAGGGTTAATAGTCATTGCAAATGCTGGCATCACAGGAAACTGTCTTCGAATTAATTTAAATGGGAGGCCCGTGTCAGATGGGGAGAAATCAATTCTTGGAATCAGAACAACCTCTCCTTCTGCAGATCCTGTGAATATTTCAGCCTCGATTATGTCACAACCTTGTGATCATAAATCTAGTACCATTACAAAGACCCCATTTACTATTAAGATTTCTCAGTAGCATGATGATTGCACCTTATTTCAACTTTAATTTATGACACAGCATTCCCAAAGTAGTAATACTATTAAGAAATTTGATGGGAAAATTTCCTTTTTAGCATTTGTTGAATCGATGGAATCACCACTCAAATAGGTGAGAAAAACTCTACTGAGTATATCCAAAATTTCTTCAGTTAATTTATGAACATGCTCATTTTTAGGACAAAGAATCGCACATTTAGATATATCCTATATAATAAAAGGCTAATATGCAAATCGACCGAATAGCACAACGACCAGTCGCTATGACGTGCACTGACCACTAGGGGGTAGACGCTCAATGCAGGAGCTGCCCCCTGGTGGTCAGTGCTCCAGAAGCCGGGCTCACGGCTGGCAAGCGCAGTGGCGGTGGCAGGAGCCTCTTTTGCCTCCACGGCAGCACTAAGGATGTCTGGGGAAGCAGGCCTAAGTCATCAGTCGGACATCCCCCAAGGGCTTCCAGACTGCAAGAGGGCACAGGCCGGGCTTAGGAACCCCCTTCGAGTACCCGAATTTCATGCACCAGGCCTCTAGTTTTAATATTACCCACAGATACACTATTTCCAAAGGTAGCTTTCTTTCAGCTTCAGATACGTTGTGCCAATAGTTGTTCTTCAGATACATTCTGTTGATGATGCTGGCTTCTTTCGGCTTCAGAGATACATTGTGGCAATAGTTGGTCTTCAGGCATATACTATTGACGATTTCGGCTTCAGAATGTCAACAAAAACGTGACATCATTACCGGCGCCCACAGCCACTAGGTCACATTTTGTGCCATGGGGTCTCGGCAGCGTTGGCTGCGATTTGGTGGAGTGTTGCTCTGGGGTGGTGACAGGGCCTGTGTCCCACTTGGGAGAAGCTGAGTGTTGCTTTGTGGGCGCCAGGTCTGTAGTGCCATTTGTTGTTAAATGACTTGTCGCTAGGGAGAGGAAGCTGGGTGTTGCCACGTGATGTCACTACCTGGTGCCCACAGCCACTGTTTCTGGGCTGTGCTGTGCTGTGGGCTGCATTTTGCACCATGGGGTCTCGGCAGCATTGGCTGCGATTTGGTGGGCTGTCGCTCTGGGGTGGTGGTGGGGCCTGTGTCCCACTTGGGGGAAGCCGAGTGTTGCTTTGTGAGCACCAGGTCCACGGTGTTGTTTCTCTGTGCACGTCATGGCAGCTCCTGCATTGAGCGTCTGCCCCCTGGTAGTCAGTGCATGTCATAGCGACCGGTCAGACAGTTGGACACTTAGCCTATTAGCCTTTTATATATATAGGCGTTTCCAGAAGGAAGATAACAATATTACACAGACGGGAAAGAATTAAGTCTAGAATAAGACAAAGCTCTTTTTTGTCACAACATGGCAGCATATCACCAGAGAGAGGGCAAAGAAGCCACAGTGTCTTTTATGACCTAGCATCATAAGTGACATACCATTACTTCTGCCATATTCTACTGGTCAGATCAACATTGATATAATGCAGGGATTACACAGGTCATGAATACCAGGAGGCAGGTACCATTGTGAACCTCATGAAGGCAACCAAAGGAAACCCAAACTGATACAGAAACTGACTTCCAGAGGCTCAGATTGGTAGAATTTCTGGGGCAGAGCACCCAAGAGTTGGGAGCTACTCAGAGAAGGAGAAAAGAACTCTGCACAAATATCCCCTTGAGGCTCTAGCTGCATAGCAGTTGCCCATGCACAGGGAGCAGTCCCACAATCCTGAGTTTACATAGGGCTTGCACTATTTGAGTTCCCACGAGCCAGTGTTCATAGGCCTCATTCAATAAGCCAAGCACCAGGGAGAGACATAGAAGGGTCACACCTGAGAAGTGGTGCTAAGTCAGCCCTGCAGTAAAGGCTACTCCAGACCCATCCTGAAAGAATTAAAAATAAAATTGGAAAGGATAGAACTGACCCAAAAGAAACTCAACTCTCTGCCAGAACAAAGTTGTTCAAGAAATACATCACAGCACTCAAGAATGCAAAATTCACAACATTCAGCATCCAAACAAAACCACTAGATATAAAAAGCAGGACAATTCGACTCATATCCATGGTATGAATCAGTCCATATGACAAAGATGATGTAAATGACAAAAATGACAGAATTAGCAGATAAAAATGTAAAAACAGCTACTATAAATATGTTCCACATGCTCAAATATATAAAGAAAAACATGAAAATACTGATAAGAGAAATAAGGTATTTTTAAAAAGAACCAAACTTCTAGAGATTGAAAAAAACAATATCCGAAATAAAAAGTTCATTGTATGAGATTAACGGCAGATTAGGTACTGCAGAAGAAAAAGATCACTGAAATTGAAGACAAAACAACAGAAATATCCAAAATGAAGCATAGAAAGAAAAAAATGTAGCAGGGCCTCAGTGACCTGTGGGACAGTATCAACAGTCTAACATTTGTAAATGGGACCAGGAAGGAAGGACAGAGATGGGGATAGAGCTTCTAAGTCCACGATCGAAGGTCCGTGTTTCAGTGTGGATACCCAGCTGTTCCAGTATCATTTGTTGAAAAGACTATCCTTTCTCTAATGAATTATCTTTACCCCTTTGTTGAAAATCCATGGACTTTATGCATGTGGGTTTATTTTTGGGCCTCTAGTCTGATTTCTTGTTCTATCCTTATGCCAGTACCACATTGTTATGATCACTGTAGCTTTATGTAAGTTTTGAAATAGAATAGTAAAATCCCTTCAACTTTGCTCTTTTTCAAAATTGTTTTAGCTATTCTAGGCCCTTTGTATTTACATATAAATTTTAGAAACAGTTAGTCGATTTCTACATAAAAGTCAACTTTGATTCTGATTAGAATTAATTGAATTTATAGATCAATCTGGGAAGAACTGACAGTATGTTAGATAGAGATTTTTCATAAATGTCTTTTATCAGATTGAGGAAGTTTCTCTAGTTTTCTGAGAGTTTTTATCATGAATGGGTATTGAGTTTTTTCTAATGCTCTTCTGAATATATTGAGATAATTATATGGTGTATTTCTGTCATTCTGTTAATTTGGTGAATAACATTGAGTGATTTTCAACAGTGACTTCATGACTACATCTTGAATAAAGCAGCACAAGTGGTCACCTAAGGGAAGTCAGACATCTGATCCACCAAACTGCATAGCCACATATTAAAGGTGCCAATTCTTAGTTTGCAGGCACTAAAATCTGGCTCTGTGAGAACACAGACTCAGTCTCATCTCACGCCTTCACCACACCACCAATGTAGATGTCTGAACTAGAACAGCGGTCGCCAATCAGTGGTCCACAGACCACTGGTGGTCTGTGAGGTCTGAAAGGTTGGCAACCGCTGAACTAGAATGTTCAGTAACTCACTTAAAACGAATAGTAACTGAAAATGAATGGGT
The DNA here is from genome assembly GCF_000412655.1 of Myotis brandtii. Lineage (NCBI taxonomy): Eukaryota > Metazoa > Chordata > Mammalia > Chiroptera > Vespertilionidae > Myotis > Myotis brandtii. The sequence continues at coordinate 327,650 of NW_005371595.1, forward strand.
AATAATCAACTATTTATCTCCCTTCAGCATGCCTTCCTGGATGCCCAATGGTGATGAGAAAGCGTCCTGATGAGCATGGCAGCAGAACAGGAGGCTCAGGTGGATGCTACATCCACACCTACCAGCCACATGTCACAGCTGTAGTCAGAGTTCACCAAGACCTCTCTCCATTGATACCATTGGACACTGCCAGGTTTTTTGCCTGACTAAACCCTCATTTTCTTATGCTTTTGCTCCTAACTCCTTCTGCTGCTCATTCCTTCTTTAGATGTCTTGACTGCTGTCTGTCTACTCGTAGGCTGATCTCTGATATTACATATTGTCTTTTTTATAAATAAAATTCTGTGTTTCACTGGTCCATGTAACTTTTCCCCCCACGTAATTTCTTATTTGTCTAGACATTGAGACATGAATTCATTAAAGCAATCAGATGCCAAAATTTTTTCCTCACCCACCTTGCACTTCAATTTCCTCTTACAAGCTCTTATCACCACTGATGATCTGATATCACCAGGCTGCTTTGAACCACCTCTGCTTTATAGCTGATGGCTGGCCCGGTTCCCTCAGGAAAGACCCACGTATGGCCCTCACCCAACAAATGATCAGAGCATGGGGTGACAGAGAAAAGGGTCCTGGCTTTGGATCCTCAGAAAGCCAATCTGTGTTACCCAATAAAAAATACTCCCTATCCCAAAACTTTAACCCTGGCAAAAAACTTACCCAGTCAAGTTACTGGAAACACCAAGAGGAGTTGGACCACAGTAAATATGATGCAATGTAAACCCATTAAAGATATTGAAAACCTCAAGATCTATGAATTGGTCATCCTTGCACAACAGTATTTACATGGACAACATAGTCCCTAACAGATATTTTCACTTTCATAAGCCTTAAAATATTAGTTAAAATGTTAGTGTCTTGTAATTTTTATTTATACTATGATCATATGTATACTTAGAAAATTGAGGGACATAAAAGTTTTATCACAATCATGACATTTCATATATTCATAAAAGAAATTTATCTAGTTTTAAAAGCTAAGAACTAGAGTCAAATTTTACAGAAGTCAAATACCTTTTGCTAAAGCCTAATTTATTAGACTTTAATTATAGTTTTTAAAGAATGATCATATTACATTTTCTGAAACAGAAAAAGCCATTCTTGAAAATAAGCAAGACTTGACAGAAACAAAAGAAACCCTTAATATGTTAGAACCACTGAAAATCATTTTCCTGTTTTATAAAATATAATACCATGTTACATTAGCTTACATTCAATTAATGTATTAGTTTATAACATGTTACTCATTTATGATATGTTGTTATGGTAGTATTACATTAGTTTATAATACTTACCAGAAAACTTGATGTCAGTGGAATTAAACATAATTTTCCTAAATATCAAAGGTCCTGATTTCTAAAATGAAAAATATAGAAAAACCATGTTAAATTATACTCTACTATTTAAGAGTATAGCTTTACCCTGTAAAACATACAGCTCTAATCCTTGCTGTCCTCCCTCTGACCAGAGTGATTACCTTTTAAAACCATAACTCTAATCACATCGCTCATTTGCTTAAACCCTTTCCTATGTATCTCCTCCCTGTAGTTGATATGAGGCTCCAGACTGTCCCTGCCACCAGCGTCCCAGCCAGGGGCCAGCAATACCTAGGAGGTGAGGGCTGCTGCACTGCACCATATGCTGCCCCGACACAGGACCTGCCTGCACACCTGCAGTTGGTACTCTGTGAATGTGCTTCTGATAAAACAACCAGCCCTCTCTCTACATTGTGATGGTTCACCACTGTGCGCGTACAGCAGACCAGTTCTCACTGCAGCTCACAGGACCCTCCATCCTCAGGGCCACCTACTTCTCTAGAACCTTTCTTTCAGCTCTGCCACAGCATGGTACTCCTTCTTGCCCTCATGATACTCCTGCCACCCGAAAACTTACTTAGAAGCCTTTATCCCTGTCACTTTGTCTTCACCTCATCGATTCCTTCTTACCCTTTAAAGCCAAGTTCAAAAGTCCCTTCCTCGGGAAGTTTTCCACCATATCCCAAACCAGGCCAGACCCTCCCTTATGGGGTCTCTGGAACCCATTCTTCTTCACAGCTTTTCCCACAATTAAAACAAAATAATGTATTAATTAGTTATTATATGTTTACCATGAACCAAGAATAAAAATGCTGTGTGAAGGGACTGTGTTAAAGAACAAGTAGTTAGGAATGAAAGGAAAGCAGATAGGGCAGGCAGCTCAATCTGAACCCCCCTCCCCCCCCAACATAGTGTCAACAAAAATAACTATAAATAATAGAACCCCCAGGCTGGATCAACAATAAAACCCACAGCCCAGATCCCTCCTCTGAGCGCCAGAGCCACATACCCAACTGCCTAAAGGTCATGTCTACTGGGATGTCCCATGCACATTCCACACCAACATTCCCTAAATCAGACACATTCCTCTCTGCTCCTCACCAATTCTTCCTGCACTGTCCACCTTGGTTGTAGGTGATGCCATCCAGTCACCCAAGCCATGGCTCCTTCCAGTCACCTCCCCTCCCCTCCATCACCTACCCCCCAAAACATGCCTACTTTATCTCATAAACACTCCCCAAACTTAGCTCTTGCTCTCCATTCCTCCTACCACTGCCCTAATTCAGGCCTTCAACGTTTTCTGCCCACATTTCTGCAATAACTTAATGGTACCTCTGCCTCCAGATCTGAGCCTAGAATTCATCCTTAGATACCAGCCACAGTGATTAGCATTTATGTCTAAAATCCTTCAATGGCTCTCCCTTATTCACACCCAAAAGTTGCTACTAGTGGCCTGGGGGCATAATCCAACTTATAAATGGGGTTTGTTTAGCCCACTAAGTTTTAAACCCAATGACATAATAAAAATATGGATTCTGACTTTTAAAAAAGCAGACCTGGCAATTCTGTGCCTAGACTATCTACAGCAGAGCCGAATGGCAACTACCCTCTTCACAAAGGGCACGTAACCGGTAGTCCACTGCACCCTCCACCACCCCCTCCAGTCCGGAACCCAGCTCACTTCACTCACTGATATGACTTGCCCCAGACCCCACAGGTCCTGAGTTTAGACCCTGGCATCAGGCCCAAGGCCAAGCTCAGACACAGAAGGCTTATGGTGGCCTGAGTCCCCTGTAACACTCCTGACAGAACCACTCAGCAGAAACACTGTAGATTTCCTTCTCTGCTGCTGCTCTACTCCCTCCTTCTTCACCAAGGTAACACCCACTCATCTTTTAAGACCCAGCCAGCCACAGACTCCAGAAAGTGGGGTTGGGGGCCTCCTCAGAGCTCCAGTAATATCCCAAGAATGCTGCCACGTAGGTAATTGTCCTTACTGCCTACGCTTCTTGAGAGAAGGGGCTGTTGTCTGAAATTCACCTTTGCAACAGCAATGGCCAGTGCAGTGCATGGCACACAGTAGGTGCTCAAACTATTTGCTGACCTTTACAATCAAAACAACCGTCTCTTGATGGACTTGTTGTACAAATGAAAGAAAGCCCACTCTCCTGATCTGAAGGACAAGTCCTGTCCTTACTGCCTATGCTTCTTGAGAGAAGGGGCTGTTGTCTGAAATTCACCTTTGCAACAGCAATGGCCAGTGCAGTGCATGGCACACAGTAGGTGCTCAAACTATTTGCTGACCTTTACAATCAAAACAACCGTCTCTTGATGGACTTGTTGTACAAATGAAAGAAAGCCCACTCTCCTGATCTGAAGGACAAGTCCTGACAACTTGAAATGGGGACAAAAAAATCAGCTCATTCTTTGCAAAGAAAGGCTTTCTGGACTTCTCCTGACCCGTGTCACCGAGGACAACAAACTATATGGGACCCAAGGAAAAAGCCTTTGGAGTCTCCACATCCAAAGTACACGTGGCAAAGATCTTTAGAGATATGGTCAGGTCATATAACAACCTGTACGCAGCTGATTCATTTCCAATATCGTTTACTTGCAGCCGTTCTCAACCTGTGGGTCGCCACCCCTTTGGGGGTCGAACGACCCTTTCACAGGGGTCGCCTAAGACCATCGGAAAACACATATATAATTACATATTGTATTTGTGATTAATCACTATGCTTTAATTATGTTCAATTTGTAACAATGAAAATACATCCTGCATATCAGATATTTACATGACGATTCATAACAGTAGCAAAATTACAGTTATGAAGTAGCAACGAAAATAATTTTATGGTTGGGGGTCACCACAACATGAGGAACTGTATTAAAGGGTCGCGGCATTAGGAAGGTTGAGAACCACTGGTTTACTTAGTTTGTGACGCTGCCCCTTCGCTACAGAAGCCCCGAGTGTGGTCCTCTGAGTTTTGCTTCTTACTGATCCGAGAAAGTCAATACAAGAGACGTGCCGCACATACGGGGGCACCAACCACAAGGGTCCAGGAAGAAACGGTTGCCCTGGGTCGTAAAGGTCCAGAAAAATAGCGCCTTCCGTGCCTCGGTGCAGCTTTTATGTTGCAGGCAGCACAGCCTCTGGTACTACCTTCTTTTTCTGGTTGAGAACATCAAAACAGCAGCTTTGCCTTTAGAACTTGGGCCCCATCCCATGGGTGTGGAAAATACTCAAGTCCATCTGCACTGGACCAGACATCTCATCTGGAGGTAACGCCTCTCCTCCCTTCCCCGGCCCTATTTCCCCAAATGCTACCCCGGCACCTCCCCGTGCCCATCCCGCCACATCACGTCCGCTGTCTGCGGGTCGCAAGCGCTCAGACGGCCGGACTGTGGCCCGCAGACCAGCAGCACAAAGGCTCCATCTCCCCACCTAACGCTGCCAGGGCTGCACGAGTCGGGGGCCGAGAAGGAAGGAAGGTGGGCGGCCCCTGCGCGGCCCCCTCCCATTTACAGAGAAAGCGGAAGTGGCGCAGGTCCCCCTTCTGCCGGAACTGAGCCGCGATTCTCCGTTGTGCAGCCCTGGGACTGTGGGGTCGCCTCTGAGCGCCGCGACCGGGCGCGGT